>NC_082648.1:43831444-44143423 GCF_028023285.1 Balaenoptera ricei
TTACTATAAATTTCATCACATAATAGGTATTTTTGGATTTCAGAGAACACCACCAAAATCCAATTCTTAAGCCATTTAATTCCCCCCCCCCCCTTTTTTTTTTTTAATTTATTTTTGGCTGCATTGGGTCTTTGTTGCTGCGTGCAGGCTTTCTCTCGTTTTGGTGAGGGAGGCTACTCTTTGTTGCGGTGCGTGGGCTTCTCATTGCGGTGGGTTCTCTTGTTGCGGAGCACGGGCTCTAGGCATGCAGGCTTCAGTAGTTGTGGCACACGGGCTCTAGAGTGCAGGCTCAGTAGTTGTGGCGCACGGGCTTAGTTGCTCTGTGGCATGTGGGATCTTCCCGGACCAGGGCTCAAACCCATGTCCCCTGCATTCGCAGGCGGATTCTTAACCACTGCGCCACCAGGGAAGCCCTAATTCCCCATTTTAAAGAAAGTTTTGTAAGGTATAGAATAGATTACAGTTCCTGGTTATGGCAGTGTATTCAGTGTCTTTTCTTGTTTCCCAGAGATGATTGATTGTGCCTCTCCCTTACATCTCTCACCTCCCAGTTCAGTCTTTTGCTAGTCCAGTTCATTTTATCACAGCAGAATCTCTCATGTCCATCCCCTTCTTTTTATTCCTATTAATCCTATTTTAGTTCAGACTTTGTGTTGCTTTGTTCTACTGCAGTTATCCATTGCAGCTTCATTCACTCTTGTCTCTCTCTTCTTTATGTTTTATATATCGTCAGCAGATCACTTCCTAAAACATATCTCTCATTATTCATCACCAAGCATTTATGGAGTGCCTACTGTGTGTCAAGGATTGTGCTAGGTCCTAGAGATTAAAAGGTGGTTAGAACACCATCCCTGTCCTAGGGAGCTTACAGTGTAATGGGGCAACCAGATACATTAAAAAAATTATTTGTATAATAGCATTGATGATATTATTCCATAATTGAGATACGCTGGGGTGTTTTGGAGGGCACAGATCTATCCCAACCTGGAGGTTCAGCAAAGATTTCTGGGGAAGATCAATGAAGGATAAACAGGAGTTAGTCAAGTAATGTACATGTGTGTTGGTGAGGGAGCAGTAAGACGGAAGAAAGGACATTCCAGGTTTGGAAGAAAAGTATGTTTCAGTTTGGATATCCCAAGTTTGAATTGTTTGTTGGGAAACCAAGTAGACACATGGATAGTCAAATGATAGCTCAGGGAAGAGGTCCTGAGCTGAGAGATGGGGATTGAAACCATGAGACTGGATGAGACGACTCAGAGAGGTTGTGTCAGGTGGAAGAACAGTGGGCCACTGATGTTCACGGGCATCGGAGATGGAGCTCATGGAGGAAAACAAGTGAACGGTCATTAGAGGTGCTAAGAGAACCGACAGTGCAGTGAGGGCTGGAGAGCACAAGGGTGGGAGAAGGCAGTGGAGTGATCAGTGGATTGAAACTTCACAGAGATGCTTGATGAGATCAGAACTGGAAATGTCCGTTGGATTCGGCAATAGAAGTCATTGAGAACTTGAAAGTTACATTTCAGTCCAGGGTAAGGGTGGATGCCATATTGAGTGGGAAGTAGAGACTTCTCATTCAAACTTCTTTAAAGAATGTGGATGAAAGTAAGCATTTTTATAATCTGTTGGGGGGGAAACCCAGAAGAAGGAAGGTTGGAAGTAAAAATGGAGTAGAATAGAAAAGAAAATAGAACACAGTCTGGGGAGATGTGAAAATAGGTGTAGCCTCTAACAGGAAAGGGGGTACCTTGTCCCCCCCAAAGACACCAGCACAATAGAGGTGTGTGTGTGTGGATAAGTTTGTAGATGGGGAGTAGGAAGTGGAGAAAGATGACACCTGTCAGTCTCTAGTTTTCGATAATGTAGGAAATTAAAAATCTTATCGAAGGGATTGAGAGCTTGAGTCGGGAGGCTGAAGAAAACAGTGACAGTTTAGAGTAGTTATTAGGAAGAATGGGAGAGGGAACTCCCCTTTGGGGTGGAATTCATAGCACTCCTCCTCCCCGATGCAGACTCCCTTTTCAGTCTCCAGTCCCTGTGCCCCTTCAAGCACCCTATACTTACACCAGAGTGAAGTACTAGATGCTTCTCATACACGATGCTTCTTTTCTACCCTCTGGTTTGCTCCAGAAACAGCCTCTCTAAGATGCCCTGTTTTTTCCATTTCTGAATTGTCCACATTGTATTTATTCTTCATATCCTTTTCTCAAGAAACCTTCCCTGACCCTCCTCTATCCCACCCCCAATTGGAAATTATCATTTCATCTTTCCATTATGTTTATACGTACCTCTTTGCATGTTGCTTTTTACTGTATGTGGTTTTATATTTACTAATGTTCATATCCTCTCCTCTCTCAGATAAAATCCTAAAGTCAAGGCCTGCTTCTATGCCCATTCAGATATTTGTTGGAAAAATGAATGAAGAACTTTTATAAATCTGATTTAACCCCTTCTGGGACTTCTTTATGGCCTTTACGGAACCATCTCTGTCTCACCTTCACCTCACCTTTCTCCTAGTTCAGTCTCTTTTGGGGGAAAACTGTGATTGTAGCTTTGTTGTAATCCAACCCTTGTCTTGAGAGCCATCCTGAGCTAGTTAATAAATACCTTAGTACCATTAACACTTTGCTATTGAATGGGCTCTGATTAATCCATAGGCTTCAGCACAGAGTTGCACTGATTGCTCCCTAGCTCAAAAATAAAGCTGGGCTTCTGAGATGTCCTGCTTTGCATGAAAATGTTCACTTCCTCTAATTTCCCCATCTGAAAAAAACTGTGGATTCCTAGAGTCCGTGGCTGACTGCCAAGACTTGCTTAGAAGCCCCACACAGTAGTAATACTCTTTGTCCCAGGACTCTCCTGCAGTTTCTCTGATTTTATCTGGAGGAATGGTTGCAGAAACTGAGGCCTAGAGAGATTTACTAATTTATTTAAGGCTATATAGCTAGTAGGTGTTGCAGGCAAGATTTGAACCGGGGGCTTCTGGCTCTAAGCCTTGTACTGCAGTCTCTAGCCACCCCCTCCCCACTCACCTCCACACATACCTGGTCATCTGTTCTGTTGGCTTAACGGCGACTGGCTTCAGTTTTCCCACCGCACAGTTCAAGTGAATGTCGGTTTCCTGTATTTCATATCTGCTGAGATCCTCTCGAGACATCTGCCCAACCTGTCTCCTACCTGTTTCTCTGTAAAATTAACTGCTGTGTTTTTAGGGTTTAGGTGAAAACAAATATTAGGTTGAGTTCATTTTTGCAAAGTATTTTAATTATTCTGTTGCAGCAGTTCTCAAACTTTTTGGTCTTTATATCTTTAAGAATTATTGAGGACCCCAAAGAGCTTTTTTTAAATGTGCTTTCAATTTATTGTGTTAGAAATTATAATTAAGAAATTTTAAAATGTTTGTTTACTGATTTATTTAAAATAATAATGATAAACCCATTATATGTTTAACACAGATCATACATATTTTTGAAAAAATAAACTGTTTTCCAGATCAAAAAAAAAATTAGTGTAAAAAGTGGTACTGTTTACATCTTTGCGAATCTCTTTAATCTGTGGTTAATAGAAGACAGCTGGAATATACCTGTATTCAGTCTGTTGCGATGTATATTTTTTTGGTTGAAGTATTTAAAGAAAATCTAGTTTCATACAGATGTAGTTGGAAAAGGGAGGAATATTTTAACAGCCTCTTTAGATAATTGTGAATATTCTTCTTCGATGCTTTTCCAAAACTGGATAATGGTAGATTTTTAAATGGTTAGTTGCAATGTGGAAGCTGAAACTGTATCAGTAACTTGGTACTCTGTTACATTAAAATCCTTTGCTGTATTTTGCACTATAGGTCTTTAACTCATGAATGACTTGTAGCGTCTTACATTGACCATTTGGGAAATACCGGTTCACTGAGTTATGCAGATCTTCGAAGTACTGACACACAATATTAAAAAATCACATATATTATTATCTCTATCAAGCTCATAAGAAAAGTCTTGAAATTCTGTGAAACTGTCAGGCTCACAGAGTCTACTGTATGCCTGTGAGAAAACGAGAGTGATAAAGGCAGACATCATCTTAGTATTATTATGAAGTAGTTTTAATCTTGTGACACCCCCCCCCCAATAAAAGGGTCACAAGGACCCCCAGGAGTTCCCAGACCACATTTTAAGAACCAACTGCTGTGTTGGAAAGAAAAAGTGAAGAAAAGGTGAAATATGGCATGGAAGTAGGACATTTAAATCATCAATTTATTACATTCTAAACATCCCAGTCATTGTTAAGCCTTATCCCAGTAAACAGCCGACATGGATGCTCTGAAATTCCCAATTAATTTTTCTGTGTAATATGAGGGCTACTCCCCCAAACCAAGAACACCCCAGAGCTATTCTCCCAAGCAAACACCTAGATCTAAGGTAGTATTTTTAGTTAGCTGTGATGTGACTGCCTGAAAAGGACCAGAAGCTCCTGGTTTGTTGACAGGAAAGATTTTGAAAACAGGACCTATCGCATAAACTAGCCTGGATCCCAGGAGTTAATAGAGCCACGGGTCCTGAGTCATAACTAAAACCCTCCAGTCCAGGAAAATTGAGACTGGGGGGCCGGGGGCTACCCTCAGGATATGTCTCCTTAGGGAATTGGCTAGATCAGGCTTAGATGCAAGGGGTACCAGGAGAAATGGGACAAGTTCATCTTTTCCCCTTCCACATTTATTGCAGTCAACTCTTTTGCCAAGAATGGAACAAAGAATTAAAGAATAATAGATAAACTGTTTCCTTTTAGTGTGTATTGTCTCAGGATCCTGATTCCTAAGTGTTCCTGGGTCACTGAATTGGTCATTATCTTTCTATCACTTCCTCTCACTTTCCTATCAGCTAAGAATAGTCAGGTATTATACACTATATGAGATCTAATATAGTATATCATATTTCCTCATGTAGTACATAGTATTTCCTACTAGGCTGCAGGTTTCGAGAGGGCAGGGACCATGTTATATATCTTGTTCACCACTGTATCCACATCACTTAGCACACAACAGGTATTTAATGATCATTTGTCAAATAAAAATCAAACCTCTTTCCTAATATGGAGACCTAATATAGTAGGTAGGGTCAGCACCCAACACCAGCCTTGTGAAAATCACAGATTCAGTCCAGGGAAGCTTGCTGTGAGAAGGGAGGCAGTTTTTTATTTTCTGTATTTTATGGTGCTTTGACATGTTAGGAGCCTTGCTGGCTGGGAGTAGCTGCCCCTCTTGGTGCTAGTTTAATTCCTAGAGAGAGCGAACAACTTGCCAGGAAGTGTGCCTTTCGTGTGCAGATTAACCAGTCCAAGACCCTTATCCCCAACCTCCTGTTATCTAATTCACACACCCAGCCAATATTTCCCATGCCCTAAATCACTCCAGAGCCAGGACCATTCCTATAGCCCAGAACCTGTTTGAAATTATTCAAACTATCCAATTTTAAGCTTGGTCAAATGTGCCTGCTCTGCCTCACCCATCCCTTCCACAGCAAAGGCTCTGGGCCAGGCTTTTCCCCTCGCTCCTCCTGCCTCCTGACTGACCCTCGTACCCACTCCCACCCCCCGCGAGGCCCTGTGTGGCCTGGCATGACATGATGCAGCATGCCACGCCCCCTTATTTTGGGAACTCTAAGTACTAAACTCTTCTTTCAAAGGCAGTTATCTCTGTGTCTGTCACCTTACCATACCTGATTAAAACAAAATCATAGGTGAGACTCCCCTGGTGGTCCAGTGGGTGAGACTCCACGCTCCCAATGCAGGGGCCCTGGGTTCGATCCCTGATCGGGGAACCAGATCCCGCATGCATGCCGCGACTAAGTCCACATGCCTCAACTAAGAAGCCTGCATGCCACAACTATGAGCCCCCATGCTGCAACTAAAAAAGATCCCGCATGCTGCAACTAAGACCCGGCACAGCCTAAATAAATAAATATTAAAAAAAAAAAAAAAAAGGGAAAGAAACCAAAACTCATAGGTACGTTCTAACACTTAACAAATCTTCTGGCCAGCCACATTGTTTAGAGAAGTGCTTCTCAAACTATCTGTAGCGAAGGACCAGTTTTTGTCTTTCCCATTTCTTCATGAATGATACTCTTGTAAAATACAATTGCAATAAACTTCTAGAAAAATTATCACATTCTTGGATGTTGTAAAAATGCCTACTTGCTATTAAAATTTCTAAATGCTTCTCTCAGGTTTTTACTGTCTCGTTGCAAACCAGTAGCAGATTATATACTAGCATTGATCTGTGAATGGTTCAGGGGAATGAATCAGTGAGGGTGCCCAAACATATATGTGAAATGAGGAATAGCAAGCAATAAGCTGGAAGAGGCGCTGACCCCTCTACCAGCTCAACAGCATGGAGAAGGAACATGGCCATGTATGTGCCCTTTTAATACACAGTGACACCCTCCACTCATAAATGAGACCCAGTGAACATTCTAGAATCTAACCTATGCAGCTCCTCCTCTCTGGTGCAGGGATGAGGCAGAAGAGCAAAACAAGTCAGAGTGATCAGGAAAGGGGTCAGAGATGTTGCATACCTGAATCCTATTTTTTAGAGGCCTACATACAGCCTATAGTATGTATTTAACAATTACATTTATATAAAATGATCTGTGGTAAGTGGTTTTCTTGATGCAGTTTCCAGTAATCAAATTCATTTATTATCTCAGAGATTTGTGAGTTGCTTCAAGCCAAGGCAAGAAGAGACTACATAAGGGAAATACAGGTTAGAGAGTGAAGTATGATAAAACTAGAAATATCCAAAGAAAATGTACCCATCTGGGCATGGGGGCTTTGTACATTATAGGAAGAGAATGGAACTGGGATCATTTTGAGTCTAGAACTAGAAGTGGAATTCTAGGTAACAAAAAGATACGGGCAGAAATATTAAAGAGGAGCCCTACAGCCATTCCAGGGTTATCATCAAAAGTATTATTTTAAAATGTTTATTTAGCACTTTTAATATGTATACTATATTGGCAGAGTCCTAGCCCACAAAGAACTTTCACAGTGGAATCAGTTTACCAGAAGGGTAAGGCCTAAACTCTAAGGCAAAAGTCTTATATAGCTAAAAGTTACTTTGAAATTTCTTCAAAGTCATAACTGGGCAAACTAAGTATCTCAGGGTAGCAAGGAGGATTGTCTGAGGTCAGTTGTCTGTCAGGTTTTGTTCTCTTAGAGCAGAGGTCCTCAAACTGGGATTGCATCCCCTGAGGGCACTTGAAGACTTTCTAAGCACAGTTTTAAGGAACCTGATTTCCAGATCTTTAAGTTACATTTTCCTATGCCTAGGGTGAGGCCTGTGGTCCAAAGTCACACCAGTTCTTTTCCACTTTTCTTTTCACAGTCAGCCTTCTCCCACTTTACAAAAGGAAGGCATACCTCTCTCTCATCCCAAATCCTAAGTAGTGTATTGCCTTAAGATATAAAAATCTTTGGAGGTGCGAAACAAAGGGACAGTTGAAAATATTAGGGTCTAAAAAGTTTTCTTTAATCTAGGAAACAAATCCATTGTAAGGCTTTCTGAATTTACCTATCTCTTACATACTTCTAATAAGAGTGAAATATAGAGTTATAATCAGGGGCATTGGGATGTTTTAAGTTCAGGAGCAAGATGGATGTCACTGGGATACATATTAATACATTTATTAAAAATTAAAAATGAAGTCATCCTTTTTCCAATGAAAATAAGTCTGCTTTGGCCAATTGCATTGACATTGGGGACTGGCTTTGCTAATTAGATCATATGGTGGGCATTTTTGTAAATTAAATGAGCTAAATCTGTGGCTTTAAGGTTTTGATGAAAATATCTTTAAATCATGTGATAACATCATTTTATTAAAAAATTAATGTTGACAGTGATGTATGGAAATTGACAATATTTTGGTTATTCCAGCCTTTTCTGTTGGGTTAAATAAGGTTCCTTTAAAGTAAAAGAATAACCCCTGTAAGAGGTACCGATATAATTATTAGTTAATAATAAATAAAGCCTTTTTGATATCCTCAGAAATCAGGAAATAGAATACTTCTGTCAACTGGGTACAAATCCTTTGGCAAGTTGGGTGGTTTTCATTTCTTTGCTTTCAGCACAATTAAAAGAGGACTTGATTTAATTGTCAGCTGATAGATCATTAAGATGAATTTTGCTGATAGCTTACTATGCAATTTTGGCATATAACTTAGAAGGAGTTCAAAGAATTGAGTGGCATTACTGTTTATAACAATATTCTTCTGTTCCAAGATACCATTTACATGAATAGGGTTTCTCAGCACTTAAAAATCTAAATAATATTAGAAGGGGGAGAGGGGTTGCTGTTGAACCATGTCTGATTCTAATAATAAATAATACTATCTACAAATATTTAAACACCAAAACACCCATTGGGAAAAAAAAAGTCATCTCATTGAGATATATTTTAATAAAATTTTCTTTTTAAGCTTAGTAATTACTTATAAAATGTAGAATATATTTGTGATCAATTGTATTAATGAGAATTGTAATAAAAACACAATCGAGGAGAATTTTAAAAATTTCTTGGAGACTCATGGTCACAGGAAAATTTTTTTTAAATTTTAAGTACAGTTTATTTATAATTTTTTGTTGCAGAAAAGTATTGAAAGGTGATCAATAAAACGCATTAAAGCATAAAGATATACATTAGCATAAAATTCTCTAGGGAAGATGGAATGGAAGTATGAGCTGAAGGAGAAAAAGATGAAAAATTTCTAAGTGATAAATACAAGTTTGACTTTAAAATGTCAATGCTGGGAATTATATAATTTACAAATACTTAAACTTCTCATGAAAAAAACGTTGACTTTAGAATGGAGGAGGAGGGGACAGATACCATTTTCAACTGAACTAAAAAACCACTGTTGGCATAGTTCTTAGCCTCTAGGGCATGTGGTACCCATTGAGAGAGTGGCAAGTGATTGGGCACTTTTAAATTCTCCCCTTTTGCCAAGTGTGGCATAGAATCTAACTTGGTAGATTAAAGGCACACTCCACGTGAGCTCATAGTAATGAGAAATAGACACTGAATGTATTTCCTGGTGGCTTCAATACACAGAGCGTGAGATAAAAGCATCCTTTCAATACATGGGTGAACGGTGTATAGAACTTGTGAATGGTTAACAGGTCAAAGACAGGTGTATCACAAAGTTATGGGGCAAGGAGAGGTGAGTAATGATGGGTGTTGAAAAGCAGTAGAAATTCAACATCCAGAAGTGCTCTCTGGAAACACCTGTGTTCTGATGAACAGGAATGCAAGGATGCGGCCAGGCTGGGGAAGCTGACAGCCTCTGTTCAGCCTCTGCGGGGTCCCCTTCCTGTCTCATGCCTCCCTCTCTGTCTCTCTGTCTTCCGGCCCCTACAGTCACTGCTCAGCATTCCGGGCTCCCCATTCCTGTCCCGCCACAACAGCAAAAGCAGCATCTTCAGCTTCAGGGGGCCCGGGCGGTTCCGGGACCCGGGCTCCGAGAACGAGTTTGCGGACGACGAGCACAGCACGGTGGAGGAGAGCGAGGGCCGCCGGGACTCGCTCTTCATCCCCATCCGAGCCCGCGAGCGCCGCAGCAGCTACAGCGGCTACAGCGGCTACAGCCAGGGCAGCCGCTCCTCGCGCATCTTCCCCAGCCTGCGTCGCAGCGTCAAGCGCAACAGCACGGTGGACTGCAACGGGGTGGTGTCCCTCATCGGCGGCCCCGGCTCCCACATCAGCGGGCGTCTCCTGCCAGAGGTGAAAATAGATAAGGCAGCTACTGATGACAGTGTAAGGAAGTAAAAAAGTAGACCGAGGCTAGGCATGGCATTCTCTCCCACTCCCTTCCTCTCTTCTCTCCCTGCTCTGTCCATTTCCACCCGGTCTCTCTTCCACGCTCCATCCCAACTCTTGTCTCTACCCTCCACCACTTCTGTTTTCTCCCTCCTGGTTTGTTTCTATTTCTCTCTTCAGCCCTCCTCTTTTACTCTCCCTGTTTTCCCTTTTACTTTATTCCTTGCTCCATTTTCCCCCATCTTCCTTTCTTGTTTCTGACTCTGGCCCTTTCCCCATCAACTCTTTCCTTTATTTTATCCCTTTTTCTCTCTCTCCATCTCTGCACGTCTCTGCCTGCTTGTCTCTTTTCCTCCCCACACCTGCTTTGACTGAATGCCTCTGGCCAGCGGATCCTGCCCGGATGGAATGAGAAGGGCCTCTGCCGTCACCAATGACCAAGTCTGAGCGGGTTTGGAACTACCATTGCTTCTCTCCCCCTACGTCCTCCCTCCTCGTAGGGAAACAGCTTGGAATTTAAAGCTCTTATCTTCCTATTAAAAAAAAAAAAAAAGTAACATAGCTTTGAATAATTTTCTTAGCCTCCTCTACAAGAGTGAGATGTGATTTTTCCTCTTTTTCCAAAGAGGAATGTGCCTGGGTGATGCTGAGGGTAGGAAGTAGGCACTGGGAGAGCCAGGCAAGGAGAGGTTAAGGAAACCAGTGGGGAACTGGACCTAGACATTTAAAAGGGATTGAGATGGAAATAAATCAAAGGAGGGGAAGGTAGGTGGTCAGGGCAAGAACACATGGTATATGGGGGAGGAAGGAAAAGGGAAGTGAAAGATGAATTTTAAATGTAATCAAATGTCAGGCTCTGGAGGAGCTGTACATAATGGCTTCACAAAATCACTTGTCTAGGGGTTAGGATAATGGCTCGCCTCTTTGGGAAAAGCCATCTCTTAACATTTCTTTAGATTCTAAGCTGTTTATACCTTTTTTTCTAGTTTTAAATTCTTATAACCTTAATGATCCTAATCCTTTCTACCTCTAGTTGCTTAACTTTCCTCAGTCCCTCCTTAGCTGGTCTCAGCTTCTTGAGATAGCATGTCGGTCTGTTTTGTTCCAACACTTCAGTTTCCTCTAGCACAGCATGAAGATAGCCAGCCCTTTAATTAGCATGATGCATGTGTGGAGGAAAATTGGATAATCAAGGATGGAATTATTCGGAATGATCTGCTTTTGGCACTTTAGGACAGTTGTTGACTGTCCTAAATTCCAAAGACAGTTAGGATATTTGACGTCCTTTCTCTTCCTGCCTTTTTATTTAAAAGCAAAATATTTTCCCCCTTATGTTTGTATAGCTCTTTACAAGCTACAAATTACTTTTACATGCTTTATTTGTTTCTAATAAAAATTCCATAAGGCTGACAAAGTGGAGCTGATTATTCCTGTTTTTGAGACGGGGAAACAGGCTCAGTGAATCTGTTACACAGTTCATTATTGACAGACCTTTCAGAAACCTCAGTCTTCTGTTTCTCAGTTAATTGTAATGTCTTCTCCACCTAGTCACATGGCCATTGCTCTTCTGGAGAACTGTTTGTTTCAGATCAAGCGTAATAGGAACAATAATAATAACAAACAGTGGCTCCAAAGTCCCCCTCCAAGCTAGGTAGTTGGCCAAAATAAATGTTATGAATGACTGTCTTTACTTGAAATATAATTTTTTGCTCTTCACTGGTTCTATGTCTAGATGTAAATTTTTTGGCTCCATAATTAGACAGATAATTATATTCTCTAAAAAAACAAGACATGATCTCAATGGAGAATGAGGGGTGGGTCAGCACGGACAGTACAGTGGGGATAATTCAAATGTTGAAAACCAAAGTAAATTTTGATATCCTAGCAGTTTTAAAAGATATTTAAGCGAAATAATATATCTTGCTTTTTCTTTGAAGAGAAGGTATTAGAAAAGGTGTCTAGGAAGAAGGCGCTTGAACTTCAGCTTAAAGGCAGATGAGCAGGTTTGCGGGTTTTGTTTTTGTTTTTTTAGCAGCTTGTGTTACGTTGTGTGGGAGACAAATCTGAGAGGCAGTTGAGCAGTTGGCTGTGGAATGGAAGGCTGTCTGCGCCGCCTTACGTTGTGGCTGACAGAACGCTGCCTTCGGGGTTTTGGGGGTCTTGCACACTCAACACCCTGTAAGCACTTAGGAGATGCTTTGCAGTGGCCCCAAGTGATGGTGGTGACAGACCTGAGGATTCCCAAGGCCAGGAGGTCAGATCCCAAAGTGGCAGGAAGATGAGGTAGGTAGGACTGTATCATTCCCAAGGGCTTCGTAGCGAGGAAAAATTATTTTGTTAGAAGCTATAAAGAAGCACCTCCTAGTTGTTAATGGTATGGGGAAATATCTAAGTTACATTAATAGGCCAAAAAGACAAAACAAAACAATAACAGAATGCATATAGTTTGTGTGGTATGATATTGTCTATATAAAGACAAACTGCATATAGAAAAAAGATGACTGACTAAAAGTTAACAGTAGCTGCCTTTGGAAGGGGAAATTATTAGTGACTTTTTTTTCCTTCCTTACACTTTTCTGTTCTTTCTAGTTTTCTACAATGGGCCTAATAGTTATAGCTGCCATAGACTGAGTTCTGATGACACTATGCTAAGCACTTTATATGTATGATCTCATTTAATTCTTATAACTTCCCCATTCAGTAGGTGGTTTTATCCAATCAACAGATAGACTCAGAGACTTAGTGATTTGTGGAAATGGAACCAAGGTCTTCCTGATGCCAAGAGAACTTCCTGACTGCTTATTTGGGAAGTAGGAAAAGTCATTTATCTTAGAAGGAATTAATATATTCATAATGTTATATGCAGCCCGGGCCAAATGAGCAATTATTATACCTCTTTGGGCTAGAAGATAGTGATTCTCACTGTCAAAACGTTTTGGATGCGTCTGCAGCTACGGATTAACTTGTCCTCGCCCGAACCATCAGAGTGCTTCCAGTTACATACTCATGCTTTATGGACTGGTGTAGGAGCCGTTGATGGTCCATAAGCTGATCTCACACAACATTAATGCTTGGGCTATGCCACATCTGTATTTTTTTCTTTAGGCTCAAATTAAGAAATATAATATTTCCTATGAAAAAAAGACATCCAGACATCACCTCATTAGAATCTCATCAAAAACTATTTCACATCTTCATTAATTATTCAGTTGTGATTGAGTGGTGATAATTTTTTGATAGTTTGAGAACTTTTGCTTTTTGCTGAAGCAGAGGATAAGGGGACTTTTCCCATGTCTTCATCTCTGAGCTGGAAAATCATTGCTCTTCACTCGTAAAGGAAGCAGGTACCACTGACCATCCAAAAACACACATAACTCAGAAATCATGTTGTAAATGTAAAGCATTATCTCATTTCATGCTCACAGCTCCTGCCCTCTGAGTTAGATACTACTATTGTGTGCATTTTACGAGGAGGAAACCAAGGCTTAGAGAAATAAAGCAACTTGTCCAAGATTGCACAGTAAGCAGTAGAGTTAGGATTTGAATCCAGACAAACTCCACAGCATTAACCACTAACCATTATGCTATGCTAACTACGAAGCCCGGGTTCTTTATTTACTCAAGTGATCCTGAAAAATGAGCATCTCCAAGCCCATTTCCTTATCTGTAAAAAAGAGATTAAAAGGACCGTTGTTATAGGGCTATTTGAAGATTAAATGTAATAACATTTATAAAATGTGAAGCATATTGCTTGGCCCATCCTTGGTATTCAGAAAGCCAGTTTCCATTCCTTTCCCTATACTTTTTTGACCTTTGTAGACTGAGAAGTAGACAGTGGGATTTCTGCTGAATTGCTTGACTTGGAGAGGGTCGGATTTCTTCTAAGATTCCAAAGATCCTTTGAGAAGGAGAAATTATTGTACACTATTTTAAAGCAGAATACTACAAAAATTTTAGAAAGGCTTGAACAGGAGATAAATGGCTAGGTCCTAAGGCCACTTCTAAAATGCTCTAAATTTTAGTCCCAAGAAAGGTGACTGGCTGGTAAGTTGCCAGTTATTTATTGCCATGTGAAAGCAGTTCAGAATCAATAACAAGTTGAGATTCCTTGGATAGATCTATAGAAATGTGGGCAGAACTTGCCATCTGCAGACATGGTAGAATATCTCTTTGAGAAGGACAGCTACAATTTAGGAGGTTGGAAGTCAGTGGCTAAATGCCTAATAAACTTTGTGTCTGAGTTAAGAGAAATGCAACAAATTTGTATTGGGTTTAAAGTAATTAAGGTTCTCAGTTGCTTCCTCTGTTACTGATAGTTTTGCACCAAGGCTCCTTAGGGGCTGAATTTTTAAAAGGCAGAGAGGCTCCTGACTTTAAAAAGTTGTTAGTTCTCCTCCTCCCTCCCCAACAAAATGAAAGAAAACAAAACAAATAAAAATATACACCTTCATTTCCCCCCCACCCCCAAAAATGACCCGAAGAAGTAAGGGAGGGGAGAGAATGAGTATGTGATCTTTCCTCTGGTCCTTCGGTCTCAGCATGCTTGGAGGAAGACACCTTCTTCCCACCTTCCAGGTGATGAGAATTGGGCAGCTGAGCCAATACTAGAGACATACCTCACAGAATCCCAAGCAGATTCTAGGTGGAAAGTGATGATGAAGCTGCTTTACATGGGAGAGAGTCTGCTCCAGGTTTTCTTCCCTTCAACTGGTCATAGTCTGACACAAGAAACAGTAGCCAACATTACTGGTTGGAAAGTGAAATAGCGCAGACACTTTGGAAAACAGTTTGGCAGCTCCTCATAAAATTAAACATAGAGTTATCAGATGACGCAGAGATTCTACTCATAGGTATATACCCAGGAAAACAGGTGTTCACACAAAAATTTATACATAAATATATGTATTTTTTTTTCAAAAAACACAGAATTTTGGTAGTGATTGTACTGAATCTATAGATCACTTTGGGGAGAATGGACATCTTAATTATATTGAGTCTTCCAATCTATGAATGTGGCACATTTCTCCATTTATTTAAGTCTTCTCAAGTTTCTCTCAGCAAAGCTGTATAGTTTTTAGTGGGGGTCTTAGACATCTTTCATTAGATTTTTTTCCTTGGTATTTGATATTTTTTGATACTATTGTAAAAGGTATAATTAAAATTTTTATTTTCAATTATTTGTTGCCAGGATATAGAAATACAGTTGATTTTTGTATATTGACCTTATATCTCATGACCTTGATAAATTAATGTATTGGTTCTATTAGCCTTGGAGGGTTTTTTGTTTTGGGGGGTTTTTTTGGTAAATTCCATAGTGTTTCCTACATGCACAGTAATATTTTCTGTGAGTAAGAGCAACTGCAATCTTTATGCTCTTAATTTATTTTTCCTGCTTTATTGCACTAGCTAAGACTTTAGATACAAAATTGAATAGACTTGATGAAAGCGTACATCCTTCCTTGTTTCCAGTATTAGAGGAAAAGGATTTAATGTTTCACCAAGAAGCATGATGTTGGCTATAGGTTTCATAGATGATCTTTGTCAGACTGAAACTGCTACATTGTATTTGTGGCTTGCTGAGAAATTTTATTTTTATGCAGAGGTGTTGAATTTTGTTAAATGTTCTTTTTCTGCATCTGTGAGATGATCATATGGTTTTTCTCCTTTATTCTGTTAACGTGATGAATAACACTGACTTTTTTCCTAGTATTAAATTAACCTTGCTTTCCTGGGATAAACTCTGTTGGTCATGATGTAGTATCCTTTGTATATATTGCTGGATTCTATTTACTCATATTTTGTTAAGGTTTTCACATCTCTGTTGATGGGGGATATTGATCTCTAATTTTCTTTTCTTGTAATGTTCTTGTCAGGTTTAGTATCAGGGTTATGTTCACTTTATAAAACAAGTTGAGAAGTATTCTCTTAATCTCTGTTTTCTGAAAGAATTTGTGTAAAATTAGTATTTCTTCCATAAACCTTTGATAGAATTCACTTGTGGAGCCCCATCTGGGCCTAGAGTTCTCTTTGTGATAAGATTTTTTTATAATAATTTCTTGAATTAATATGGGCTATTTAGATTTTCTATTTCTTCTTATGTCAGTTTTTATAAGTTGTGTTTGGATATGTTTGTCTATTTCATCCAAGGTGAAATGGCATAAAGTTATTCACAACATATCCTTATTATCTTAATAACGTCTATAGGATTTATAGTGATATCCTGTTTTTTCACTCCTGAAAATTATAATTTGTGTTTTCTCCATTTTTTTTTCTTGATCAATCTTGCCTGGGGAATTATCAATTTTATTAATCTTTTTAAAGAACCAGCATTTGACCATTTTTGATTGTCTATTATTTGTCCATTTACTAATTCATTAATTTCCATTCTTATTATTTCCATTCATATACTTACCTATGGCTTAATTTGATCCTCTTTTTCTAGCTTCTTAAGGCAGAGGCTTTGAGCATTGATCTTATATCTTTTTTTATTTTCTAATATAAACATTTAAAGCTGTAAAATTTTCTCTAACAATTTCTTTAGCTTCATCCCATAAATCTTGATGTATTGTGTTTTCATTGTCATCAGTTAAAGTATTTTTTAAATTTCCCTGTGCAAACCTCTTTGATTCACAGATCTTTAGAAGTCTGTTGTTTAATTTACAAATATGTGGGAATTTTTCTGGATATCTTATTATTACCAAGACTTTTGATGGAACCAGTTATTTGGATCTATGCTAAATGCTCTTGCCTTTGTAAAAAGATAATTAATGAATTTCTCTTTTTACCTTCTAAAATTTCCTAAGTATGGGCTTTGAAATGTTCATTTCTCGGCATCTTCTTTCATTTGTTTCTTTTTTAAAATTTAAGCAATTGTACAGTATAGATTATAGTTCTATAACACATTATGGATTATGGAACAAATTTTAATATTTCAGAAGTTGTCTCCACATAGCCTTGCTATAGTTTACTTTCATTTTACATAGAAAGAGATAAATAGTAATTGTTCCATCTTAATATTAAGTGTGGGGATAAATTTTTCTTTAATTTTTGTGGATTTTTTTATCCAAGCTAAAAATTGTTTTCTTTTGAATAGGTGTCAACAAATGATAATATAATGATTTGGCTAGGTCTTTTTAGATAGCATTTTCATTAATTTTGTTTTTTTAAGGTTGGTGTTATTAAAGCCTGAAGAATTTATATCTTATTATATACAGCATGCCCAGAAGACAGTAAGCTACACTAATACCAAAGCCATATTAAGTGCAGTTTCATCCTTCTTTGATGAACCAGCCAGTCCATTAGATCTTCCAGTACCTCGGGGGTCAGCATTATAAAATCTATCTATTGTAGATTTGCGGAAGGGCAGTTCAATAAAAATCTAGAATCAATAAGTGTCAGAAATAAGAATGTCCATTGTATTGGGACTTCTGTGTTCATTTTTAGATGATTGTCATTTTTTTAATAAATTTATTTAGTTATTTATTTATTTTAATTTGGCTGCATTGGGTCTTCGTTGCTGCGCGTGGGCTTTCTGTAGTTGCAATGAGCGGGGGCTACTCTTCGTTGTGGTGCACGGGCTTCTCATTGCGGTGGCTTCTCTTGTTGTAGAGCACGGGCTCTGGGCGCTCTAGCTACTGTACTTCAGTAGCTGTGGCACGAGGGCTCAGTAGTTGTGGCTCGCAGGCTCCAGAGCACAGGCTCAGTAGTTGCGGCGCTCGGATTTAGTTGCTCCGCGGCATGTGGGATCTTCCCAGACGGGGGCTTGAACCCGTGTCCCCTGCACTGGCAGGCGGATTCTTAACCACTGCGCTGCCAGGGAAGTCCTGTCATTTTTTAAATATAGTAGTTTAATCTCATTTATTAAATGTCATGAATATCAGGCTGGGAATTGTAGCAAAAAGTGATTTCTCAAAGAAATATACCGTATCATGACCTGAGCTAATGGTTAAGTCATTCTTACAAATACAGATGTTTGTATAGTAATGCACCCAGGAATTCCCAAGGAAACCAGTTCTTTTTCTTTTCCATTTCTTCTGTAGCTCTGCCAAACAAACAAAACAAAACAAACAAAACCCTAAGGTAAACCAAATCTCTGAATCAGTGCAACTATTTGATAAAACACTATGATGGGATAAATTATAATCTGCCAGGAACTTTCTTCAATACAGTTCTTAAAGTCTAAATATATGTAAGAATAGAAAGGCTTTCTGATGTAACTCTCCAGAGGCGATTATTTTCTTTTCAAAACTTTCTGTCACTGATCAGACAGATACTTCTCTAGCTTCATACAAACACATGTCTCCCCTGTCCTGTGGTGACTGTCTCTGTCCTCTTACCTTCACATGGAAGGAGCAGCTAAGTTTATATGGATGACGTGTTACAGTGGACAGCATGGTACTAGAAAGCTACGTTTTAAGCCACCCCATTAAGCCTGATCTGATGTAGAATATTCAGGTTGGCACAAACAGCACAAGCAAGGGACATTCAGAGACCCTTTGCTGTAATCTACCATACTGGTATTGCCCAAGGAGGAGTGTGTAAAAATATTTTGTTTAACAGTCTGATGGTGTTTTCTGCCCTTTTTATTTGGTTGGGAATTTGAAAATTTCAGGTTAACTCATAAAATAAAAATGTAAAAAGACAAGATAAATGTAAAAAGACATATGAGGCAATGTGTTTATTTTAATTAAGATGGCAAAACCTACCATTCTTGTTTGCAGTGGCTTGGAGGAGATTTGGAGTAGAACTTCTACTTGCTAACGTTCACTTAGGCCCAGGTTTGACATTTGGAAGTGACAGTTTGGTAGAATGACGGTGCTCCTACAAGTGAAGGAAACTGTGTCTGTAATACTCAGTGTGATCAGGGACCTGGCCCTTCATGAAATTACACATACAGGTGAATTTGACTTATTTTATCATGTGGTCCGATTCTAGCCAAATGCTGTGGATATGAGAGGAGGACAGGAGAACTCAGGGTCTACTTCTGATGGCATTTTCCCAGGGGATCTTGTCTTTCTACTCTATGCTTACATTGAGCAGATCAGGTATTTGGATCCCAGGCAGACTCTTGGGTTCACTGTAGATTTTATACACACTTAAACGACTTGGTCTTGTCATCTGTAGAACTAAGGATGATCCATGGCCAGCTCGTTTCATTCTACTTCCTGAGGTGAATAGGATTGTAGGATCAAAGTAAAAAGATCTAAGGAAGAGCATATGTTCTCACTCACTCCAGACTATATCCGGTAAGGCCCAGCCTTAACGTTTATAAGACTCTACTCACCCAACTTGCTGTTTTTTTCAGGCTACAACCGAGGTGGAAATTAAGAAGAAAGGCCCCGGATCTCTCTTAGTTTCCATGGACCAATTGGCCTCCTATGGGCGGAAGGACAGGATCAACAGTATATTGAGCGTTGTTACAAATACACTGGTAGAAGGTATGTGCCTTGTGATGTTGGTCCAAGCTGCTGAGCTATAAATATGTAGTGTGCATGATAATATAAATATAGTCCCTTGGTCTGAGTTTTGCAAAAATTGTCTCTGAGCTTTAGGAATAGAGTCTGCTGGTTATAGAAACCAGCATTTCAGATCTACATGCGGAGAATCCAGGAAGGACTTCAAAGCCGCTGCCAGCACTGTACACAGATAGGTAAGAAGTATGAAGGAACAACATAAGAGTGAGCTAGAGGACCTCAAGAAGTCTCTGTAATCATCACCATGAGGAGCCAATAGGGTGACGTGAGGCAGAGAGGAACAGAGACGGAAGAACTGTGATGATAGAAAATGATGGAACCCCCCCCTTGTGCCCTCGACCACAAAACTTACCTTCCTCTTTTCCTTTTTAGCTACTTACAGATCTTTTGGTTTTCCCTTAAGGACAAATGTGCCGTGCGTTGTGATTATACCTAATTCTGCCTCGCTTTAAACACCCCCATATATCCATAAATATATTGCACGTGTGAACAGGTAAGCTGAAACCCCTCTAACGCTGGCGCTCTGTGCCCAGGAGAAGGGCAGCCACTGTTGAATCATAGCGTGCCTGCAGCAGCGTAGCCGTCAGAGCCTGAAGTCAGTAGCAGGTGGCTCCTCCATGACACAGCCTGGCTTGCTGAGGAGCAGCTGAGGATTTCCCATTACACTGCAGTTCCCTCGCAAGTGTCTGCTTTCTGTCCGACTGTGGTCTGTATTCCAGGCTCCTCTTGGCTTCTTTGGCAGTAGATTCAGTGACCAGGTTTTCTCTCACAAGATTCTGATTGATTCTGCATGCTTCTTCTTCATCTGATTCATGTTGATGTAGCTGAGTTGTCCCATTATAGACCCGTACTGTTCCTGATTGCCGTTCTTCAGAATCCACACACCCAGGCTAACCCAGGAATAATCAGAGTCCCTGAGAATCCCTAGAAGGGAACCCGAAACTCCCCTGGAATACTCATATCTGCACATATGGGCAAGGAGTTAGACTAAACCTAGACTAATCTTGAGAATGTATCACGTAAGAAGAATACTGAACTAACTACTTTTCAGCTCCTGAACAGCTTCATTTAGTCCTGTTTTCTTTAATTCCCACTGAGGTCATTGTCTGATAGAACATCTTTAAGCTTTATAGTTTATAGTTTGAGATAACAGGTAAGTAACTGCAGATCATAAGAATTCCAAGATAAGATATATCAATATTAGCCTAAGAACCTTAGCAAATTTTATTCTTCACTTGGAGACCAAGACAAGATTTCTCTGAGTATCTGTAGCAGTTGAGAAAGAAAAACGAACAACCTCCAACAGGCCTATTTTATTCCTGGTAAAAACATCAGAGGAGGAGAACTATCCATGCAATGCAACAGTGATTTATTGATTACGTCGGTGGCCTAGCGCAGGGTCTGGCAAAAGTAGATGCTCAAAAGATGTGTACTGAACTGAATTTTGTTGTGCTTGGAATTGGGGAGGAGTACTGGGGCTACAGGATTCCTTTCGGAGGCCTTAGTACCTGTCCTGCCTTTCCCTGCTCACACATCCTCCCATCCTATCTCCCTTTGCTAAAGCTGATGAGACAGAACTGCTGTAATCAAAGGACGATGCATGGCTGGAGCTGAAAGATGTGAGAGAATTAAAGGACATTAAGAAAGATCCATTCCTATTTAACCACTGTTCCCTCTGTATTTAACAATTGCTACAACATGGAAAGCCAGCATTGAATGAATAATTGTTTCTGCTTTTCAGCCTTCAGTTAGGAAACTCTGACATTATTTTAATCCAAAGAAGCGGGCTTCTTATCTAATGGTTTAGAAACCACAGTGGAGAATTCCAGAATCCTGTAAATAATGAGATAATCCTGCCTGCTCTGCCTCACCCCTATCCTATTGCGAGCATGCTCACCAGGATCCAGTAAACTCAGCGGAATTCACAATCAGCAGAGCCATAAGCTTTGGGGATATTTCAGAGGACGGGGCATGGGGTGTCGGCAGAGAGTAATGTGGTCTTACTTCTCCTCAAAGCAGTAAATCTATGGGAGAAGGGGAGAGGGTTGAAGTAAGAATGAGGAAACAGTGATGGTATTTAGCAATATTGATTCTCTGGTGAAACAGTTTCAAAAGTGTCAGTGCAATTACTTACCTGGTATCTGCCTTTCCAGGTGCGTCTCTAAGCTCTGTGAGGGTGGCGATTCTTGTTCATCAACGTAGTCCCAGTGCCTAGCACGTTTTTGAATTGACCTGGGAGAAGCCCTGGCCTTCAGAAACCTCCTGGTCTACAAAGGCCACCATCTTGGAGGAATCATGAGGCCCTCTCTGAAAACAATTCCCAGTGCCCCCAAGGTTGAGACTACAATTCCCAGTGCCCCCAAGGTTGAGTGCCCCCAAGGTTCTCTCTGAAAATGTCCAGGAGCAAACTAAGGGGAGCCCCACAAACTTTTGGACATCTCACCCCCATATGTTAACACATTCGCCCAGAGTTTGCTGTTCCGGGTGTGTAGGGTCAGTAACGACGTGCAGAGTTGTGAGTCTCTTTATAAACCTCCTTATTCACCTAACTGATCTCTTCTAGCTCCTAAAGCTCCACATTATCTTAGTTTTTGTGGAACGGAAACGAGTATCCTGAGGATCTTCCCCTCTCAGTAAATGGGAGGGATACTAGATATCTAGTATCCCTTTTTGGTGCCCCATAGGGTAGGGAAACCCTACCCTTGTCTGTCTGGCAAGGACTCGGAGCCTAGTTCATTGTAAAACGTTACAATTGTGTCAACTGTTAGAAACATGAACAGTCCGCTGCTTCAACCTCCATGTGCAGGTGAACAGCAGACATTTGGAGAAAGGAGGAGATAAAAAAAGGAACGGAACCAGATTTCCAAATATGTACTATAAGAATTTATGGAAATAAGAGAACCTTTTCAATTTTCTTTTTTGGGAAGAAGACTAAATTTACCTTGGGAAGGGAGGGAGTTCTATGAGGAAGAAACCAAAGCAAATTTTCTTCACAGACTTTCTTTCCCACGCAGACTCCCACGTGTCGCTTACTGTGGCCCTTAAATCTGAAAAACCAAGGCAACCATTTTCTTAGCAACCAGGGAGCCAATTAGAAGCCCAACCAAAGCACCCCATCTAAAATAAAGCCATCACCATGGGCACCATCCGGCTGGTTGGAAAAAGGGAAAGTAGACTGATTTAAAGCAGCCATCTTGCTCTTCGTGAAATGTTGGGAAACTTTTTTTCTATTCCCTGAATGATTTGATTTTGTTAGTGGATTTGAGTGGGGTCAGGGTGGTAGCGGATGCAGTTATATCCAACCCCACAGAGCCAAGACCTGGCCTCTAAGGATTATCATGCTGACGGGTTTTCAAAGTTACACCTCTTCAAGAATATCCTTCCAGATCAAGGTCCTTGGACTTTTGTGATGCTAGCTATTATATTTCATACTTAATTTGAGGAGGACTTTGTTACCGAGGGCCTCACGCCTAGATTGTTGGAGCTGAATGGCTCTCCGCCTTTAGTGTCTAATTGTCCTTTCTAATCTTTGCTTTGTAAACGACCTTAGAGCTCATCGAGTCCAGTGATTGTCAGTCTGGGTTTATCAGAGTCCTAGGACCCTGGGGAAGTACCTCAGGGAAGGAAGACTTGGATTGCCCTGGACTCCAAGCTCTTCTTCCTGCCTAAACTAGAGCAGCTCCTGGTTTGTCTATTTTACATATTGGGGGTCACATAAGATCTTGTTTGAAAAAATGCGTCCTGCTTTTAAAAGAGGGACAGACTAAAGAGACGAAGAGGAGAAGACAAAAGAAGAGAGAAACAAAAAGGAAGGAAGAAAGAGACTGAGAGACGGGGAGACGAAGAAGATAGAGAAAGAAAGGATGAGAGTGGGAAAGGGTGAAAGGGCAAGAGAAGGAGAAAGAGAGAAGAGCAGAGATGAGACAGAGGAAGGAAGGAGCAAAGGGGAAGGAATGCAACCTCTGTTCCTGACTGCATTGCGAACTCACATTGTGAACTCGTACATCTTTGGGAACCTAAGACAGATGGTCCATGTGGTGGCTTGGTTGACAATGCTGGTTCTGCTGTAAAGAAAATAAACAACAATAGCAAATGCTTTCATAGCACTTGCTGTATGCTAGGGTGTTCTGAGGCACTTTATATATGTTTTAGCTCATTTAATTGTCGCAGCAAACTGAAGTAATTTACTCAAGGGCCCACAGTTAGCAATTGCCTGAGCTGGTTACACCCATATATGTCTGGCTTCGGTGTGTGTGCTTTTGACTGCTTCTCTGATAATAAATAGTTTAATGATACCATGTGTAATAAAATATCTACCGTTTATTGAGGACTTACCTTGTGCCAGGCCCTGTGCTGTCTGCTATCAACCACTTAATCTGTAAGCAAAGGAGGAGGATTATAGGACTCATTTAGTCCTATAGCCTGAAAGTCAGTGCCCTTTTAGATGAGGCAACGGAAGCGTAGAGGACGCAGTACCTTGCCTGAGATCATACACTTGTGAGTGTGGAAGCCAGTTGAACCAGGGTTGTTATGCTTCCCAAACGGGTGGATTGAGTTTTGTTTATAACTAGATCCTTGTTAACTGGGATGTGACCTGGCACTGGTCATGCCTCCTCTCTGCCTTCAAGAGAAGGAAAACTGAGGGAAGCTCTCAGGAAAGTCAGCACTCCCTGGCCACCTTCCTTCTTGTGTTAATAGCAGTGATACCCACCAAGTCCAACCCTTTTGTTTTCTTCCCAAGACTGAGGGGCTACCTTTGTTCTTTACCCACTACAGAGCTGGAAGAGTCTCAGAGAAAGTGCCCGCCATGCTGGTATAAATTTGCCAACACTTTCCTCATCTGGGAGTGTCATCCCTACTGGATAAAGCTGAAAGAGATTGTAAACTTGATCGTCATGGACCCTTTTGTGGACTTGGCCATCACCATCTGCATTGTCCTGAATACACTGTTTATGGCAATGGAGCACCATCCTATGACGCCACAGTTTGAACATGTCTTGGCTGTAGGAAATCTGGTAAGATGGAGCATGGCCTCCTGATTTGACCATCTGAATGGGTTTTGCCTGTAGGAATTTTGTTTCTGAGACTGAAAGCTGGAGTTTAGTTGAAAAGAAAGTAATAGTTAATTGGAAGACAAATGCTTCCACATATGCCGCAGCCCCGCCGCTTCTGCTCGCTTGTGATCCCTTGGCTGTTTCCTCTTTCTGCAGAACTTTGAAGACGTCATTTAGGAGCTGTTGGTGACAGAATGGGAGGCATGGTACAGTGGGTTGGTTTCAGCAACCTGAGCCAAGGACTTGTGGATTTCTTTCTCATTCTGTTTCTCACATTACTTCCTGCATTACTCCAGCAAATCGCTTCCCCTTTCACCTTCAGTAACAACCACCACAAAATAGGGGAGCTCTTTCAGGGCGTTAAATCTAACGATAAATTTGCGCACACCGTCATATCTTAATTATCCATATGGGGACTGTCCACGGGAAATTTTAAATACTAGGCTGGTTTCCCCTCCTGTCCAACTTCTGAGTGTCATCCAGTTTCTACCATTAGTTGATCTGTGCCAAATTTATTTTAACGTTGGTTTAAGTGATTGATTTATATTATTTAGAAGATAAGTATGCAGTTTTTAAAAAATAGATTATGTCGTGTATTGTGAAGTCAAGTAGTTGTAATTTGGGGATTTTCTGTTTTACTTCTTTAGTACAAAAATCAGGAGTTAATTGAATTTTGATCGACTGTAAAGAGTTAGTTGGAAAGAATCCTCTAGGTCATCTGGCTGCATTATTCCTTAGGAGTTGCACTATAGGCATGTCAGATCTAGTTGTTACCATTTAATTTGTGCATGATCTCTGCCTATTTCTCTCTCTCTCTCTCTCTTTCACACACACACACACACACACACACACACACACACACAGAGTTTCTACCTTAAGTCCTAATATACTGTTAAAGTGTTACAATATCATTTTGACTGCTGATTCGGAAAACACACACTGGTTAGTCCTTACAGCTGATGTTCCCTAGTACACATCCAAGGTGATACTGTAATCTTTCCAATCTTTATGTCTGAGTTAGTGACACACTTCAGACTCACTACTGCGATGTGCAGCTCAATGAAATACCCAGAGTCTTGAAACAGGATACCCTCATAGACTATCCAGGAAATCTGTTAACTGTCTCTGAAAGGCCTCTGAAGGTGGCTTGCTGTGTGATTGGCCGACCCTGGGGCTTGGCCATCAAGCAGCATTTTGAGTCAATCAATAATATCATATAGATATAAGCTTTATTTTATTAGCCAATAGTTATGTAACGAGAAATATGACTTGATCAACTTTGTTGTTGATGGTAGTGGCAGTGATGTGTTTCCTGCAGTGTTTTGTTTTTCTCAAAGTCTTTACTTTTACTTGCTTTTCGCAGAATCAGTCCTTGATTTCCAAGGGATTTTGAGAGGCCTTTTCACATACTACCAGCAGAATTGCCCTCAGACCAGGCCAGAAAATAACGTTATTTTTCTCTTCTTGAAAATCTAGAGGGGACTTCCCTGGTGGTCAGGTGGTTAAGACTCCACCCTTCCATTGCTTCCACTGCAGGGGGCACGGGTTCCATCCCTGGTTGGGGAACTAAGATCCCACATGCTGCACAGCACAGCCCCCCCCTCAAAAAAAGGAAACCTAAATTAGAGTCGTGAGCATTCAGAAGACTTTGGTCAGAATCATCACTGAAGAAGAGGGAGAGAGGAGAAGTTCAGCAGCTAATATTCAGGGACTTTCTGAGCCAAGCCAACCAGAACCAAGTTCTAAAAAGAGAAAGCACTCCGGGGGCAGAGTTTTCAAGGGAAAAGTAATGTCTGATTAGCAGTGGGAATGGAGAACAGTGAATGGTTCAGGATACTTTGGACTGGCCAGTGAATTGGTCATGAGGGTTGATGGGAAAGAAGTCAGGAATGGTGCCTAGATTGGGGAAGTTTGGTAAGCGAGGGGGAAATGGGGATGACTGAGCAAGGAACAGGGGTGGAGTTTAAAATCAGGAGTTCTGTTTTGGACATATTAGCCTTAAATAAGCCATTGATTTCTGTCCGGAAATGTTTTACATCTGTAAAATGAGGATGACACCATGTCATCAGTAGTTGGGAGGGAAAAATGAGAACCTATACAGAAGTATTTGGACTAGTGAAAAGTACTCTCCATACTTAGGAACTGTATGAGTGTAGTTCAGTAGGAGAATTTTCAAAGGCTTGGAGATTTGGATACAGCCTTTGACTGAACCTGAGAATAAGAGAACCAAAAAAAAATGGGTGGACTAGCTTATGAAATAGACTGGGACCTTCTCTTGTGGTTGGACGGTGAGGCTTTTCCCACAGCTGGGACAGTGAATTGAGTTGTGTTTGTCCACAAACGTGCAGATAGATGTTTTTGAGGGAAGATGAGAACAGCATTTTGTAAATTGGCAATCCCTGCCTCTTCCATCCTCCCCATAAGAAAAAAATGTTCATAATAGGAGGAAGAGTAAAGATAATTCGATCCAACCCCCATGTTTTATAGAGGAAAGTGAACCCAGGGAAGCTACTTGACTTTTGTATTGTTTAGTAGATAAACGTAATGATTCTTTTCTTGCCTTTTTTTGGTAACCATTTGAACACAACAGTGAGTTTATAACCTGGTTTTTTAAACAATCTTAATCTTACAGAAAAGTTTCAAGTACAGTGTAAAAAACTATTTTTTGAGAGGAAGTTGCTGACACAGCCTGTCACCCCCAAATACTGTAGTGTGCTTTTACAAACAAGTACATTCTCCTGGACTTCTGCAGGACTGTCACACAAGCAAGACTGTCATCTTCTCATTACATCTACCAGGTGGCACATGATTTGCATTTGTCCCGTTTCTGCCTATGGTCACTTGATTACTTGATTAAGGAGGTTCTGCCAGGCTTCTCCCCTGTACAGTTACTCTTTTTCCATTTATAATTAATAAGTGTTTGTGAGGAAGACACTTTGAAGCTATCTAAATTTCCTGATTTTCATTAAACTTTTGATTTATTCCTTTACTTACTTATATCTGTATGGACTCAAGGTTTTCAGTCTTATTCAGTGGGTTTTAATCCATTACTGTCATGTACTTAGATGTTTAAACCATTCCCGATTTGGCCAGTAGGAGTCCCTTCAAGGTGGCTTCCGTGTCCTTTCAACACGTCCTCATTGCTTCCTTGCTTTCTCAGAAATATTCCAGGCTAACTTTATATTTTTCCTGTCTCAGGTCTGGAATCAGCGATTTCTCAAGCAGCCCTTGTTGTTTTAGTGGAAACTGACATTTAGAAGTCAAGATCTGTTGAAGCAATATACACAACTGGGCCCTCTCCGTACAGGGCTCACTGCTTATTCTAATCCAGCGTTACAGGATTCATTCTAGTGTTCCTCTTTCTATGTTTATAACTCCTTCTCCAATGAAAAGAGACCTGGTTGCCACCATCTTTAGTATATTCCCTTATTTGATTTTTTAAAAAAAGCCATGGTTACCTCTTCCAGCGTGGGTGTCCTCTCCCCCTGGTCAGGCTCTGACGCCCCGTGCTGGGCTCTCCAGCAGCCACGGAGCTCCTCCACGTGGACCCCTCCTCACACTTCTCAGGCACTGTCATCCCCGGCCAGGCCACCCCACACATCCTTGTTTCCCGTGCCCCACTTGAACGTGAACGCCTCATAGTGGACCTTCCCCCTGCATGGACCCCTCCTCACCCCACACCAGGCTTCCCCTACCTAGAAGCTCTCAGCATCCTGCTCGGACTCGGGCACCCCATGCCAGCCCACCCTTCCTGGCCCTGCTCGAGCGCTGACTCTCCACTCCATGCTGCCCGTCTGCAGGGACACTTTCCCCCCAACTCAGGCTGTCCTTCCACCTAGAAGTTCTCCTCGCCCGGCTCTGTAGCTAGCTCCAGAGGCCAGGCCACACCCTCCTCACTCTGCTTGGTGCTGACACCCTTCACTGGGCCACCTCTCTGGATGGATGCCTTCTTCAGCCCACTCAGGCTCTGACACCCCACACCAGGCTGTCCTCCCCGTGAGGTTGCAGTCTCCACCTGCTTAAGCGCTAACTCTCTCTGCGGGTCCCCCACCCCCTCCAGGGTGGACACCCTCCCATCCCACCTAGGCCTCAGCGTCCTGTGCTGGGCAGACATTGTACACAAATACCCTCCTTATCCCACTCGGACACTGGGCTGTCCCCCCCAGAGTGGGCACTCTCCTTGGCCTGCATCGGCTCTGATAGCCCATGCTAAGCTGCCCTCCTGCACAGATGCCCTGCTTGGGCTCCAGCTCCTGACACCAGGCCCCCCCTCCATGTGGATAAGGGCTTTTGGCGGGGAGGGGGTATGGAAGGAAGGGCAAAAGCTTAACCTAACATGTAAGTTGAATTTCTGAGAATCTAAGCAAAAAAGGAAAAACGGGAAGTTATTTTCATCCTTCACCAAATACACATGAATGTTATGGTTTCTTTTTTTTTTTTTTTTTTTTTAATTAATTAATTAATTAATTTATTTTTGGCTGTGTTGGGCCTTCGTTTCTGTGCAAGGGCTTTCTCTAGTTGCGGCGAGTGGGGGCCGTTCTTCATCGCGGTGCGCGGGCCTCTCACTGTCGCGGCCTCTCTTGTTGTGGAGCACAAGCTCCAGACGCGCAGGCTCAGTAGTTGTGGCTCACGGGCCCAGTCGCTCCGCGGCATGTGGGGTCTTCCCAGACCAGGGCTCGAACCTGTGTCCCCTGCATTGGCAGGCAGACTCTCAACCACTGCGCCACCAGGGAAGCCCGTTATGGTTTCTTAATTGTAGCTTAGCTAGATTTTCAACCAAAAGGAATTCTTTTCAGATTTTCATTTTTCTTTATCTGTGTCCCTGTAGCCCCTCACGCATACCTCTTTTTAAATTCTTACTACCTGCTAAATGTTTTTGTGCCTGTCTTCTCCTGGTTGGGTAAGCACAGATCTGAGGGGGCTCCTAGGATGTGGAACTTTCACTTTGAAAGTGGGACGGTTCTGGGCATACCAGTTCAAGCTGATCACCCTGTTGACCCAGGATGCAGGACTTTCAGTATTAAAACCAGACAAGTCTCAGTACTAAACCCAGCCAGGTTGGTCACCTGACTCAGTTGTGACCAATGGGTGACTCAGTTCCTGAGGATCCATTATTTTTCATGGTCATATTTTTTTTTCATGTCTCCATTGTGGTACATAGGGCTTTCATCAAATTGAATTTCATTAACTTTGGAAGAGGATCCACTACAGAACAGGAGCTGATTAGCCTCCTTTTGGGCCTAGACAGGGGCATGCAAATCCCAGTGGCTCCCAAATGAGCCTAGCTTTGTAGACGCAGTTATGGCAGAGGAGATGTGCTGCTTCTCCCTGCCCTTCCCAAGCCCCAGGCAGAGCCCCAAATGAAATACCCCAGTCTTAGGGCACTGTAGGCCTTGCCTGGTGAGCTGGCATCACAAGTGCTCAGGCCTATGCCCAGGGGCCTGTCCAGTAGGCCCCTGAAACATATGCTGACCATGAATTCAGAACATTCAATTAGGACAGAATTCTCGATCTTTCTTTGGTCTTAGGACCACTTTATACTCTTAAAAAGAGCTAAAGAGCTTTTTTTTATGAGAGTTGTATCTTTTGATATTTACCATATTTGAAATTAAAACCAAGAAAAATCTTAAATATTTATTTTAAAATCACAATAATATACCCATTATACAATTACATAAATAACATTTTATGGGGAAAAACTGTATTTTCTGAGAAAAAAATGGCATTGTTTGGCATTTTTGCAAATCTCTTTCATGTCTGGTTTGATAGAAGATACCTAGATTCTCTTACCTGCTTCTGTATTTAATGCATTGTGATATATTATTTTGGTTAAGTATAGGACGAAAACCTGGCCTCACACAGATGTGTAGTTGGAAAAGGGAAAGGATTTCATGACCCTTGAAAGGGTCTTAGGGACCCCAGGGATCCCTGACTACACTTTGAGATCTGCTGCACTAGAACATAAATTCTTAGGTGAATATTTGATGACATTCACAAGAGGGACATTTATATACAGTTGATGTGCTGCTTGTAGTTCCCTTTTTTAAAAAATTAATTAATTAATTAATTTATATTTGGCTGTGTTGGGTCTTTGTTGCTGTACGTGGGCTTTCTCTAGTTGCGGAGGGCAGGGGCTACCCTTCGTAGCGGTGCACGGGCTTCTCATTGCGGTGGCTTCTCTTGTTGCGGAGCACGGGCTCTAGGCGCACAGGCTTCAGTAGTTGTGGCACGCGGGCTCAGTAGTTGTGGCTCCCGGGCTCTAGAGCTCAGGCTCAGTAGTTGTGGCGCACAGGCTTAGTTGCTCCGCGGCATGTGGGATCTTCCCGGACCAGGGCTCGGACCCGTGTCCCCTGCATTAGCAGGCGGATTCTTAACCACTGCGCCACCGAGAAAATCCTTGTAGTTCCTTTTTCTCCTCAAGAAGCATATCACAGTGCCAAGAAGAATGGCATCAAATGGATAACCTTAAATCTACTCTTCTCCATTTAATTCCTTCCAATAGTTACAAATTTATTTTCACCCAAACCCCAAACAAGGGCAGCACACTATGTGCTGAAACAACATGGGTGCTGACCTCTGTCACAGGCATTTCTACCAGGTGCCTGGAGGCCTTTCATCCCATTGAAAGGCAGCACCACATAACTGTGTCATTGATCTTCTGTCAGGAACCAGAGTTCCCACAGTATAGATATTCCGAGGTCAGTCAGCCCGTGCTTGTTACTGAGCACTTAATGTATGCTCACCAAGACCTAATGGGACAGCAAATTCAGTCTCTACTTAGTGTGCGTTAAGTGAGTTAATGTTTCTATGTAGAGAAACCTTTGATGGGCTGATGCTAAGGGTAAAGTGTGTGTCAGGAGTTGATTCACTGCCCCTACTTTCCTGACCTCACGCAGAGTGGTATTCTATTTGTAGACGCTTAGCTTGCACTATGAACTTTGATTTAACTTAACCAGATCTCTTCAGGGAATATTTTCTTTCAATTTTAGGGTACTGCCTCTTCAATTTAGAAAAATGGGGGACCATAGAAACGTATATGGACCCCCATAATTTCCAGCCCATTTATCCATTTTGTTGTGTTTTCATCAAGTCATTCTGTTTATTGCTATACATTAATTCAGTGTATTTCAAAACAGTGTCTGTAATCTAAGTATTTTTCACTATTTTTAATTCTGTCCTCAGACCATATCTCCAAAGTTTCCCCCAAACTCCTTCATATGTGAACTTGGTAACGAAGTGGTTACAAGTATTAACTTACTATGAATTTTAAATCTGCTGCGTATAAAGTCTTCTCCTCTAAAAACAGAATATTCAGTAATAGTCTTATGTTACATGCTTAGGCTAGAATGAGGGTATTGGTCTTGTCAAAACTGGAGTTCATGGGATTTTACTTTCTCCCTGCATGTTATGTTACTAAGGCCTTGGGAAGGATGCAGAAAGCATTGGGAAACACAAGGTGCTCTGAAAGGCAGAAAAGTGGGAGCCAGGTAACACAGGGAAGAAGTCATTATCGTACCCAATAAGCTCCAAATCTAAAACAATTACTACATTATTGACTATCATATTGAAAAAATCAAAAGGAAGCACCAAAGTCTCCAACAATAAGAAAATTCTTTGAGGATATATTTACCCAATAGAATATTATACAAGCAATAAAAGTGAGAGTTAGGAAGACCGTGTTGCAACATGAATGGAGTCATGATAAATGAAAAATACGTGATAAGTGAAATGAGTCGTGATAAGTCAAGATAAGTGTAAAGCCAAAATATTATGTAGTCTGTGGCTTACAACTCTGACAAAATATATATGCATTTGAAGAAAAAAAAAAGGAGTACATTAAAATAATAGTTGTATGCAAGGTGGTGAGACTGAATGTTTCTCCTGTATTTTTCACACTTTTAGCAATGTTCTGTTGCTTTTACCATTTAAAATAAGAAAGCCTGCAGTATATGTCGATGTTTGAGAAGACACATAATGTCAAATCAGGAATAATACTGTATTTTTAAAATATACTTATAACACGAGTGATTTTTTTCTTTTTTTTTGGCCAAATCCCAAACATGGCATACACATTCAAATGACTGCTGACCCTTTAGGAGTCACCTGTGTGATATTTTCAATTGCTTAGAATAATTTTTTAACTGCACGTTTGAACAATATGAATTGGGTAGTTCTGGCAACAAAGATGTGAACATTTCCTCTTCATTCAAGAGGAAAATAAGAAGACTTTCCTGCATCATGTGGAGTGGTCAGGGGACATCCAGGTATTGTTGTCCTCAGATGCAGAATTTAGCCAAGGCTGGCGCTTGGGGCTTCTTGGACATGCCATATTCAAAGATAATGATAAAGGCATTTTCTTTTTATTATTTCTTTTTTCTTACCCCCTGCCTTCCCCTCTTTAGGTTTTCACTGGAATTTTCACAGCGGAAATGTTCCTGAAGCTCATAGCCATGGATCCCTACTATTATTTCCAAGAAGGTTGGAACATTTTTGATGGATTTATTGTCTCCCTCAGTTTAATGGAACTGAGTCTAGCAGACGTGGAGGGGCTTTCGGTGCTGCGATCTTTCCGATTGGTATTCCATATTTCTCCAATTTCTTTTTATATTTCCTATCTTGCAGCTACTAGAAAGAGTTTTGCATAAGTTAATCTGATGACTTTTAAAAATCCTTAGCTATATTCTACTCCCAATTTCAGTTGGCTGTTTATTGGCTTAGCAACTAAAATATTGAAAGCATTTCTGCTAACTACCTAATATAGAAAGTAGTTGTTAAAATCAGTCAACAAACAGAAATCAATTTTATGAAGTTCCTCAGAAAATAATGGTTAATCTAAAAGACGAAGAAGAAGGATTCCCAAGGGCTATTCTGAGGTCAAATTTGGATTGGCTAGTAAGCCTTTTTCTTTATCCTAACATCTCCCTGAAATGGCAAGAATTTCTCCTTTTTCAAAGATGGCTCTACTCATTTCTTCTATCATGGTGACCCCTTCCAAAAAATGAGAATAAAATAATGTTTTTTAAAGTTATATTGAAATTAGTAGTTGAACATCCATCATTAGCTAAGAAAGATTTTTCAAATGTATTTGAAGAAGTTAGTGTTCAAATTACTAAAATGCCTCTGAAAGAATAGTTAACGATATCCTCGAAATAGCTTCCCATATGCATAGGCATAAGTGATGTCCTGATTAAGTCCCTTGAGAAGTGAGTTATCATGGAGGTATCCCACTCAGACAAAGCATCAGACAAAGGCATCTCCTTATTGGGAAGATACCTAAGCACTTGCAACTGAAAGGATTTCAGGATATTCAGCATATCTAAGAAATAGAATTGGATTAGAGTGAAACTGTTCATAAAACAGAAATCTCATTGAATCCAAGTCACAAATATTTGTCAAGTTTCTGGAACCTCTGCTTACTGGTCTTTGGTTAGGATCCAGCCCACAGTAGACTTTTTGAGAATACTTCTTATTATCTAGAAGATAAGATGAAGAATTAAGAGATAGAAGCCTTACCACTAATACACTTGATAAGTTAAAAGCCAGTCAGAATAGGGAAAAAATATGAGAGACCCAGAGTATGCACAGAACAACATCTGGTAAATCTTGGAACTCTCAGATAAGATTCAAGTTTTCTTCTTTTTTTAGATTTATTGAGGTTTATTTTTATATCAAAGGATAGTACAAAGATTTACCATACACCATTAACCTAAATACAATAAGTTTAACCTTCTAAAAGTGCAATTGCTTGCTCAGAGATAGATCTGCAGATAGTTTTGCCACGTAATGCCAAATTGCCCTCCTCAAGGGTTACATCAAATTACAGTCCCACTAACAATGTATGAAGACTCAAGTTTTCAATAGGAAAAAAAAAGTCCTAATCAGTGCTGTTGCCTTCTACCAGAATTCTTATTACATCACGTGTTAGTTATTGACTTAAGACATATGATGATGATCTCTGTTCATGGGCTTCATGCATTATAATTCTCAGGCTATTAGTCAAGACCTTGTAATCATTCATTACAGAATACAGAAATCTTGTGATTGACAGATACCAAAAGTTCTGTCCTCTGAATTAATATCAGTATAGTCCCTTTTCATAAGATATTTGACATATTGGAACTGCCCCTACTTGGAGGTTGTGGTTTTCCTCCAAGTTATTCCAAGCATGTCACGAAGTTTCATATCAGCAATTGATTATTTATTGGCAAACAAAAAGAGAGGTATGTAAAATTTTTAAATGTTTGCTTTTTTAAAGAGACAGATGATTTATTTTCACCGTCCTTACCCAACTGACCTTTTGGTTCACTACAAATCACATTTTCCTTGATATGACCCTTGAGAAGTCAGGGGAAAATCAGTGGGAAAAGGATTATTTCAGGTATGGATTTTTAAAAGGTAGATTGACCAGAGACTAATTCAGGGGACTAGAGGCAGTATTCTTGGTTCTTAGTTCTAAATCTTTCACTTACTGTGCAGTTAATCTGTTTTCCTTCATCTTTGCCTCAGTTTCTCTCATTTTTGTCTAAGATACTGGGGATTTCCCAAGGGTGCTCAATAAATGTTAAGATGATCTTAGTAATTTCATATGTTTTTATTGTAGCCATGTGGTAAGAATAAATGAATTGAGTTTCACTTGGGTTTTGTTTGGGTTTTTTTTTTTCCATAGCTCCGAGTCTTCAAACTGGCCAAATCCTGGCCCACCCTGAACATGCTGATCAAGATTATTGGAAATTCAGTGGGTGCCCTGGGCAACCTGACCCTGGTGCTGGCCATTATTGTTTTCATCTTTGCTGTGGTGGGAATGCAACTCTTTGGAAAGAGCTACAAAGAGTGTGTCTGCAAGATCAACCAGGACTGTGAACTCCCTCGCTGGCACATGCATGACTTTTTTCATTCTTTCCTCATTGTCTTTCGAGTGTTGTGCGGGGAGTGGATCGAGACTATGTGGGACTGCATGGAGGTGGCCGGCCAGGCCATGTGCCTCATTGTCTTCATGATGGTCATGGTTATTGGCAACTTGGTGGTTAGTACTAACTTGTAGATCTTTTTGTTCTTTGCTCTGAACATCTTACCCTTGACCCAGAAGCCCAATCTGCTTAGTCCTTCTGCTACCTTCCATGTCTGTGTTGGTCTTTATTCTTTCTTGGCTCGAGAACCCTAAGGTACAAATGAAGGAAAGGAGACTGCTGTTTTCAGAGTCCTGCTAGGTCATGAGCCCCATAATCTGTCAACCTTCTTTCATAGTTGTGGAAACAAAACTCAGCAAAGTTAAGACATTTTTCCAGAGTCACACAGCTGATAAGTGTCAGGGCTTATATTAGATCCTTGACTTCAAAGTCTGTGCTCTTTCTGCTACAAAAAAAATAGAATTTCCCGACCTTGACAATATTGATCTTTGGGGCTAGATAATTATTTGTTGTGGAACTTTCCTGCATGTTGTAGGGTGTTTACAGTATCCTGGCCTCTACTCTTTACTGTCCAGTAGTGACTCCCATCCCAAGCTGTGAAAACCAAACATGTCTTCAGACATTGCCAACTGTCCTCAGGGGTCAAAATTGCCCTCCATTGAGAACCATGGATCTAAACCATCCCAGGATTTTATCTGATTTGTATAAATTGCAAATCACTTTCTTGCTTTACTCTGATCTGTCTGCCTGCTGTCTTCTGCCTCTGTATATAGAACATTCCCCAACAGAGACTTCACACCTTGTTTCTCAAAGTGTCATCTGAGGACTAGCAGCAATGAGATCGTTTGAGAGTGTCCTAGAGATGCAGAATCTCAGACCCCTCCCCAGAACTACTGAATTAGCATCTGCATTTGTAACGAGATCCCCAGGTGATTCACGTGCATGCTAAAGTTTGAGAAGCACTCATCTTTCAGATCAGGCCAAAGCCCACTTGCAAGTGTAGAGCAAGGAGGGCTGGAAGAAGGCATACTCAGATGACCCCTTATAAGCGCATCCATAGTAGGTCTCTTCCTTTTTCTGCCATAGAGAAGCACATGCCAGTAGAGGGTTCCTACTCACCAACCTCTGAACTAGCCATGCTCCCCCTATTCTTTCACTGGACCTATAAAAATAGACACTGTAATGCTTCTTAATCACTCCCATTCTCCATGCCCAGCCACCTTCCCCTCAGTCCTGATCCCCCTGGTCTTTCCACTGCTTCAGTGAATACAGCTACTGCCTGCTGGTCTGTAGTGGGATCAACATTACCAGCCCTGACCTCCTACCGTTTCTCTAGCCTCCTTTTCTCAGTTGTCTCGGGAACATCTCCCCATGACTGGCTATAGATACCTGAGCACATGACAGAATCCACTATTATTTCTGCCTCTGATGACACCTTTCCCAGTTCCCCTTGGCTCCGTCCTTCTGCCCATGTAGTCTCTAGTAATCTGTAAGTCTTTCTGACTTTTCTCTCCACTCCTAGTAAATATCTGATGTCTGTCATATGTCTTTCTTCTTAGCATTTCTATACCTACATCTTTCTTCATAGTATTTCTGAGATCTGCCCCTTCCTTTCCATTTCTACAACCCATCTATTATTTCTAAAAGTGTGAGGAAGACCACCTTCATCACAATCACCTGAGTTTCACTCATTAAAAAAGGCCAAGTCCCAGGCCTTACATCAGATCTACTGAATCAGAATCTTTCAGGTGAGGCCAAGGAAATGCTTGTTTTTAACAAGCATCCCACCCCAGGAGATTCATCTGCATGCTAAGGTTTGAGGTTACTATAGCCTAATCCAGACCCTCATCAGTTCATGCAAGCAACAGCCTCCTAATTCCTAGTCCCCCCTAACGCCCCCCCACGACCTGTGTACATAGCTAGTAGGAATGACTTTCTCAAATCTCTGTCATCATCTGTGACTCCTTTGCTCAAGGACCAATAGTGAATCCAGTTAAATAAAATTCAAATCTTTCAGCCTGGCCTTCAAAGCCCTCTGCAACTGACCCCCATTTTACCGACTATATTCCTTTGTAATTCTGCAAATGGCCGCAGTAACCCTGATACATATAGTTCATATATTGTTTCCATTTCTCCCACTCTGCACATATGATTATCTCCACCGAAAAACTATGCCCTACTCTTCTTCAGAAGTGTGACAAAGTAAGGGCCAAGTGTAAATCAAGAAGTGAACATCTCTCCCACTTTTCAAAAGTAAGTCTTAATAAAAATAATTAACTTAATGCCCAATGTGGTGAAATAAGGGGAAAAAACAAGATAAATAAAGCTTGTTTCTGATGGCTTGACACTTCGATATATGATAGAACACAAAAGTCACCATCACTGTCTTGCTAGAGCTACTTCATTTTGATAAATGTTAGGAAAACAAAGAAAATTAATTCTTAAAATAGGGTGACATCAAATATATTTCAGTTCCACCGTCTAGATTTGTGGTATGAGAGTCTGGTTCGCCAAGCCTAATTTTTTTCTAACCTGGGTCCTCCAGGACATCTGCTGCTCATGAACACATGACATCTATGCATTCTTTGATCCTCCCCAATAATCCATGCCCACCTTTTTGTTTTTATTTTTGGGGAATTTTCTCCCAAAATGGATACAGCCTTTGCTTTCTCGGATTATAAGAAAAGCAGTATGTTTTGAAGTACATATATATGTATATAACACTACAAAAGAACCAAGAAAAGGGGTACTAAACTTGTATTACAACCAAAACCAAACAAAATGCCCACCTAGTGACATTTAAAACACTCCGTGGATCAAATGAAACACAATAGAAACTCTTGAGTCTTTCACATAAGTCTGTGGGCAACCCTAGTTTAGTGGATTCCTTTACCCAATACCATTCTACATTCACTCTCCTTTTTCCTAATGCTCCTGGTACAGGTGCTGAACCTGTTTCTGGCCTTGCTCCTGAGCTCCTTCAGTGCTGACAACTTGGCAGCCACAGATGATGATGGGGAAATGAACAACCTGCAAATCTCAGTAATCCGGATCAAGAAGGGCGTGGCTTGGACCAAACTGAAAGTGCGCGCCTTCATGCAGGCCCACTTCAAGCAGCGCGAGGCCGATGAAGTGAAACCTCTGGATGAGCTGTACGAAAAGAAGGCCAACTGTATCGCCAACCACACTGGCGCCGACATCCACCGGAACGGTGACTTCCAGAAGAATGGCAATGGCACAACCAGCGGCATCGGCAGCAGCGTGGAGAAGTACATCATTGATGAGGACCACATGTCCTTCATCAACAATCCCAACCTGACCGTGAGAGTGCCCATCGCGGTAGGCGAGTCTGATTTTGAGAACCTCAACACCGAGGACGTCAGCAGCGAGTCGGATCCTGAAGGCAGCAAAGATGTAAGGTCCTAGCCTAGAAACGAGTCTTGATCCTATGTGAGAACAAACGGCTCTGTCAGCCCCAAGGCATTGGTTCAGCTATGGGTCTGGCAGAGAGATTCTGGAAGAGCCAACTCTCAACTTTGAGAACCAACCCTACCCACCCCCCCCATTGTTATTCTAGATGACCTAGATTCCTGAGATGTTTCCAGATCTGTCTCCATTGCTTCTGGATCATCTGGATCCAGAGGCTGGAGAAAACCCTCAAGTACTTCCCTGCCATTAATCTGTCTGAGCTGTATTACTGAGACCAATCTGTAGCCCATCTTCTGCTTAGGGTAGATCACTGTCATCTGTGAGTGGGCTTTAATGTTGTACCCCATCCTGACAGAAGTTTTGCAGGTGCTGTGGTAATTGTTTGCCTGTGATGAACTGGATGATCGTGGATTTGTAACAAGAATTGTAGCCGGTACATCATCTGTACCAAGGTAGCGTAGTCAGTGTAGAGTGGACATGGTGCTGCAGTGTTGCTTCTCTCCCTTTTCCTTGTGTATCTAGAAACTGGATGACACTAGCTCCTCTGAAGGCAGCACCATTGATATCAAACCAGAAGTAGAAGAAGTCCCTGTGGAACAGCCTGAGGAATACTTGGATCCAGATGCCTGTTTCACAGAAGGTGAAAGGGGGCCAGGAGAGGGGATGGCACGTAGCACTTGCACTGCTCACAGACACATTTCTGCCAGGGTCACTGCTTGGCTGGGGAGGGGGGCTCAGTGGCTATCTTCAGGAACTTTGTTCCCCGCCTCATCATTTTGAGGGAGGTTGATACTGTTTTCCCTATTTGGTTCTTAGCTGTCACAAGTTTTTACTCTCAGGCTTTTCTGTGTCCTTTTTTCCTGACATCAGCCCAGAACTTCCACTAGAAAGGCCTATTCTGTCATGGCTGTGTCTGCCTCCTGACTCCCCTTTTCTCCTCCCTCTCACTGCTTCTTTATAGGACATCTTCCCAATGCCAGAGGGCCTTGCCCTGGTAGCCTGGCAGCGTGGCCTCAGCCCTGCCACCCTCTCCACTTCTGAGTCAGACCTTCCGATTCAGCCACTGAACTCCTGGCTGTGTGGTGGGGCAGCACCTGGTGGGGCCTGGGAGAAGGAGGAGAGGGCACATCTGGGCGGGGCACGTCCCACAGTCTGACCTGCCTCTCCCTCTGGTGCCAGGCTGTGTCCAGAGATTCAAGTGCTGCCAGGTCAACATTGAGGAAGGGCTGGGCAAGTCTTGGTGGATCCTGCGGAAAACCTGCTTTCTCATTGTGGAGCACAATTGGTTTGAGACCTTCATCATCTTCATGATTCTGCTCAGCAGTGGCGCCCTGGTGAGGTCCGGGGGAAAGAACCATGGGGGATTGGCTGGGGAAGGGGTAGAGCAGGGAAGACTGGATGGGCCCAAGCCCAGTTTCTCTGAGAACACAGCTTGACTGTAGACCCAAGAATAATGATCTACTAAAGTGCTTCGAGCTGGTGTTTTGAGCCTTTGGGATTAGGATTCAAACTTGTCCAAATCTTCATCTTTAGACTCAGCACGATCCCTCTGAAGCCTAGGACCCCCTTTTCATCAGGAAGAGAATACAGATTACCAAATATCTTCACTGCTTAGTTTGCCCCATTCAAAACAACTTCCTAAAATGAGCTTCCCTTTCTCGCCTAATACCCTGAATCACTAGTTCTTGACTTTTCAGTTACCCAAGATAGGAGGGAGGTGGTACCCCTCCACCCCCTCTCCCCTCATACGCTGCTGGACTTGGAGAACCCATGGCCTTAGCAGATATTAAGAATCAGATCTCTGGTACAAAGGTCATTTATATTCATGTGGTTGTAAGTGCTTCTCATTAATCAGTGAGGCACACAGGGCACTGAACACACAGGTTCCTCCCCTACTAGGACTAATTATCTTGGTGTTTGCTTTCATTTTTTAGCAGGATTATAACTGAGGAGATCTGGACAGGGTCTGCTGTGAGGGAGCTGCTTCCTAGTTGAGTAGATTCGAAGACAGCAGAGACTAGAGACACCACACATTTTCCTTCTTTTAATTAAGGGAGAAGTAAAGAATGCTGGATTTTGAAATGCTTTTAAAGAGGGTGGGCACATTCATGTAGGTGTGGAATTAGAGCCTAATCTGGAAGCAAAAAATAACAAGAGAGAAGCCCCAAATTTAGTGTTAAAGATCCCCCAGTGACTTGAGAAGTCTCTCTGACTTGTGAGGTAGGAGAATAGGAGAAGCCGAGACAGGAAGTGACATGTGGTGAAGAAGAGCCCGAGCATGAAGCAGTGGGGAGTGGGGGGTGGTGAGGAATGCAGGAAAGCATCAGGACTAGCACAGGAGGCAAAAAAGCCTCCATCCCTAGTGAAGGGGAGCCAGACCACCCTGCCTGCCCCCGGGCCGTTTATTGCACCAACAGGCATTCACTCAGCACCTCCTGAGGCGCTGTGGAGGCCCCAAGATGACAGCGCAGGCCCTGCCCTTGAGAAACGGAGGATCAGACTCAGGCCAGGGATGGAGGAAGGTCTTTTATTATTGCTGTCATCATTATTCTTCAAATCTAGTCAATGAAAACCTAAAATAAGAGAGGACATGCCTCACCCTTTGATTCTTCTCTTCCCCCGTCTCTACGAAAAAGAGTAGAAGCACCAGTGAAACAAATGTATTGAACTTTCTTTACTGCTACCTGGGACAGTCTTTATTTATCAAAGGTGAATAAAATGGGGGAGTCTGGGCTCAGGACATGAAGACCCTGCGCAGTAGTAGGAGTGAGACTCAAGTCAAGTGAAGCCACAGCTAAAACGTCCAAGAAAAGACTAGAATGTGGTTGTGAGGAGATTTCAGAGGGGGATCAGAGCCCCCAGTGACAGGGTGATCAGTCTCAGACAGCTCACATATGTTGGGTTCTAGGATGGATTTCTACAGGTGGAGCTAAGGGGAAACGTGGCGTGGAAGCTATAGCTTTTCCACTGAGCGGAGAGGATTTATTTGTACCAGACCCTGAGGACTGTGGACCCGTGATTTCTGTCCCCACTGCCCAGCAATGAACCTGGATGTCCGTGTGCCTGCATTTTGGAAGAAGAGTCTGCGGGCAGCCTGACTCTGTCCTTCCTTCTGGAACTGTTCAGATCAGGCTCCTCCACCACAGGGCACAGGACCCTTTGCCCACCTCCAGTTTTTTTTTTTTTTCATGCTTCAGGGATTCCCTCCCCCCAGCACAGAGCTTCTGCAGTCCACCCCCCTGCACGCACGAGTGCTCAGACCTTCACATGACAAAGGCTCATCCCCTCATTTGGCAGTTCCAGAGAAAGAAAGGAGTGTTGAGATTCTCTTCACCCCGTGTCTTCCAGTCCTGGAACTCTCCACCCGTACCTGTGGTGTCAGGGGCTGAAGGGAGAAAAATTTTTGTCCTATAAATATATAAAGTGTCAACAAGGATGTGGAGAAATTGGACCCCTCATATACTGCTGGTGGGAATGTAAACTGGTCCGGCCTCTTTGGAAAACAGTTTGGCAATTCCTCAAAAAAATTAAACTTGAGTTACCAATGACCCAGCCGTTCCACTCCTAGGTATATACCCAAGGGGCATAAAAACATGTCCACATGAAAACTTGTACACAAATGTTCATAGCAGCATTATTGACAATAGCCAAAAAGTGAAAACAACACAAATGTCCATCAACTGATGAAGGATAAACAAAATGTTGGTATAGCCATATCTGGAACATTATTCATCAATAAAAAGAAAAATGAAGTGCTGAGGGGTGCTGCGATATGGATGAACTTTGAAAATATTATTCTAAGTTAAAGAAGCCAGTCGCAAAGGACCGCGTATTATATGATTCTATTTATACAAAATGTCCAGAAGGAGTAGATCTGTGGAGATAGAAAATAGATGAGTGGTTGCCAGGACTAGGGGGAGATCGGGAGACTAGAGGGTGACAGCTAGAGGTGTGGGATTTCTTTGGGGGGTAATGAAAATATTCTAAAATTGTGGTGATGGATGTACGACTCTGAATTGTATTAATAGCTATTGCATTGTACACTTTAAATAGCTGAATTGTGAGGTATGTGACTTACATCTCAAGAACACTTTTTTAAAGAGAAAAGCCATGTGTAGCAAGGGATAGAGCGAAAGAGACAGGGAGCTGATGACGGGCCACCGCAGGTGGGAGGGCTGCCGAGGGGGGCAGTACCTCCGTGTTGCTTGTTTCCCTTTAGGCACTATAGGCCGCTGCTGCCTCTCTTCCAGGCCTTCGAGGACATCTACATTGAGCAGAGAAAGAGCATTCGTACCATCCTGGAGTACGCTGACAAAGTCTTCACCTATATCTTCATCCTGGAGATGTTGCTCAAGTGGATAGCCTATGGCTTCGTCAAGTTCTTCACCAATGCCTGGTGCTGGCTGGACTTCCTCATCGTGGCTGTACGTGTCCTGCTTTCTACTTCCCACCCATGCCAGCAGGAAAGCAAAACCAGGGACTGTCCTTCCTCTAAGGGCTGGAGTTGCCTGGGGCCCAGGGTGTAGGGCAAGATGTAGATGGAGCACTCAGATCGTAACTCTGGGAAGGGACTCTGAAGTCCTACATTTGCTCCAGGGACTAACTCAGCAGCTCTTTACTCTGGTGGTTTGGCCTAGAAGTTTCAGAGATTAGGATTGGGAAGAATCACTGGTGTCAGAGCCTTGTTATTAGGCTGGGAACAGGAAGATTCTGTCCCCAAACCAGTGTGATGTCCTCCTCCTGCTGCCAGGAGAGGGCTTAGAGGACGAGGTGGGTGCTGCTGGGATGGAGGTGGTGGTGGGATCTAAGACTCTCCTGCTGACCGTCCCCATGGACACCCCCATCCACCTCAAGTCTTCATACCAGACTCATCTGAACAAGTCAGACTGTCAGGGAGAGGACGAGTTTACCCCGAAACAAACCCCTCCCTCTTCCCACACATTGCCATTTCCACAGAGGTGATCAAACTCTTAAAAAATCCTTTTTCCTCCAGGTTTTGAGACCATCTCCACAGCTCAGTGGCCTTCACCTGCCATGTTATTTTTCAGGGTGGAAGCTGCATCACCTGAAACTATTTCTCACCCCACCACGACTTGTTCCTTACTGGGTTTTCTAACCATGATGAGTGTTTCTTATTCTGTCTAATCACTAAAGCTTTTTTTCTTTCAGTCAAATCAGCATTTGAATGGGAATGAATGGGAATTTCAGGAGCAGGGCCTATGGAAGCTTCACTTCCTTCTGAGGGCTGAGAAGTGCCAAGAAAGTGGAGTGTTTGGCGGCTGGGTTGATACATTTAGAATATGGGTTTCATTGGCTATATGGTGAACTACGTGTAGAGTGCCTCCGGGATCTAGCACAGAGCAGCAAGGAAGTAACAGGCACCTGGCGTTCTGCTCTGTTAATGCGCTCTTTTCCCAACACAGCACCTGCAACTTCCATGGTTTAATGACTCCTTCCAAGAGCTGTCACTATGCTCCTATCTACATTCCCCATTTCAAAAAGCAAGCCTTTGGGAAGATCCCTAAATGAAGCGAGGAGGTCACTGGCTGCCGTCCGAGTGAACCGGAGACGTATCGCCCCAGAGTTGCCAGCAAGAGAGGCTCCTAGCCAGAGGTTTCAGCAGCCTTGGATGGAAGGGACTCTACCTCCCACAGATGGAAAGCTTGAGTTCCAGGGGGCTAAGGAATGGGCTTGGGATAAGGCCCAGAGAACTAAAGTGACACTGGGCCAGCTTTCTTTCTACAGAACAGGGGAAGTGCTCTGGAGTCTTCATTTCACTGTAACTCCTCAGGACCACTTAGAATCAGGTGGGACGCCCATGGGAATCCTAGAAGCCCCTCATCTTCTGGACCTTCCAAGAACTCGGATAGATATATCCACTACCACACTTCCAGCAGCCCTAGGAAAGCTGTGATTCAGAACAATCTTCCCTACCATGACCTGCCTCCTGTTCACCCTAACCTCTACTACTCTATTCCTCTTCCCCCTGGGGTGGGCAACCCCAGAGTTTGTGAGGCTTAATCAAGTATCCCACATTCCTCTGGTACCCAAATAAGCTGCTAAAAGCATTAACGATTCTGCATGTCACCATTTATTTATTTAGCAAATATTTTTAGTACTTTTTATACTAGGTGGCAGGGAAACAAAAAACATGAGAAAGGCATGTAGCCAACTGACAATAATCCTTAAATCCCCCTAGCTTTGGGGAATTGCTGGATTCTTACATTGCCATGAGACCTGACACTGGCTCCTGAGACTACCTCTGGACCAGTGACTAGTAGACAGACAAATGAAATACCATTCTCCGTGTGGAATTGTCCCAGAAGCCATAGGGAGTCACGGGACAGGCAGGCATAGTCCCGGCCCCTGGGAAGCTCACACTGGCTTGCTGGGCCACTCTGACCTGATTCCAGGCTGTGGAAATCCAGCATTCCAGGAACAGGGCTTTCCCAGGACCTTCCTTCTGTTTTCTCTGGGACAGAGCAGTGCATTTATTCTTCACGTCTCATGTCTATCGAGCATCCGCAACACAAAGCCTCCTGCCAGGTATTGTGGGGGGATACAGAGAGTAGAAGACAAGGTCACTTCTCTCAAAGGACTGAAAAGATGGGACACATACACAAATAACCAGTGTGAAGCAGAGTGTGCTGGTGGTGGGGGGCGGGTGTTGGGGGAGCCCCAGTCCATGCCGTGGCTGCACTTTTGAGTTGTGGGTGGAGAATAGGCTTAGACTGACACTTGGACACGTGGAACTGTCAGTTTTTGCTGTCCTTTTGGACAAAGTGTCTAGTGCCTTTGGCATTTGAGAACATCCAGCAGGTGTAAATTTTAGGTCCTAATTTTGCAGCATCTCTGAGACTCTCTTCCTCCCATTTCATCCACCGGTGACTTGATGTCTGAATCTGTTATTCATCACCATGTTTGTTTCCCTAATGGATTTTCATTCTTCCCTGTTGCCCTTTATAGCTGCTCACAGTACTTTTTAGAATCATGGGGATGATCTAGACAACTTCCAAGGTTAACTCTCTGTGTTTATAAGCCAGGTGAATTCCCAAACATAGACAACATTTTCTTTTGCCCAGGTCCTTGGCTGCACTGGAGATCTTGTCCTGGAAAAGAATTTTGTCATCTTTTCCCAGGGAAGTTTACCACATCAGATCCAGAGATTAGCCAGCATATCGGTTCCAGGGATGGGAACTTGCAGAGACCATTCACCTCATCCTGAATTCAGACTACTGAAACCATTCTCCATTTGAAAATGTTCACATCATTTTGAAAAAGCCACCCAGTGTCTCTCCCTTTTTTTCAATGCCTGAAGCCACAGATACCCTGGATTTTGACTTCCCCTTAACTCCTTTTTTTTTTTTTTCAGGTTTGATTCTTTCCTTAACTCTAAACAATGTTCTGATTATGTCCAGTGAGAGTTTAACATGGAGACTCAGCAGATTATAAAATTGCCCCTAACTGTTTAGGAATAACCCAGATAGGATGCTTGCTGATCCTGTCTTGGGTGATCTTGGCCAGATTGATGAGTTGAGCGGCAGACTACTCTCAGCACCATTTAGAGCCAGCCTCTGAATTGGCATCTGTACCTCCTCCACCCTTCCCCCCACTTTAGGTAGGTCTATTTATTATCAGATAAATTACGCACTGCCCCCCGCCCCGAGAAGAACTTGGGTTGTCTTGTCTTGTATGAAACTTAGTTTTTTGCAGTCTTTACCTGGCATAGTTTCACAGGATGAAGTTGACTCAGGTATTTTGAACTCATGTATTTGGTTGAGGTCACTTACCTTCAGATGTACCTATAGATTCTTTGGGGTTAAGAGTTGGCTGCACTTGGCAATAGTAGGCAGAAGACACCTCCATGTAGAGTCTTACTGTTAATGATGGATGGAGGGAAAATGATTGGTTGGTACTACTGTGTTCTAGATAAGGATTTTGAGGCCCTTGTTTTGAACAGAAATTGAACTCTGAGCCATCTACCCTTCAAAGAGCATGAGACCTACTCATGTAGGTCTCTTTAGTCAGCCTTAGGGCAGCATTTAATTCCAGATTTGCTTTGGATACTGCCCAGGACTCTGGAGAAGAGACCTACACTAATGGGTTATGAGGACAGGCATAGTTGAAGGTTCACAACCCTTTTAAAAACTGAAACCTTTGAGCCTGTTCATCCGTGACCCTCACTAGGTCATTGACCTGCTACTTCTACCGCTGCCAGCCTGCTGCTTAATTATAAATATCTTCATTTAAAGCAACTTTTTTTTTTTTTTTTTACAGTTCAGAGGTATGGAATCAAAGAAGTAAATCCCTCAGCTAGAGATAAAAAGCAACAAATGAAACTAAGTTATGGATTGTTGCTTTAAAATACCAGTTTAGGCCAAGCCGATCTGTAATCACCACTTCCCAGTAGAGGGAATGTAAGAATTGTTGATGGAAACATCTTAACCAATCCCAGAATTTGTGGTGCAATATAAAGGAAAGACTGCTCTAAGAAAGCCAGAGCCCAAACATTCTAACTAAAGGTATTTCAGGTCTGGTGCCCCCTGAAGAGCTACATATCTCTCTCTGGTTAGGCCCAGGCAGCCCTAGGTATAGTTAAGGGTCGGCATGGTAACTGTTCTGAGAGCTCTGGTAGAATAAGGTGAGTTTGCTGGTGGAAGAGCAGGGAAGAATTTGACCGTGACTCTAGGCCTAGAGACCAGACTACTTCTCCCCAGCATGGCAACATATTCAACCCCAAATTGTTCAGATACCGTAATCCTCTACTGAGATTTTGTCATCCAACCTGCCAGTGAGGGAGGTGACCTATCCATGGGAGAAAGAGCTCTGGCCTGGGAATCAGGCATGTGAGCCTTTAATCCTGGCTCCAGAACTGCCAATGTGACACCGGGCAAATTCTTGTGTATGGGTCTCAATTTCCTCATCTATAAATAAAAAATTATTCCAAGAACCCTTCCAGCTGTTACTCTGATGATGAGAGTAATAGAAGATTGTCCTGGAAAGGACAGACCTGAGGCCAGTTCTTTTGGGGCTGTTCTGGAGAGAAAGAATGGGAATTATAAGGGAAAATATGGATTCAGTTGTCCAGACCCACCCAAGCTCTCGTGGCCATGAAGGAGTCATGGTTACAGTTAAAAGATGGAAGGATTGTTGTGGTTAAAAGTGAGAGATAGAATCACTTAAGTGAGTTCCCATGGAGCCAAACCTCCATCAAGAAGTTTCTTCTTTTGGTCCTTTTCTTGTTGGGAACTGCAAAGTCAGCTGTGGTACTTACTGAATACGTTTCCTTGTTGATGTAGTAACGCATCCAATTCTCAAACCAATGGTTTCTTGTCAACCAGGAGTAAGAGAGTTTGTCCCTGTTGGAAATCCATGGTGAATGAGCTGAGGAGGGGGCAGCCTGTGTGGAGTGTGTGTATTTATCTGTATTCTTTTCCATAGGTACCATTAAATTTGTCTGGCTTAATTTAATGGGAACTTCTGGGACCTGCAGAGACTATAAAGGGCGAGGGTAAGGTTTTTGTCATCTGTTCAGGCTCCTCTCCTTCCAATGGAACTTCCTCATTCTCCCTCTCCCTTCAGCCTCTTCCCTTTGCCAACTTGTATGTCTGTTCTACTGCCCTCTCTCCGCGTTCTCTTCCCTTTGTGTTTTTTCTTCTGCCTCTCAACCACCTTTCCTTCCAGGTCGTTTGAGTCCAAGTTGAAGTAGGCAGCTGGTGTTACCCACTTCCTCTTCCTGGGGTGGGGGGGCCCAATCTGTATAATCAGTGCTAGGGGCTTTATTCTAACACTCTGGAACCTCTGTTTTCTTTTTTTTTTTTTTCTTTTGTTTCCTTTTTTTGTTTTTGTTTTTCTCTTCTGTTTCCGTGTAGGTCTCTTTAGTCAGCCTTATAGCTAATGCCCTGGGCTACTCGGAACTAGGTGCCATAAAGTCCCTTAGGACCCTAAGAGCTTTGAGACCCTTAAGAGCCTTATCACGATTTGAAGGGATGAGGGTAAGATACTAAGAGCAGCTGATCCTTCTGCATGCCAGTGGAAACTGTCTAAGCATGCTAGAACTGATCACGTGGTGGAAAGATCATTCACACACGAACTCTGGATGCAGCTGCTGATTTGATCCTCCACTCTTTCTCCCCCGCACCTGCCCCAAGGGCAGTCGCGTTTAGCTGCCTCATCACATTAATACCGGCCCCACCCCCAACGACATGCCATCGCAGAACATGTTAACATTGGCTATTCTCATCTGGCCTGGCTTACCTGTAGCCCTTGGGGCGGCTTTCTGGGCTGTTGATTTAATAGGGAGAATCACCAGGTGCAAAGAAGGGGAATTGTCACCCACAGACCCACTGAAAAGCAGAGGCCGCAGGCAGGGAGAGTGTAGTGTAGGGGCGTCAGCCAGGTGGGGACTGCGGCCTTGGAGTCGCTGAGAAAGCGGCCGAGAAGGGGCTTGAAGACGGGATGGCAGGCCTGGAATTGGGGACGGAGCGGAATTTGGCTTGACCCCGGGAAAAGAAATGCTTTTCTTTCTGTTCTGATTCCTCTTATTGCACCTTGTTGTTCTCAGCCCAGTCCCGTAAGGACTGGCAGCCTCTGTCTGATAGCAAAGCTTTCCTCCTCACCCCGCTACCCCTCTGCCCACGCTATACGGTCCCCTGTCCTAACACTGTCAAAATAACAACCGGGTACGATGCTAGATGACTATCAGCTAGTTCTCCTGAAATTTCTCAACACCTGTTATTCCTGCTTTGGCGATAGATAACTCCACCCAAATCCAAACAGTGCAAGGTGCTGTCACCCTGCCAATTATAGAAATAAGGCTCCCTCTTTTGGTGCCTTTTTGCTGTCTCTCTTGGTTTAAAAAAATTGTGTGTGTGTGCACATGTGCGTGCGCGAGCGTGCGCACACACACACACACACACACACACACACAGACATGCAAGTCCGTAAAATCAAATGGACCACTGGCTTTTGGTGGTAATGGTTGTCCTTTGGTAATCAGAGAGGTCTGTTATACTTAACGAGACCAAGAAAACTCATTTTAATTCAGATGTTGAATACATGCAGGAGAGCAAACCAGAGGATGCGTTTTTAAACGTGCAGATGTCAGAATGTAGGAATAAAAATTAAACTGTTGTGGTAGCCCACGTGAAGCAAGACTGCTCAGAGAAACTAGGTACCAGGACAGTGCTGCGTCATCAGTCCCCATCTGTGGGTTCCTGGCCGCTGTTTCGTGAAGCCACCCACATCTGTACAGGAAGACGAAAATTTCACTGGGACTTGGGAATTTTATTATTTTAGTTTATCCAGACAAATGCTTTCTGCAAGAAATTTGCATTTCTCCTGTAGCACAGTCACAGTTTGGTTTACTAAATATAAGCTTTCTGCAACCCACCTGAAACCATCTGCAGGAAGGTCAGTTCCACAGCAGCATAAATTTATTTTAATTTAAGAAACAAAACTTGGGATTCTAAGTCTTTCTCCCACAGATAAGAGAGGTTTCAGAATGTGTGCAATCAGGTCATTGTTATGCTCGAGCTAAATGTAAGGGGAAAGAGAGGATATTGCGGAGGGCTCAGTGTTTTAGGGGGCCATGGTGTCACTGAAAACAGGATTAAAACGCTCTTCCCTCCTCTCCCACCTTCCCACTTTTTTCAGAAGGGGTTAGTTAAATTTTTTAAATAAGTCATACTAGTTTTGTTATAAAGTTGATAATCCGTTTTGGTGACTGAAAACTGAAGACAATAATTGCAACATTGTACCTAAACTCAGTAGCCTGTGATCCGCCACATGCCCCAGGAGGGGTCCTGGAACTCCTAAAAGGAGACTGGTAATACCCAAAGAAAGCCCAAAAAAAGATGCCCAACTGACACCGCTACTGACTTTCTCCATCTCGGTGCCCATCACTGCCAGTCCCAACCTGTGGCAGAAGCAGTCCTCCCTGACCAGCTGCCGCCAGTTGGCTCACGAGGAAATTCCGTGAATTGTCCCAACACAGGAGTGCTTCTGGTGGCCACACCTCTTCCCTTTAGCTCCTCCTTTCCTCACCTTTCCGCGACTTGCAGTTTCCATTTCCTCAACACTTTTACTTGTCAACTTTCAAGTGGTTGAGGAGCCCAGAGGCCTGGAATGGGTGACCAGAAGAGGAGACAGTTTTATTTGAAAAGCATTAGTAAAGGTTTTTTCAAATGAGATAATAAGGGCAGGAACAAGTTTGAACCCAAAGCCGGGCTTTCAAACAGTAAACATTCAGTAAGGGAAGCTCTGGTAAAGGATGTCACCTCCTTTGGTTGGCTCCAGTCAGCAACAGCACGGCCACTTCTGGTTGGGCCGGAGGTGAAAACTCAGGACCCATTCCTTTCCTGCAGTCCTCCAGCCTTTCTGTGCAAGAATAACTGCAAGAAGGGAGGAGTGAATTTGCCCCAATAATAAACAGAATTAGGGACCTACGTTTTACTTGAACGTTACTCTTCTGCAGGGCCGTGTTTTTCATTTGTTGGTTTGGGTCCTTGTGTGTGCCAACACTTGCATAATCTAAGCGATTATCCCCTTAGAAAATTTTAAACAAGACATCTTTATGAACATCAATGCAGATGGGCTCAACTGTCACTGTGCTGCTCCGGTGAGAGGTTCAGACCTTCGCTTGAGAGGGAACATAAGGCCCTAGCCTGTCCTGGGACACTGACTTCAGTCTCTTCCTCAAACCAAAGACCAGAACACTGAAACACTCATGCTGTCGGCAAAGGAATGCTTAATGTAGTTCTTTGCTTTTCTCTCCTCCATAGTAATCTTCATTTAAGGATTTTGCTGTGCTGTTAAATTTTTGAGGGTACAGAATAGTAATGCTGTGAAACATGCATGCATTTTTGTTGTCAGTATATAGTTGTCCATTAAAGCCATGTTCCCTCTGCCAGATATTAAAAGCTATTTGACAGATTTTATAGTATTTAATGAGCAATAATGTTCTAGGCATTATAGAGAAGACAAAAATGCTGAAAGAATTAGTACCCATTGGAATTTTTTCATCAAATGAGATTTCTATCAACTGCTAAATATAAACTTGCATTGCAATAAGTAACTTTATAGGTTGCTAGATCCTAGCTTTGAGTAATATTTCTATACCTAATTTTTAACAATAGTGAATTTCATCATAATTAAAGGTGACACAGAATAACTTGAGTTATTAGGGAGCAGAAGAGGAGATCCACTTTATTATGTAACTATCCATGGAAACTTAAATTATCATTTATATATATGTCTATAGTGTAAGAGTTCAAAATAAGAAAGCATGGTTTCTTGCTCTTTGGTTGCTGAGAATATTAGCTAATGTTCACAACAAGGAAGAATTATTAGTAAAGTTCATCAGCTGTTTACTGTTTTATTCATGAAATGAAGCTAAGAAGTTTTTCTTTGGTTATAATGAAAGTACATTTCATTATAAGTGAAAGTACATTTACATCTTACAAGTACATTGGATTTTATAGGATTTTTATGTCATATATATCAGAGAACGAGGCCCAGTAAATACTTTTGTGTACTGATTCCTTTAAGCATATCTATGAGTTTAAAAGTGCAAAGAGATTTCTTAGTCAATTAGCTAATTATTCTTCCCTGCTGGAAATATTGCCCCATATTTAACTGTAACACATAGACACTATGTAGGACAGGTTAGACTAGGTTAAGGCAGTCAGAAGAATTCCTAGAGGAGGTATATTCTGAATTGATATAAAAAGCAAGATTTCTAGGTTTCAAATCTTTTGGGGCCAACTTCTGTATTGCACACTTGTGATGGTCTAATAGAAGGTCACGCTGTCTCACCTGAGCTCTGCTGCAAAATGCTGTCACGTAGACTTGAGCTTCTGAAACTTTACATAACCTACTCTCTTAACTTTTGAGAAATAAATTATTCCATTTGTGGGTCATCTTCCTTTTACCTATTCTTTTGCACATTTCATTGCCTTGATGTACTCCCATCAAAGGGTAAGCAACTGTAGAAAGAGGAGGTAAAATTCATATCTGATCACCTGACACATTTGGTAACATAAATGAATGAATATGAATATCATTCTCCACAATAACATTGGGGAGTTCCCAGATTGCAGGTATTCTGGCTTTCCTTGCTCAAAGTAATGAACAATGGAAGTATAATTATTTTATACCAATGACAGAGCTATTACATCTAGAAGAGATTTCTTGGTCTAAGAATTAAGAAATAACTGCCTCTCAATCTAAAGGCCTTCATACATGAATTGGAGAAACACAAAACTAATATTTTAATCTAAGGGAGAGTGACTCCTTAGCAGAGTATCGTTGCCTTTTTTATATAGGACAGGACAGACAGCTCTTCTCAGCCACGTGTTCCAATGAGCGACATTACAATCTAAGGCAAAAACAGAAGATAAGGAAAACCTGATCCCAAATCGGGCTCAAATTAGAGCCCAGAGCTGCCCCCTGGTGTTCCTTCTACAGCACGGCCCTTTTGGCCATTTCCATGCTGTGCTGGTTGGCAGCGTGTCCTGTCTCTTCCCTGCACTGAAAAGCGGATGGAAGAAGGTGGTGATACTTGTCACCTCCTTCTAACAAAACATTAGAAGACTTTGTTTATATCCAGGGTCTTTATTTTAACTCCACTTATCCTCCTAGGATACTAGAAAAAGGAAGACACATGCTTCCCATTTTAGGGTCACCTTTCTGGGCCTTAGCAGTCCTGCTTAAGACAACAGCAAGTGAGAATCAGGGAAGAAATGAACACCAGCTTTGTTTTCTGCCCCACCACCTGAAACGCTATTTTTGTAAAGCACTTTGAACTCTTCTAGTGAAAACTGCTGCCACAGTGGAAGTGTTGTCTAGCTATTCTCATCTACAGTGTGAAGCAAAATCAAAGTTAAAGACAACACAGAAACTTTGATTCCTGAGGGAGCTCCTTTCCCTTTGCTTTTTTTCACTCCCGAGCTTACTGTAGTCAGTGATTTTTAACAATATGCCAGTTTTTGGGTTTTGAGACCAGCGATCTAACCCAAAATTCTCCAAAAAAACCCAAATTATTCCTTTTTCTAATAATACATTGTGAAGAGTTGAGTCAAACCCCGGATTGAGCAGAGAGACACCAGCATTAGCCAAGCAGAGGGCGACTCAGATCTAGAAGCCTGCAAAGTCAGAAAAAAAAAAGCCTGAAGAAGAATAATGAATCTTGCATGGAAAACACAACTGTTCAGATTTATTTTATACTGTTTGGTAGAGGGAATATAGCTTTTTTTTTTTTTTCCTTGAGCCTGCAAAAAATGCATGCTCAGCTCTTGCCTGAAATAAGATAACTGGCCTTGCACAGTCATAAAAGAGACTATGTACCGTTGAGTGATTCACTGCTAACCCCACAGGGTAGTTCTCTGTGATTTTGAACAATCTCATCTTGCTTTGCAGAGGGGGAATGTCTGTCGAAAGGCAACTGGTGAGCTTGAAGTCACTCAGATTTTCCCATGGGGGGCATATTTTATGAGTTGGTGAGAAGGGACACTAGACAATGAAAAAATTTTTTCAGTCTGAGGTTGATGCCTAGGAGAGAGACCTAGGTCAACTTGGGCAGGGGAATTTGTGTTCAATGAAATAAATATGTAATTTTTAGAATTCCTCAAAATATATTTCATAGATATACAAAATTTTGGTCCTGCTTATGGATCCCTAATTCCAAAGGGAACATAATGTTTCCATAGTCAGAACAAGCCACAAAGTGTCATTCCCCTCCTGGAAATCAAAAGAGTATGTGTGCCTGTACTTCTTCCCGACACTCAGCAACCTCCCCCTTCCAAATGCAGGTGGTGGTGAATGCCTTGGTGGGCGCCATCCCCTCCATCATGAATGTGCTGCTGGTGTGTCTCATCTTCTGGCTGATTTTCAGCATCATGGGAGTTAACCTGTTTGCCGGAAAGTACCACTACTGCTTTAATGAGTCTTCTGAAATCCGATTTGAAATTGAAGATGTCAACAATAAAACTGAGTGTGAAAAGCTCATGGAGGGGAACAATACAGAAATCAGATGGAAGAACGTGAAGATCAACTTTGACAACGTCGGGGCAGGATATCTGGCGCTTCTTCAAGTGGTAAGGATTGTTTTCAGTCCTATGAAATCCAGAAGGCTAGCAGAAATCTCATTTGGTTCCTTCTCAACCCTGCGTCCAGAATCAGGATTGCTGTTAATAAGTCAGAGGACAATGTCATTTCCCAAACCAGTTCCAGGGAGACACCTTTCCTGAGTACTCTGACATCTCCAAAACCTCAGCCTAGGGAATCTGTCACTGTGCTCAGAAGCAGAGTTCTGTTTAGCAACAAATAAGGATTCCTGCAGCATAATAAAGTTGCAGAGAGATCACCATCTCTCTCCATGACAGAGTATGTAGTTAAAGAGAAAGAAAAAATAAAGTAGGTAAGTGCATAGACCAAAAAAAAAAAAAAAAAAAATTGATGGAGCAGAACAATCCCACGTAACAGCTACACTAGAGTTAACTAAATATGACAATGTGACGGTGCTATGATGCCGCTACTCATGTCAGCTCAACCCCAGAGAAAGGTCTCAAGTTAATGTATCACAGTAAACAATGAAGCATTCCATCACGTCTAGTTTTCTCTTTCTGTCTGGTCGATTTTTTGGAGTGTTTGACAAGGCAGTAGAGTACAATGAAAGCTCCTAGTCTTTGGACTCAAACAGATGTAGGTTTGAGCCACACACTCTGGTATTTATTGGATATGTAACTTTGGACAAATTACTAAACCTCTCTGAGTCTATTTCTTCATCTGTTAAATTTGAGTAATAATACCTTGCATGGTAGTTAAGAGGATTCATGATAATTTATTAACATTTCTTAGCATAATGCCTGGCACATAGCAGTGCTTAATTATTGGTATTTGCTATTATGTTTCTTTGTTACTATTACAACTGTCCCTATGTCATAGAGTTGTTGGGAGTATTAAATGTGATAATGCAGGTGAAGCTCTCAACTCGGCCTTGTGTATAGTAAGCACTTACTGTTAGCTTGTAGGAATTAATGGGATGAGCAGTGGTTTATCCCACTCCAGAGCTCTTTAGCTGTTCTCTCCCAGTTCAAGAAATTGGACCCACAGATTGAACCTAAATTGGAGCAGCTCCAGGAAACCAGTGCACATCAGCCAGCCAAACATTGTATTGAGTCCCCACCACATGCAAGGCACTGTGCTTGGGCAGTACCAGGGCCATCAGATGAATAAAGAACTGCCCGGGCCCTGAAAAAACTTAGAATCTGGTTGAGTAAGTAAAACAGAGAACGAAAGGAAAACATGGAGGCTGTTAAACTGGTTACCCGTATTAGTTTCCAAAATCAGGTTAGGTATAGTGGGAGAATCGGGAAGGGGCTGCCTAGGATGAAGCCAGTGTGGCCACTACCATAGGCTAAACGTGTATCTTAGGGGGAAAGTTCTGACCTTGTTTTTTTTTAATGCAGCTATTAATTTTTCAGACCCCCCCTCCCATTGCTTGTTTAACACCTTTTTAAAAAAATGACTCCTTCATGGAGGGCTAAGTTCTAAGTAAACTCAGTAGATTCCTGCCACTCATAAATATGAGTTTGCCCTAGCTTTAGGCGACCTTCTCAGACCCATTTTAAAGACCTTTTGTAAAAGTATTGATCCAGTTACCACCGTCAACGTGTTTCTCTGCCAATCTTTGATGTTATATTCAGGGACTTAGACAAAGCTCCCTTGGGACCTGTATTAACAAACAGAAAATTCTGTGTCCACGTGAGGCTGCACCCAAACTCCCTGACTTGTGTTCTCGCTGAACCTAAGCCTGCCTTTGGGACCCTGCCCAGACTCCCGCCCACCCCCTCACAGGCACAGTCTAATGACTGACTCTGTTTGCCAGGCAACCTTCAAAGGCTGGATGGACATCATGTATGCAGCTGTAGATTCCCGAAAGGTAAGGTTATACCTGGTGAAACCACAACCTTCTTAAATGGTTAGAAAGCAAGCAGCATGGTGGAGCTCATCAAGAAAGAGAGAGAGGGTTAGAACATGTTTTGCCTGTCTCACTGATTACAGATCACTTTCCTCCTCTCAGGGAGTCATCACTCTCTTACAGTGGCTCCAGATGGTGAGGCTGTTGGTTTTCACCTGGCCCTCATGGAGCTGTCTGCTCTTCAGTGCTGATTTGAAATGAGTGTGGCTCCTAGCAGACAGCCCTCCCCTCCCCCCTCGCCTCACGATTTGCATATTCTTCACATACGTCATGGAAGGCATAATGCCTTCTCAGGGCAGGACCTGCCAGTGTGGAGAAGGAGACAGGCAGAGAGAACCTAGGGCTCCCCTACCCCAGCTGGCTCAGCAGCTCAAGCGGTCAGCGGGGCTGACGGCCTTGGCATGTCGGAATCCCCCACCTGACCCCCAAGCTAGGAGCTGACTCTCTTTTTTTTTTTCTCCTGTCCTTTGACAGCCTGATGAGCAGCCTAAGTATGAGGACAACATCTACATGTACATCTACTTTGTCATCTTCATCATCTTCGGCTCCTTCTTCACCCTGAACCTGTTCATTGGTGTCATCATTGATAACTTCAATCAACAAAAGAAAAAGATAGGTCTCCTCCCCACATTGCCCGTGGCCGGAGGTCAACCCAGATGAGAGGCACTTCTGTCCCTCTCTCTAGAGAGAAATGCCTCTCTTTCTCTAAAATCCGTATCATCATCTCACTGTGGCACTGGCCCCACTGTACATTAGTCCCAACCAGCTCGTTCTGTTCTGCTGGATTTTGCAGTGTGCGGTTTACCACATTTACTAGACCAAACTAGCAATTTACTAGTACCAAATTTACTAGCAATTCCTGAGGCTTTTTACTAGGTTTGGCCTCCCACCAGAGGGAGGTAGGGTCAGAGAGGGTCTAGTGACAGCTGAAAAGGAAAGCAGCAGATGAATAGTTTGAGTGAGAAGTAGAAATTGTCTCGACTTGTCATTATCTATGTTAATCCCTGGTACCACCAGCACATTGGGATTTGAGAGATCAACCTTGGAAAGCTCACTTCCTTTACTTGTCCCAGATCGTTAACAATTTTTCCAAAACAAATAAGATTACTCTTGTCATCCATTTTATAAATCAAGCCTGTCCCAACAAACTCCAAGGAACTTCCCAAATTGTTTGCTCCCACCAACATTTCTAAAGTTTTAATATTGTCAGAAATGAATGGGCCATTAGCCAGGACTTGAAAATCCTTTCATTTTAAAGTGCTTTTTTGAGAATTGTGTCAGGAAAGCAGGCCCCCCAAAATTTATGAAGATGTGTTTAGAGTCATGGCTCTCAAGTTTATCCTTCCCTGGGGGTCTGTTAGTCCATTTCCTTCCTTCTTTCCTTCCTAGCCCCTAGCAGGTCTCAGAAATCCCAAGCTGAAAACAAAGGTATCTCTTCGAATTAGATTAGTTGTCCCAGGTCTACCTCACTCTGGGACAACCATTAGCTAAACTGACCTCTGGAAAGTAAAGGGGGTTGATCCCCCTCGGTTCTCAGGGTTGCACCTTAGGTCCAAACCTGTAGCATGTGAAAGCCAGTTGTAATTGCACGTTCTCTTTTTCCCTCCTTTACTTTGGAGGTCAAGACATCTTCATGACCGAAGAACAGAAGAAGTACTACAATGCCATGAAAAAGCTGGGCTCAAAGAAACCACAGAAACCCATCCCCCGCCCCCTGGTGAGTGCATTGTGCAGGCCCAGGGCAGAGTGAGGCCCCATATGGAAAAAGACGGCTAGAGTTACTGCAGAGGGAGGAAAGGGGCAGATGATGGGCGGCCTGTGCCCTCCAATCCTCTCCTCGCTGTCCCATCCAAAAGATCTGAGGAAGGGAATTCGCTGGCCATCCATTGGTTAGGACTCTGTGCTTTCACTGCCGAGGGCCCGGGTTCAATCCCCGGTCGGGGAACTAAGATCCCGCAAGCAGGGATCTGAGGAAGACGGCAGAAGATCTGAGGAAGATGGCAGAAGAACAGGGGTTAAGGTATGGGACGGCTTTTGCATTTGCACCTGACCTTTCCTCTGAGGCATCCTTGGGCAGCAGCAGAGAATCGGCATGTTGACCACATTGGCTGTGACCCTGGTAGAGTGATGTTTTAAGAGACCCACTAAAAATTAACAAAGGAAAGTGAAATGAAAGCTGATTTCTTTCCTACCAGTACAAGATAGGATTTGGTCATTATTTTCTCAGCTCTCTGCTTAACAAGTAAGTCTTTTGCAAGGATGTGCCTGAAAGCTAAGCTAATGCCTCTTTCTGGTTATCTGTGGGAGCAGGAGAGGGTGAAGCTAGGAGAGTCTGTGGCCTGATTTCCCCCCTTGAACTGAGCCTTTTGTAAAACAGATTTGGAGACTGGGATTCTGCTTGACCCTGTGTTGGTGGTGGTTCTCTTGCTTCAGAGAAGGAGACGCTGTGCTCCTGAAGCCATACATCCCGCTGAGTGGGACATGACCCCCAAAAGCCACGCTCAAAGTTCCTTTTTATGTAACTTTTATTTAAAGTAACTTTTTAGGGAATTCCCTGGCGGTCCAGTAGTTAGGACTCCGTGCTACCACTGCCGGGGCCCCGGGTTCGATCCATGGTTGGGGAACTAAGATCCCACAAGCCGTGCGGCGTGGCCAAAAATAAATAAATAAATAAAGTAACTTTTTATTTAAAACAACAACAACACTACAGCAGAACTCTTAAAAGCTTACCTGGCAACCTAATTTATAAAAATGAAAGTGAAGCTACTTTGTTTGAATCAAGAGTGGGAGTCCCTGGGCTTCCCTGGTGGCGCAGTGGTTGAGAATCTGCCTGCCAATGCAGGAGACACGGGTTCGAGCCCTGGTCTGGGAGGATCCCACGTGCCGCGGAGCGACTGGGCCCGTGAGCCACAATTGCTGAGCCTGCGCGTCTGGAGCCTGTGCTCCGCAACAAGAGAGGCTGCGATAGTGAGAGGCCCGTGCACCGCGATGAAGAGTGGCCCCCGCTTGCCGCAACTAGAGAAAGCCCTCGCACAGAAACGAAGACCCAACACAGCCATAAATAAATAAATAAATAAATAAAATTTAAAAAAAAAAAAAAAAAAAAAAAAAAAAAGAGTGGGAGTCCCAGACCATTTTCCTGACTTAACCCCACACGCCCTGTTCCTGGCATACCCCCTCACCAACTTCTGAGGGAGAGGAAACCCTAGGGCTTTGTGGAACAGTTTGAAAACCACCAAGTTAAGTAATCCTGAAAATAAGCATGAGCTCAAGTGCCTAGGTATCTAAAATATCAGGGAGATCTTAAGAAAGAGAACATTTTTTATATTTCCTTGATGATAGTTTCCACTTTGATAGAAATGTGATCAGAGGGAATGCAGGAGGATTGCCATTTCTAAGGTTCTGTTCAGTACTTTGCACGTGGGAACCTGAGCGTATTTTCTTCCACACTAAAATATAAACGCTCAGTGTGGTAGGAAGCATTAATAAAGACTTATTCCGCAAATAGTTACAGATCTCCTACTGTGTACCAGGCACTAGGCAAAAAGTGATGAACAAATTTAGACAACACAATCATGGAGCTTACAGTGTAGTGGGGATATAGATAATAAATAAGTAAGTGAATAGCTATTATAAAATGCAGGGACTTCCCTGGCGGTCCGGTGGTTAAGACTTCGCCTTCCAATGCAGGGGGTGCGGGTTCAGTCCCTGGCCGGGGAGCTAAGATCCCACATGCCTCGCGGCCCAAAACCCAGAAACGTTAAAAAAAAAAACCAGAAGCAATATTGTAACAAATTCAATGAAGACTTTAAAAATGGTCCGCATCAAATAAATTAATTAATTAAATTAAATGTAGAGTGTTGTGAGAAAAAAATTAACTGAAGGGCCATGACAGAAAATAATGGAGGCCTGGGCTGGGGGGGGGGGGGTCTCCTTTAACAGAGTCGTGGGAGAAGCCTCACTACGGCGGGTCTATTTGAGTGGATGAGACGGAGCCAAAATGCTGGGGAAAGGAATCCCGGAAAAGCAAATGAGGCCCTAAAAGCAGGAAACACTAGTATGGCCAGGTGGTGATGAACCAGAGGAGGGGGTGTGAGGTGAGCAGGATCGGACTGTGAAAGGCATTTTGAAGTCAGGTTAACCATAGGAATTTTGTTACAAGTCCAATGAGAAACTAGTGAGAGATTTTAAGTAGGAGAGTGATGTGATCCATTTATGTTTTTAAATAATCACACTTGCTCCTGTGTGGAGACTGCATTGGATGAGGGCAAGAGAGGAAGCAGGAAGACCAGTCAGGAGACCCTTCTAGAAGCCCAAAAGGGAAGATGATGGTGGCTTAGTTAGAGGAGGGCAGCAGAAATGGAATGAATGAGTTCAAGGAAGAATCCACAGGACCTGCAGTGGATTAGATGGGAGATGAGGGAGAGGGAAGAGCAGGAATGACCCTCAGATTTCTGGCTTAGAGACTGGATAAGTAATTGCGGTGAGAGAAGAGCAAGTTGGGAGAGGGGCAGAGGAAAGGAGGTAGCTCTGCTTTGGACTTGTTGAGCTTGTAGATGCTTATGAGTCATCCAGGAGTGATATCAAGCAAGCAACCCAGGAGTTCAGAGGAAAGATACGGGCTGGAGAAGAAAACACTTGGGAAACTGAAGTGCCTAGATAATATGTGAGCAGTAAGAATAGATGGTAGGTGAGCTCTCCAAGGGAGGAAGAAGAGATTAAGAGAAGAAATGGCTGGCAAATGAGACTAAAATGGAGCAGCTGGAGAGGTAGGAAGACACCCAGAAATGTGTGATGGCACAGACACAAAGAGAAGAGTGGCAATTTTAGAAAACTCTTGGTGAGGGAATGTTGACATTGGTCTTTGTCCATGCTCCTGATATCCTGCTAGAGCAGCAGCAGAGAGCTGGCCAGTATTCCAGCAAAGAAAGCAAAGAGAACTTCGATTAACAGGATGGCAGCTCCCACAGTCTGCTGGGGAAGGTTTTCATGAAGCCTTTTCTGTCTTCCTCCCTCCCTCTCCACCCAGAACAAAATCCAAGGTATCATCTTTGATTTTGTCACTCAACAAGCCTTTGACATTGTTATCATGATGCTCATCTGCCTTAACATGGTGACAATGATGGTGGAGACAGATACACAGAGCAAGCAGATGGAGAACATTCTCTACTGGATTAACCTGGTCTTTGTCATCTTCTTCACCTGTGAGTGTGTGCTCAAAATGTTTGCCTTGAGGCACTACTACTTCACCATTGGCTGGAACATCTTCGACTTCGTGGTGGTCATCCTCTCCATTGTGGGTGAGTGGGGCAGGCGAGGAGGGGAAAGGGACCTGACTGGCCCTGAGGATGGGATTCCGGGGAGTGCAACGAATGACACAGGGCCGAAGGGCAGGCAGGTTACTCTTGGGTTACACCCAGGGGGGACCCCAAGTCAACTTGTGGGCCCGCTCCAAATTGCTGATATGGGTCAGCAAGTTTCTATGAGTCTTCATAGTAGTCCTGGATTGTAAATGTTGTGGCTGAAGAGGGGGAAAAGATTAGATTTGGTTCTTGCTTTCAAAGAGTTTACATTCTAACCGGTAAGGTAAAAGAAATATATTTTAAAATCTGGCTACAATAGCAGTATAAAGTGGAAAAAGGCCTGGTAAGAGATTGTTAAGTTGGATATTAATGAGGAACATTCTGGTGGCGACGGCAGTGACAGCACTGCTGCTGATGGCAACGCTCATTTACTAAGGTTTTATGGTGCCAAGTAGTTGGAGAGTTTCTTCACTTGTGTTATGTCATTTGATCCTTATGACAGCCCAGGAAGCAAGGTATTTTACTATCTTTGCTGTGAAGATGTCCAGGGTAACTCAGTTAGGAGGTGGCAGAGGCAGAACTCAAGTTGGTTTTTAACAGTGACTGTGTGGCATTTGCGTCACCCTAAGGGCCTGGAAGGGCTGATGTCCTGGCAGGCAGCAGAAATGCTGTCCTATTGATCGCCCTCGCCCAAATTTCCTTGCCTTCCTAAAAGGCATCTCGAATGGTGAAACACTACCTTGGTTCCAGGTGGGTTTGACTGACTTATGCTAGCAGAGGTAGAGTGCCCGAGACCCAGGGAACCAGCTCCAGAGCTGGTTTAGCAAGGTGGCCACCAGAAGGCAGCTGCGCTCCCACTTTCTAGTTCTGTCCTCCAGAGGAGGGTGTCCAAAAATGTGTTGACTAATCTCATACATTTCTCCCCAAGAAAAGAATCCCATGATGAATTTACTTTGGGCAACACTGTACAATACACTGAATTTCCCTTTGGAGGGTCACAAGGCACATTAGCCTACAGGAGGCTCTTGAAAGTCTTGGAGTAAAGAATTCTGTTTCACACATCATCCCACCTTTATTCAATCACAACACCCTGTTTTCAAGTAATAATAATGTTTCTAAGAGTTTAATGGAACATACTATGTGCCGGTCACCATTCTAAGTGCTTTACATGTTTTAATTCATGTAACCCTCACAACAGCCCTGTAAGTATCATGAGGAACGAAGGCACAGAGCAGTTACTGAGACATGCAACTGGTAAGCGAGCAAGCCCAGCCCCCTGGCCTCAGCTCCGCACTCCTAACCTCCCACGAAACACACTTTGGACCATGCTACCCTTGTCCATGTTTCTTAAACTTTTTCTGCCCACCCATCACTAAGTGGGATGGAAAACCCACAGACGAAACCATGCCCCCTATTCTCAGATGGTACTTGAAAATAAGGAAGAAGAAGAGTTTCTTCTGATAATTGGGATTTTTTTAATGTCATTAATCTGTTCAGAAACAAAAATTAGAAAAAATCTTTTTAAGTTAAGAGGAGTTTGGGTAAAACTCTCCCTGGAACCTCCTGGAGGACCCCTTAAATGTTGATCCCACTGCCTGGATTGCTGTCTGCCCATCTCTCTCCCCTTTTCTCTGGGCACAAATACACATTCATCCTACAGAACCTTACTGAGGCATCATCTCCTCTCTGAAGCCTCACTTGCCCACCATGTACGGAATGCAAGTATTTCGTACTTTACCTGACTTCTTATGGTCACTGGTTATGACTTCATTGAGAAGTAAAAAGAGGAGAGCTGAGAAATCATCTTGAGTCCTGGCTGAGGTAGAGATTTTCTTGGAAGCTGAAAGTTAAGATTCATAGCTTAAAACCTTAACACCTGCAGTTCACTACCCCAATATTTATGAATCCTTATGGTTGGAAGATATTTCTTTATTTAAATGAAGATGTGCTCACACTCTCTCGTGGGGGCCTCGACAGCAAGAGAAGACACTGAAGGAAGAGCACGTGGTGTCACTGCCATGCCTTCAGCTGTCGTCTCCCAACCTTTTCATCTCCTCTTCCTTCTGTGTCCCCTCACTGGGCTCCCGTTATTGCTCTTTAGTTTTAAAGGCAAGTGGTCTGGTGGAAGTGGACCCCTGGATGAATGTGAACAGAAAAAGGCCCTCTGATGTGCGTTTCACCCTCTACTTTTATATCCTATTAACGTCTGGATATTTTTACCTGGTGATACTGGTTTTTGATTGATGGCTTTAAACACAAAAATCTAGAAGCTCTTGAGTTGAAAACTACTCCCGAGAGATCCCTTTAGTTTGTAGGCTAGTTTGGTAGGGTAGGAACATGGGGCAATGAGAACCAAAAATATCTTTTCAGAGCCAGGAAGAAGATGCCCTGAGAATTAGTGGCATTAGCGGACTAAGACTTCACAGCCAGAGGGTAGTGAAGTTACGGGGTGGAGCCAGGACTTCTCATTCACTGTTTGTGGATGTGGTAATTTGATAGCACTTTGGAGAAGAATCCATAACACCTCAGAAAGTTGCGCATGGACAAATCTGAAAAAAAACGAATTTAACACCAGAGATCAATCTCACAAACATAATGTTACGTCTCAAAAGCAAGTTAGAGATCTAGAAAGAGAGATACGGTATAATTCCTTAAACATAGTAGGCTGCTACCTATATATTATTTATGGGTTCGTACATAGCAAAATTACGAAGACACTGGGGTGATACATGTCATCTGCAGGATAGTGGTTGCTTCTGGGGGTGATGAGTGGAAGCAAATTTGGTATCTGGGTGTTAGGTACCTAGGTGTCTATTTTCTTGTTTTCTCTGCTTCTCTATATGTTTGAGACATGCGATTTTCTTTTGAGAAAATTTTTTATTATGAGGGTTCAGATTGAATAGTAAGGCACTCATTCTGTAAAGTCCTTTGAAGTTAAGGGCTCCATAGTGCCAGGTGACATAAGTAAAGAGAAAGTGCATCTCCAATCTCAGTAACATATCTTCTATTCCTCTTCTTAGGAATGTTCCTGGCTGATATAATTGAGAAATACTTTGTTTCCCCAACCCTGTTCCGAGTCATCCGATTGGCCCGTATTGGGCGCATCTTGCGTCTGATCAAAGGCGCCAAAGGGATTCGTACCCTGCTCTTTGCCTTAATGATGTCCTTACCTGCTCTGTTCAACATCGGCCTTCTGCTCTTCCTGGTCATGTTCATCTTCTCCATCTTTGGGATGTCCAATTTTGCATATGTAAAGCACGAGGCTGGCATTGATGACATGTTCAACTTTGAGACATTCGGCAACAGCATGATCTGCCTATTTCAGATCACAACCTCGGCCGGTTGGGACGGCCTGCTGCTGCCCATCCTAAACCGCCCCCCCGACTGCAGTCTGGATAAGGAACACCCAGGGAGTGGCTTTAAAGGGGACTGCGGGAACCCCTCAGTGGGCATCTTCTTCTTTGTGAGCTACATCATCGTCTCCTTCCTGATCGTGGTGAACATGTACATTGCCATCATCTTGGAGAACTTCAGCGTAGCCACGGAGGAAAGTGCAGACCCTCTGAGTGAGGATGACTTTGAGACCTTCTATGAGATCTGGGAGAAGTTCGACCCCGATGCCACCCAGTTCATCGAGTATAGTAAGCTGGCAGACTTTGCAGATGCCTTGGAGCATCCTCTCCGAGTGCCCAAGCCCAACACCATAGAGCTCATTGCCATGGATCTACCAATGGTCAGCGGGGATCGCATCCACTGCTTGGACGTCCTTTTTGCCTTCACCAAGCGGGTCCTGGGAGACAGCGGAGAGTTGGACATCCTTCGGCAGCAGATGGAGGAGAGGTTCGTGGCATCCAATCCTTCCAAAATGTCTTACGAGCCAATCACGACCACGCTGCGGCGCAAGCAGGAAGAGGTGTCAGCAGTGGTCCTGCAGCGGGCCTACCGGGGACATTTAGCAAGGCGGGGCTTCATTTGCAAAAAGACAACTTCCAATAAGCTGGAGAATGGAGGCACCCACCGGGAGAAAAAAGAGAGCACCCCTTCTACAGCCTCCCTCCCATCCTATGACAGTGTAACTAAACCCGAGAAGGAGAAACAGCAACGGGCAGAGGAAGGAAGAAGGGAAAGAGCCAAAAGACAAAAAGAGGTCAGAGAATCCAAGTGTTAGAGGAAAGCAAAAATTAAACACTGTACAGATTTAAAACTTGCAAGTGAAAGATTGTTTACAAACTTCCTGAATATTATCAATGCAGAACAGCTGTGGAGACACTTTAACCCGAAGATCTATACCAAACGTAGTCTGCTTACCATGTAACACGGTTGCATCTCGAGCAGTGACCTGCCAAGGGCAAAGGACCCTGCTCCCTGGACTCACAGATTTTCTAATGCTTGGGCAGGTGGTTACTGCATGTTCCACATCAGTCAATGCAACTTAGGACAAAACTAACAGGATACAAAAACAGAGGCGAGGCTGCCGGGACCAGTGTATTTCCGTTGCAGCCAAATGGATTTTATTTTTTCATTCTGTTGATTCTCAGAAGCAGAAAGCATCAATTTAAAAGTTTGTTTGTTCATGCAAACACTATTTGCATTCTTACATTAGTTAGGCTAAGCAGCAAAAAGAAAAAACACACACACTCACATTTAGCCCATGTCATTTAATTGTCAGTTTCTTTGACATAAGCCGCATCTTCTCCACATGGGCTTCACGTGGTTTGGAGATGGGTGGGGGAAAACAATCAGGTTTCTTCAGGCTGAGGAGGACTTGCTCAGGCCAATTCCAAACATTGTGCTCGTTCAATGCGTAGAAATGATTTGCATGATGGCATGCCGTGATCAGAAGTCATGCATGAGAACCGTACACCACAGGACACTACTAATCCTGTCCCCTGCACTGGGTCAGCCTTTGGACAGGACCCAGCCCTGCACCGTTCACTGTATTTGGAGGAAAAAAATGGTAAGCGTTCCATACCCGCTGCAATTCTTTCTGAATTCTTAGAAGTCTTTCGTACACCTTCCGGGTAGGGAAACATAACCAACCAATTGACTACCACCACCAACAAAAAACAAACCCAGTCCAACAAGCAGATGGATCCGTTGTGTGTATATGTTTAACAGACATCTCTAACATACAGCCATTGTTGCACATTTTGAAAGATGAACTATTTAATGCTGCTCTGTGTCCCATACCTGGGGAAATTTTGATCTCGAATGGCTTGTATTAACGTCACTGTAAAACCAAATCCTAGGGCTAAAAACAAAAATCAAAAAAAATTTTTTTCATTTTTATCTTGCAATATTTATGATGATTGTTTAGCCTTCATACTGGAGAACTGACTTTTTTTGGGGTAGAGATAAAAGTGCTATTCAAAGTAGCATGTTATCTCTAGAGGGTCATTTGGGGGAACTTAAAACAACCTTTCGTTGGGGGTAAAGGGGTGCTCACTTCATCAGTATCATGTCCTTCTGCATTGTGGCTTTCTCTGGGCCTGGGTCCATGTGGAGAGGGGTTCAGATATTCTGAACAGGCCTCTCTTCTACAGAGGGGTTGTCACAAGCTGACACACCGCATGGTTCCTCCTGCCTCCATCACATTTTTCCACCAAGCGGGGCTTCCTTTACCCACAGAGGTGGGTGAGGGCCACAGCACTGGAGCTACAGCTGTGGTTTCTTTCATTTATTATTAGAATAAATAGTCACTGGTGGGACCTCAGTAGAGATGGAGCCGCCTCTGAACCCAGCCCACTTGGTTTCTTTATTGCATTGGTTCTCATGAGAAAGCGACTTAATATGAATTCTTAAGAAGTTCCAGCTTCCCCCAGCACCTTCCCTTTCGGCCAGTTTTGCCATCTACTTAGAGACCTGCCCGTTGTCATCGGAGGGTGGCTTTGCGGGGGAGTGTCATAGCTTCCGTCCGTCTCCCGCTTCAGGGAAGACAGTTTTTAGTCCAGGGGTTTCTCATCTGATGACTCGATTTCAGAGCTAAGATGCTGCAGTTGAATGTGTCAGGAAGTCGATACAAAGAGTGAGGAGAGACTTCAGCATGCAAACCAAATCAAAATAAATTCTTCCTGAACCATAAAATGGAGGGAGAAAAACAACCCATGATCAGACACACCAATCTGCCTTGCAGTAGAAGCACTTTGGATGTAATTTCACAGTCCACCTGACTAGTTTTGTGTAGAACAAACCACAGCAAGTCAGTAAGCAGAGCTTTCTATCTTGTTGGACCATTAGAAACTCTGTCCAGGTTTCATAAGCCTGCTTCTGCGGCATCATCCGTAGTACTTTTTGTACTACACCTGATACCAGGTTGGGAAGGCGTTTTTCTCGGTGACCCTGCTAACTGCTAGGATGAATGTATAGTAACGTGGGCAGGCTACATCGTAAACAGCACAAAACAGAAGCTGACGTGTGGTTATTCTTTTTAAGAGAATTATAAATACTGTAATATATCATTTTATTTTATTGGCATGCCTTTTTGTAAATACAAATTATTAACTTATTAAATAGGAAATGGCTTCTGGCTTATGCCATTGTCATGTTTATTTTTATTTTTTATACTTTTCTTTCTTCTTAGAACTTAGATGCTGTCAGCCAATGTACATCCCCAAACCAGACAGACAGACAAAAAATTTTTTATTGCTAATGGTCTTTTCCAAAACAACAAAAAATATATATATTTTTGTTCCAATGTGCAATAAATTCTAACCACTTCTATGCAAGATTTGGCTAAACTTCATAATCGTTCTTGTTCTTAGGTCTTGAGATGGGCAACAGAACTATAAGATCCCGCTCCGTCCTCTAAGTGCTCGTGCTAGTGATGTCATTAAGCTACTAGAGCATATTAATGAGATTTTTCTGAGCTCTGACCCTTTTCCTCCCCCAGACCCTGGTCCCCACCCAGCGGGTTATCTCCTCAGTGACACACACGGGCCTTGGTATCTGACACCCATCAGCCAGCTTCATAGGGAAGAAGCCACCTCCACTCTATTTGAAGTTTCACTTTTTTTTTTTTTAACCTTTTCCCACCTTCTTTCCCCTCTCCCATCGCCCCTCTACCCACCCACTCGCTCATGCGCTCTCGCCCTCACCCGCCCTGCTCCACACTTCTTTGGTAGTAAGTGACACCATCACCAGCAGTTGACACCCGCAGTTAACAGGCATTGAACTCAAAGAGTCAGTGATGACGTTCTTCTACGTCTTCACCGAGTGGGTAAGTGGCAACGCTTTGCCAAATATTAACGAAGCCAATCAAGAAGCAGCAGCAGCCACAGTATCACTGCACATATATATATATAGATATATAAATACAATATAAATATTTATTTTTTGTAGCCAGGTCCTTGGTGCAGTATTTATACTTCACAATCCACCTTTAAAAAAGGACAAAAAGCAAAAAGACGTGTGATGCTGTTAATTTAAAACGCAGAGCCAAAGCCACTGAGCAGCAGCTGACACGGTTGCTGGCTTGTGTGTGAAAAACACTTTCCCCTCTTCTTTCCTTAACCTCCATGTTGCTTAGGATGAGGAGACTCCGTAATTTAAAGCAGAGGGCGAGAGCAGGATAAACTTCCCAAGTCAGCGGACCTGCTCCCATCCCTCTCTGAATGAGCCACTCTTGGCATCAGAAGTTGGCTGAGGAGAGATTAACAGAAACTCCCAGTCAAAGCCCCTGGAACGACAGTGCCCAGAGTTCTTTTATTTTTCGCCGCAACCAATGTAAGCTTGTAAAAGACCAATAGTGAAGACTAGTGTATTAGTGAACGCATGGAGGCCAGCACTGCTCTAAACGAGACGTGATAAAAAGTACATCACTACTATAAGCCAAAAGGAAACAAAATAAAAATGACCCTTTTTACTGTACAAGGGAAGCCTGTCTTGGTGTGCGTTTGTTGCTTGACTCTCCCAATTTTTGATTCCTGGGAGGGGTCTGGGAATTGGGACTTCAGCACATTTGGGGAAAGGAGGGGAATGGAAGGGAGAGAAATCAGAGGGTTTACCTGCAAAGTTCTGGCTAAAAAGTAGAGATTGGAGAGAAAAGCAAGGTCCTGTCCGTCCCCCCCACCCAGATCCCCAGTCACCCATTGCATGTGGCATTCCTCCCACTACTGGGCCAGTGCTTCAAGGCCCATGAAACCCCTTCCTCATCGGTCCCCCTGGCAGAGCCCCCAGAGAGGCTGTCAGCCAACCCAGCCGGGCTGGCCTTACTTCTGCCTTTTTCACGTTTTTTAAGAAAAAAACTGTCCCAACGCCCCAAAGCTCGGGCGAGCACGACGCCCAGCAGCCTCCCCTCTGCTAGCTAATGCTGGGCCCTGCCCTCCACCAGCCCCAGCGGCAAACCAGCAGACTAGGGCTGCTCTCCATTCGCATTCGGCAGGGAAGGGGGGTGCCCCTCCCCTTCCCTCACCCTGCCCGGCTTTGGGGACATCCCTCTCTAGGCCGTGTCTCCCAGTCCAGGAACACTCAGGAGGATTTTGAAGTGCCCACTCTAGTCCGCTCCAGTAGCTCCACTCTGGAGAGAGATGGCTGGTAGGTCAGTCCCCATCCTCCTCCCCTCGGCCCCCCGCCTCCAGGCCTGCTGTGGAGGTGAGATTGCCATGGGTTAGGACTTTGTGACTTGAGTCCTGGGCATCTTCTGTGATGATGCCTCTTTCTTTTCTCAGATGTTGCCCAAAGTTTTGCAAAAAGCTTCGTTCATTTTCAGGTACCCCCACCCCCTAAAGAATCGGCTGCAACTAGCCAGCCAGGGGGACATCAGGAGGGAAGAAGAAGTCTGGGTTCGGAGGGGCCCGAGGTTTGCACAGTCTGTGCTGTGGCTCAGCATTGTGCTTTCTTGGATTCCCCTTCCAAGAGTACCAAGATTTCCTCCGTCAAAACGCTCCTGAGGCACCCCCTACCCCTGCCCCCCACTGCTGTTTGCTGTACATAGAGGCTAAGTGGGGTGGGGTGGGGTGGGCGGGAGTGCACGTGTGGTGTGTGTGTGTGTGAAGAATGTATATAGGTAAAGGGGAGCGTGGTCCAGTGGTTCCAGAAAAGGGACAGAACTCCTGTGTTCCATCCCCAGCTCGACCACTGACTCGCTGTGTGGCCTTGGGCAAGTCACTTAACCTCTCTGTGCCTCAGTTTCCCCATCTGTAAAATGGGGATAATAATACTGACCTACCTCACAGGGGTGTTGTGAGGCTTTAACTAAATGTTTTGTAAAGTGTTTTTGAGATACAGAGGCAAAGGCACTAGGGAAGGGCAAAGTATTATTTGGACTTATGGAAGATGAAATGGTACCATAAATGCTGCTATTCTGAGAGCCATTTTAAACTGCACTGCTCCAACCACCCCCGCTTCTCATCACCAGGACAGCAGGTCGAGAAAATGTCTTTCCTTTCACTTGCTTCTGGGGTTTGTGATTATTCCAGACACTTAATTTTTTTCCCTTGCTGTATCTCCTTCCCTCACCCCCTCGACTTGTTCCCTGTTCCGTTTATGCGGAAATGGCAGAAATGCTTGAGAAATGAGAATGTATAAGAGGATCGGAAGTTTATAGTCTGAAATTTCAATTTTACTTTGTACTGTACATCTTTTTACTTTAGAATTTGCAATAAAGGGTTACGTCAATCTTGTTTTCAACTCTCTTCTTGGACTGGCCTGTCATTCTGTCATTACTCTCACACCGGAGCCCCTCAGCCCAGGGTAGCCAGGGAGTCAAGCACTCCCACCCAGCAGGACCCCACAGCTGTCCTCTCCCCTTCCTCTGGCAGGGGCACAGTCTGAGCAGGGTCTGTGTGAGGGCTCACCCAGGCTCAGCTCCCCTGATGGGCGGGCGGTGCCCCAGACGCTCAGGTGGGTGGGAAAAGTTTGGGGCTCCAGGTAGAGCTTCAGGAGGCCTTGCCTGACTGGAGAGAGCAGCTTGGAGGCAGCAGGCCCTGGAAGTGGGCACACCTCTAGCTGTGCCGCCCACAGCCCATTCCAGCAGGGCCTCAGAATAAACGGAAATTCTGCACCTTGTTCCGGTCCCCATCCTGTTTCTCCAGCTCCCTTACTGCTCACGGATCATTCCCTCTGGAGCTCAAACTTTTGGCTCAGGCAGCTCTGGATGCAAACACCTGACTATGCCACTAACTAGTTGTGGCCAGTTTCCTTATGTGTAATTGAGATAATACCTTATAACCTTGGGTTTTGAAGATTATATCAAATATTGTAGTATGTAACTTCTTAGCCTAGGGCCTGGCACACAGTTAGTGCTCAATAAATGGTAGCTCTTCTTAGTGGAAGAATAAGTGCGAGACAAAGAAGGAACTAAAGCTGACAAGAATTGGGAGGGTCTGCCCTCCCGGGAAGACTGGCACCGGAGGCCCTCCTCTGCCACTGGCTGCCCCGCTGGCTATACCGGCCATTTCCAACCAACAAACCGATCGCTCCCACTTTTGCGTATTTCGTAACTTTTATAATATGTCAAAGGCAGCACGCCACCAGGATTGTGCTCCCATTTCACGGCCGGGGACACAGAGGCAAGGGGATATCTGGCCCACCTGCAGCCCAGGCCCCCGGGGATGCGAGGGGCTCTGCAGTCAAGAGCGGCTCCTCTTCCCCGCAGCCGGGCGCCCCGGCGGGCCGGAGCAGGGGAGGCGCAGGCGGCCGGAGGCTGTGGGGCCGCGCCCCGTCGCCGTCGCCGCCCGTGATCCACGGCGTGAGCAGGATGAGCAGCGCCCCGGCGCCCAGCGCCCCTCCGAAGCCGGTGAGGAAGCCGAGCGCCAGCGGCCCGGCCCAGCCCGTGGGGCTCCGCTCGTACGGAGCCTGGGGCAGTCGCTCCACGATCAGCTCCAGCTCGTCCCAGTTGGGCTCGGGGACAGAGGAGCGGCGGGGGCGCAGGGCCGGGGCCGGGATGGGGGCAGCGGGGGCGCCGGCTGGGGGCAGGTAGCTCTGCCCGAACTTGCGCAGCTGCAGCGTCGCCTGCTGGTGGAGGTTCTTGCCCAGCTCCCGGGCCACGTCCGGGCGGCCGCTGCGCCGCAGGGCCCGGGCCACGCGGTCCCACGACAAGGACGGGGCCTCGGCAGCCAGCCAGGCCGCCAGTCCCTCCCGGCAGCCGTCGGACACGTTCGCGGGCTCGGTCGCCCGGCCCGCCGGCTCCCCCGCCGCCTCGCGCCGCCGCCGCCGCCGCCCCGGTGCCGCCGAGGTGGGCACCGGCTCGGGCCGCGCCAGCCGGTCCTCCGAAAGCCTGGCCAGCTCGGCCTCGACGTCCGGCTCCGGCGCCTTCAGGAGCGACTGGAAGTGGCCGCACTCCTCCGGAGTCAGCAGCTCTGCCAGGCGGACGGCCGCGTGAGGGCCCATGGCGTCCACGGCCCCCGCCGGAGCCAGCGCCCAGCCCCAGAGCGCCAGGGCCAGGGCCCCCGCCGGACCCCGCGCAGCCATCACCGGGTGGTGACCACAATCCACGGACTGTGGGGGGAGGGGCTCCGAATGCCCACGGATGGGGGAGGGGCGCCAACACCCACGGATGGTGGCAGGAATGAGGGTCCTACATCTGGGGGCTGGGGGCGGGACGAGGGGGACACCCAGGGACGGGAAGGGCGGCCCTCCGACACAGGCAACTTGGAGGAGGAGGATCTGCTAACATCCAGAAACTAGGAATTAAGAGGGGAGGGTCTCACAAAACCCGGGGATTTGAGTGAGAGTTTCCCAATACCCAGGGAGTCGGTGGGGGGGACTCAGTCCCCCAGGAGGCAAGGATCCCGGGCCCTTAGACTGAAATGCCCGCCAGAGGCCTCCGGGCTGTCCCACTAATGTCTCAAACTTAGCAAGTCTCCCACATCTCTTCTAACCCATTTACCGCCCCTGACCCTCCACCAGAAGCCCTAGACCCCTTGCTCTCCTTTTATTTCCGATATCCAATCAAGTCCCACATTCTCTTATTACCTGCTAAATACAAAATATGTATAGACTCTACCAGTTCCCGTCCTCCCACGGGTGCATCCAAACCCTCCTCCTCCGTTTGGATAAGGTAAGCTCCTCCTCAAGTCCCCCACCCTCAAGGACTGAACTGGCTTCCTTTCCCCAAGCAAGCTTGGCTCAGGCTCTCCTTTAGATCTTGGACTGCACTCTGCTCTGCCTCAGTCACTCCCCAGCTGACAGGTCCCTTCTGGGACGCCCTCCCTGCCCCCCACACACCCTTTTGCCTTGTCTCTCCATTAGGCACCCCTCCTATGTACTCCCACAGCACGCTGCCCCTCTGCCTGTTTACTGTCTGTCTCCCGCATTAGAGTGTAAGGTCCATCTATTGTCCCCATAGCAACTAGCGCATAATAGTGTTCAGTAAAGATTTGTTGAATCAGTGGGTGAACTCTTAACTTGCAAATCAGTCCCTGTCCACTGGCCACTAACCCCCTCCCCGCCCCACACACGCAGGCTTCATCGTGGAGCCTCAGCTCTTCACAGGGCATGGAAGGTCCTCCTAGTGCAGCGGTGCAGTTCCATGATTCCTCCCACTTCTCCCCACTCCTGCCCTCACTTTATGCTCTTGTAACAAGTCACAGGTATGGTGCAGTTTCCAGTCTCCATAGCTTTGTCAGGCTGTACCCACCCAATCCTGTCCAGGAAGTTTTTCTGACCCATCACTACCACTACCACCGCGAGTCAGGATCTTTTCTGGGCATTCTTGAGACAGCCTATGCATCCTCCATCGGGACACTTATCTGGAAACTAACTAATTCGAGGATTTAGTCAACATTTACTCAGTGTCTTCTATGCGTACCAAATACTGTGCCAGATGTGAGAACATAAAAATTTTGATACGGCCCCTCCTCAAGCAGCTTTATCCAGTTGTATTTTCAAACGATCCATTTTTGAGCTTTTCCCACCCTGCACTGTGGGCTCTCCAGAATGGTGGCTGTGCTTAACCATTTCTGTATCCTCAGTGCTACGTGGTGTCTGCACAGAGCAGGTGTGTAATAAACCAACTAGAGTGCAAGGGGGGGGGGGGGTCGGGACCTCCAAGGGCCGAGAGGGTTGGGGTCGGTGAGCCCTGGGGCAATGCCCTGGAGCCCCCATGTCCAGGTACACCAGCTGTTTCTCTTGGAGGGGAAACTGCTTTGCAGGGTCTGGCCTTGGGCTTGCTTTGCCTCCTGAAAGTCCTGGGTATGCCCTTAGCCTGAGCCCGAGGAAGCCAGGGGGCCTACGTCCCTTGCGCTCCGGTGCATTGTCAATAATTTTGCTCAGTGCATTCAAGACCTCAGGAAGTTGTGGGTCAAAACCTCTCATGGGCATCTCCATATAGCTTTTTCAGCAAGATGTTCCTTCCTAGTTTTCTGTGTCCCAGTTTATGATGAGCTGTCAGAGTTGGGGACTGACAAATAGATGGTGGCAGACAAAGGATCCCATGTGACCTGAAAGACTGGAACACACTGTGTCCACACCCTGCCCTCTGTCCACTTTCCTTCCGTCCAAGGATGGAATACAAGTACGATCGTAGCTCTGGCCAGCAAGGGCTGCTGTCCAGGTTCTGAGTGAAACAACTTCCTCTTCAGCCCCCCTTTCCTCCATGCATACATCTATTCATTCATTCACTCATTCAACAAACATATGAGCCCTTCTTTACCCCTCATGATTCAGAGCTCTGGGGATATGTCAGCCCCAATTCTGAGCCTCTAAGAGCTCAGAATTGCAGGCTTTTCATCTGGTGGCCTCAGTGCCCAGCACATGGTGGGCCCTTGCTGTGCCAGTGGGTAACAGGAGTCCCACAGTCATGTTTTGCTGAAGGAAAAGAAACACCCACAGAGCCACACCCATGGCTCCAGCAGACCTGGAAGCCCAAGCATTCCCCAGAGGGCTCCCCACATCCTGCTGCCCCCAAGAAATCCTCTGGAAACCACGTATCATCGTTTTAATACTGTGTAATACTTTCTTTTAAAATACAGTCTTTTCTGAGGTAGACAGACCAAACTGCAGAGCATCGTCAGACAGGAGATAAATACGTCCATGTACAACACGCATCAAAATGAGGTAGAAATGGTTACAGCTGGAGGAGAGGACCCCAACCCCAATCTGGGCAGAGGAAGGAGAGGGCCAGCTTGCCCTCCCCCCATCCCTGCCCCTGGATTCTTTGGTATGCCCCCCCAAACATTGCCAGAGCTGGACCTGCCCTTCCCCACCCGCCACAGTGCCCCTGAGGTAGGTGCTATAGACTGGAGGCTGTCTCCTTGTGCAAAGCTCCCCGAGGCCATGAGAGGAGGCAGTGGGGGCCCTGGGTCCTGGTCAGTGAGCTCTTCCCCCAACCCCCAGAGCTGCCTGCCTCTTGAAGGGAAGGCTGGGATCCCAACCCCACCTCCCCAATGCCCTCCACCGCCCCCCCATACACACATACACACCTGAGAGGACCTGCTCACTCCCTGCTCCCCACAAGGGCCTTTCAGAGCCAAGACCCTGCACCCACTGCTTCTGAGGCACCAAAGCCCTGCGATCAGCCAGCTCCAAGGAGTGGAAGGCCAGGGACCAAGGGGGGAAAGGGGGGGAAACAGAGCAGCTTTCCTGTTAGCACTCCTAAGCCAGCACAGGCCCTCAGCACCTTGGCACCTGAAACGTCCCCCACAGACTTCCTTCCAGCTAGTAGTGGGAGATGGTACAGAGACTGCAGGAGCTGTAAGGGTGGCGAGGAACAGGAAAGGCGGCTGGGGCGGGAGAAAGAAGAGTTGGGGTGACAGCTTGTCCCCCCCACCTTTGGACCAAAGGTCAGAGTTGTGAAATGGGCTCCCTGAGGGGGAGGGGCAAACTGCCAAAGCCCCATCAAAGGAGAGTTGGTGGGAAGAAGAAGAATACGGTTCTCACGAGGAAGGGCGCCCAAGCCTCGGCTTCCGGGGGAAAGTTTGGGTGGGACTGAGAATAAACCCCCAATGTTTATTCAGGGGAACACAGCCTGCCCATCTCTTTCACCCTCTCATAGCCCCTGGAGCTCTAGACCTAGGACCCTACGAGAATGGGAGAGGTACAAGTCCCCACAGAACCTTCTCCTGTAACGGATGCTCATTCACCCCTCCTCAGGGCCTCCCAGAAGGCCCGGGAGGCGGAGTCTGTAGTCAGTTTTGTGCCCAACCACACTTGTGGCCAGACTATCTTCCCTCCCAAGGAAATCTCCTTAGCGTAAGTTACAGGAGACCTCTGCCTAGACAAGGGCCAGGTGGGATGACCTCTCTGGGGACTTTCTGCCTGGATCATCTTCCCATTTGGGCCCTCTCAGCCTTCTTTCTGGGTCTGGGGCAGGCAGTAGACAAGGGCATCCCAACTCTGGATAACCAACCCCCCACAGAAAACACCCCACTAAGCTGAGGGTGAGGGGTGGGCCCAGCAGGAAGGGAACAAGACCCACCTCCTCCCAAATTCCACAACCCAATCCCCCTCACCCCTACCTACAACCTTGGACCTGAGCAGGAAGCCCTAGCAATACATTCTGCTTCTGTCCCAAGAAGCACAGGGGTTTAAGTGTGGCCTCTGGGTCTTCCTCTCCTCTTCCCCACTCAGAAAGGTCTCACTTTCTGAGTCTTCTGGGAGAACTTGCTTCCCTGGGGGTGAAGGGGTGGGTGGGGACACACACAGGAGAGCAGCCAAAATCTAACATTCTTTCTGAGGTCAGTTTCTTCCTGAGTTGTCAAAAGAAAAAGAAAAACAGCAAATTCTACACATCTTACAAAAATAAGAGACCTAAAATATTAAACAAGCTACATTTCTGGGATTTCCCCCCTCAAAAACAAACAACAACAAAAAACCCTTCTTTGGGTGCTTTTTTCTCTTTTCTTTTCTTTTTTTTTTTTTTTTTTTTTTGCTTGACTCCCACAGACCCAAGGTTTCAGCTGGGTGAGGGATACGGGGTGGGAGGGGACTCCCTACCCCTCCTCTTCAGCCCCTAGACCTCCATATCTCCTGAAAAGGACACTGCAGTCTTTGAATGTGAGGGACAGAAGGCAGGGAGAGGGACCAAGAGACAAGAGGGGCTGGAGAGCAAGGGATGGAGACAGAAGCACAGAGGGTGATAGATGGAGAGACAGGGGAGGGAGAAGCAAAAGAGAAACAGGGCCAGCGCGGGGCGGGGGGATGGGGGGGAGGTATGGTCAGTGACAAAGCGACGGGGAAAGAAAACTACGCGAACGCAGAGAAAGGGGGAAGTGGAAGAGGGGGAGGGAGCCATTCAGAGAGCAAGGAGACAAAAGGATTGTGGCGAGAGAGCAGGAGTTCCTTCGGCCCCCGGGCCGGCCGTCCGCGGGGCGGAGATGGCGAGCTTCCCGTCCACAATAAATAGGAAAAACCTGAGTACACAGCGCATACGGCATCTATCTGCCTAGCAGAAGCATTTTCCTTCCCACGAACAAAAACCATCCACCGGCAGCCCCCTTCTCTCCCCCACCCCATATCCCTCACTCCGCACCCCCCAGCCCGGTGGGGTTAAAGACGTCCCTCCCGAACAGAGGGGCGGGGAGGGGGCGGCGGCTCCCGCGGCCTCACGGAGCGCCTTCAGTGTCCGAAGCCGTACATTTTGTCCCACTCCACGAACGAGTCCAGCTCCTTGGGCGAGGCCCTAGGGCCCACCTTGGGCAGCGCCGCCTCCAAGTCCTTGTAGGAGAGGGGGCGCTGCAGCCCCGGGAGGCCCGCCCCGGCCGCCGCCTGCTGGCACAGCTGCCCCAACTCGCCCCCGGAGAAGCCCTGGGTGCCCTGCACCAGGGCCGCCAGCTCCCGCTCGCTCAGCGCGCAGCCCTGCTGGGCCAGCGCCCGCTGCAGGATCTGCCCGCGGGCCGGGCCGTCGGGCAGCGTCACGTAGAAGCGGAGAGCGAAGCGCCGGCGAGTCGCCTCGTCCAGGGCCGCGGGCCGCGAGGTGGTGCCCACGACCAGCACGCCGTCGGCTCCCGCGCCGCAGCCGCCGTCCAGGCAGGCCAGGAGCGGCGCCTGCAGCGCGCCCGCGGCGGTCGCGCCGTCCTCCCGAGCCGACAGCAGCGCGTCCACCTCGCTGATGAGGAGCACGGCGGGCGGGCGGCAGCGCGCAGCCGCGAAGGCGGCCTGGAGGAGGCGCGCGCCCTCAGCAGAGGCCGGCGCGGCAAGCGTGGCTCCGCGCAGGCGCAGCAGCGTTGCGCCCAGCTGTGTGGCGAGGCAGCGACCCAGCAGCGCTTTACCGGCGCCCCGCGGCCCAAAGAGCAGCACGGTCCGCGGCGGGCGCGGGCTGCCGGGGTAGGCGGGCGGCCTCAGCAGGGGCCACACCAGCTCCTCCTCCAGCGCCGCCTTGAGCGCGCCCTGGCCCGCCACGTCCGCCCACTGCACCGGCGGCCCGCAGTCCACCATCTTGCTGGTCACCAGCTCCAGGGCCCCCGGGTCCACACCTTTGGGAGGCTCCCCCGACGGCACCGCGAAGCCCCCGCGGGGAGCCAGCGCCGGGGATCGCTCCGGAAACTTCTCAAAGGGCTCGAGTTGCGGGCCGTAGACGGGGGAGCCCAGGACCTTGAGGGGGACGCCGCCACCGTACTTGCCTGATGCCTCCTCCGCCGCTCCCGGCGGCTTCGCCCGGAACCCGTTGCCCCGACACTCGCCGTTGTCCGCGGCGGGGTAGGAGGCGCCGTCGGCCGCCGGGGCCTTGGCGGGCTCGAAGGCGTACTTGCGGTAGCGGCCCTCGGCGCCTTCGTCGGCGGCCTTGCGCTTCAGCGACACCCCGGCCTCCGAGGCCCCCTGGAAGCCGTAGGAAGAGGGCGGTGGCCGGGACGGGGCGGGCGTGGGCAGGGGCGTGGGCGCCGCCAAGCCCGAGGTTAGGTAGGGGGCCGGGGGCGGGGCGGGCGGCGGTGGGAGGGTCCCATAGCCCGGCTGCGCGGCGTAGCCCCCCGCTGGGTAGTTGTACAGAGGCCCAGAGGGGCCGTAGCCCGGCGGGGGCGGGGGCTGCAGGAGCGCGGCCGGGGGCGGCGGGGGCAGCGCGGCGCCGGTCTGCGTACAGTAACCGGGCGCCAGGTATCCCCCGCCGTAGCCCGCCGCGTACTCGGGCGCCGCCGACGGGCCCCCGCACGCGTTGCCGGCGTAGAGGGGTTCAGGCAGGTTACCGGCTAAAACCGGGGAACCCCCGAGGCCCCCGGAGCCGCCCCCAGTGCCCGACTTGGTTCCCGGGAGGCCCTCGTGGAGCGAGGCCAAGGGGTAGGGGGTCTCCGGCCCCGGCCAGGGCTCGGGGTCCCCCTTGGCGCCGTTGAGGAAGGCGGCGTCGCCGTAGCCGCCCAGGGTGGGGCGCTCGTAAGGCGAGTCCAGGACCCCCGAGTACTTCTCTGCGTAGCGCTTGAGGAGGTTGGAGGCAGTGAGGGCAGAGATGTCGTCGTGTGCCCAAGCATAGTGGCAGCGCTGGCGACCCCCGGGGGGCAACTCCAACTTGTGGGCCGGCGACGGGGTGGTGGAGGAGACGTCCAGGTGCTGCTCTGGCCACTGGTTGAGGGGCTGGGCGTGTTCCGGTGTCCAGTGCATCTTCGACAGAGCTTCAGGCAAGAGAGAGGAGAGTCTAGTGAGACCCTGCAGAGCCTCTGAGAACCCGTCGACTGCCAGCCACGGGCCGATCTTCTTAAACCTTAGCTTGGGACAGGTTGGTTTTCCGGCATCCACCCACACCGTTCCACCCTCCCCAGGCTGTCTTCTGGCACCAGAAACACCATATTTGACTTGTTCCTCATGTCCCACAATTAAAGTTATCTGAAGATACTTTCCGCAGATCCAAGATGGATCTGAAAATGACATGTTTGGCCCTAACTTCACCTTCTAGGTAACAACTATTGTTTTGTCCTGGCCCCTCCAGCCCTGCCCTCTAGGACACATGGTCCTTACTTTTAGACCTGTTGTAGTGAAGGGTCAGGCAATGGGTAGTCCTCCCTTCCCCCGCCCCCAGCCCTGGGAGTAGTCAAACCCAGGTGGGGCTCATTCAGTAACAGATATTTGCTGCACACCCACCATGTGCTAGGCACTACAGGGGCACTGGGGTTGTGTAAAGGCCCCTGGCCTAGCGGTGGCCCCGCAGTCTGATAGTCCTAAGTGCTCTGTTCACCTTAGCCTTCCCTGAGGCTCCAGGGATCCCTTTGGGCCTGAAGTGAGGGATGCCAGTGTCAGTGGCAGCACCATATCGTCCCTGAGAAACCCCAGAGGCTGACCCAGAAGCATTCACTTCCTTTCTACTTGGTTTCTTTTAGTCTCTACCTGATGAAGTTAGAGCACCTGGGTTCCAGACGCAATTCTGCCCATGACGACTGGGTGCCCAGAGCAGGTGCTGCCACCTGCCTCGTTCACAAAATGTTACACCACAGTACAAAAAGTTTGTTTAGAAAAGACATATATGTCTTCTAGAGAAGATGGGACCAAGTTAGTTCACAGCAGTGCGAAGTTAGTGCACATCATAGAAAGTGGGTCACAAATTTGTCTCTGAGCTTCCCAGGAACCAAATAACTCACCTTGCAAAGTAAAAAAAAAACACCATCATACTCAAAAGAAGCAAAAATGTTCCTGGCATAGAGATCATGGAACTTTTTTTCATGGACCTCAGGAAGCCGACCGGTGAGATGTAATAAAAGTGGCCTCTTCAGTGGCCGTGCCATAAACACGGCAGAAGTGTTAACACGGCTGTTTTGTACACTGTCCCTCAGCACCAGTCCAGGCGTGGGCCACACTGGTAAAAGGGATTCAAGGCCTGGGGAACAGCACTTTCCAGGCATATGGCTTCAACTGGTTGGCCTGATCCGAGGATAACATCTCAAAGACTAAATGGGCCCATGACATGCCAGAGAAGATTTTTGCTGATGATTATTTTTCAAACCTAAGCTTTTGATAAGACAAGTTAACCTTACAGGTTCAATATTCTTTCTTCAACAAAATTTTATCGAGGGACTTCCCTGGTGGCACAGTGGTTAAGAATCTGCCTACCAATGCAGGGGACATGGGTTTGAGCCCTGGTCCAGGAAGATCCCACATGCCATGGAGCAACTAAGCCTGCGTGCCACAACTACTGAGCCTGCACTCTAGAGCCTGCGAGCCACAACTACTGAAGCCCGCGCGCCCTAGAGGCCATGCTCCGCAACAAGAGAAGCCACTGCAATGAGAAGCCCGCGCACCGCGACGAAGAGCAGCCCCCACTCGCCGTAACTAGAGAAAGCCTGCGCGCAGCAACGAAGACCCAACGCAGCCATAAATAAATAAAATTTAAAAAAATTTTTTTTTTATTGAGCACATACTAAGAGCTGCGCTGGGCATGGGGGCAGGTTGAAAGGTGAATATGATGGTTCAACCAGGTGGAGGAGACAGACAACATCCTTTATGAGGTGGGAAAACAGAGGTGTGTGCCAAGAGCTCTAGGGCTCGGGGGAACGTGCCATGCCTGGTTGAGAAGGCCTCACCAGGGAGGGGTATCTTTGCTGGACCTTGAAGGGTGAGAGACCAAAACTGACCAGACCAGCTGGAGGGTTCCAGCCCCTTCAAAGATGCAGAGCACAGTGCGTTGAGAAAGCCAGGGCTGGAATAGTTCATATGCCCTCTCTCCTCCTTCAAGATGCCTTACTGCCACCTTCTGGAAAATCATAATAAATCTACAAATCTACCACGTCTATGATGTGAACTGTGTCCCTTTAGAAGTAGGGCTCCTGTGCAGTGCACAACCTACATAACCATATGCTGTAAGCCTAGGGGGAGCACCAAGAACTGTTGGGTCCCTGGAGCCTTGCAAGTGGGTATATGTGGGGGGAGTGGTAGAAGAAGAGGCTGAAAGTAATCAGACCGCTTCTCAGGCTCTCCACAGTTGCCCTTACTTGCAGCAGCCTGACTGTGTATCACCTCTTATGGCTGTAACCTGATGTCAGTGCGTGAGGACAGTCTTTGAAAATAAAACTATTTACTCTCATCCCCGCTGCCCTAGGGAAGGCATGAGCCACGGATACTAAATCTTTAAAAGAGGAGTTCTTAGATTTGTTTCGCCTCCATCTGAGAGGTGATCCTGGCCACCAATGGCGGGAGAGCAGAGCAGAGACAGCAGAACTGAGGGTGAGGTCTGAGGGATGCAGATATGCAGCTCCTACTGAGGGGTCTCCAAAGAACAGAGGCTTCACCTATTGTCAAAGAAGTAATGTCCTGGGATATCAGAAATCCCAAGTGGTTCTACTTGCAGGGTCATATGTGGTAACGTCAGAGTCATACAAATGCAAAAATTGTGTTATGATGTAGCCCCCCAAACCTGTTTTTTTTTAATTCACTATTATCTGTGAATATAGATAAGGAGCTTTGGCTCCTTAATATAGGGGAAAGAGATTTGAACTTGATGAGAGCACTTTCCCTGAACTTATTAAACTGGGCATGCTGGGGGTAAAGGGTGGCCCCTCCCAGAAGGACATACATAGACACAGCAAGGAAAGCTCTGGGTCTGGACTTGTTCACACACATTTCCCTCACCCACTGCCAGATCCGCTGTTCCTCCTCGTCGCTGTCATGCAGTATCCTCCCTGCCCCTCTCAGCCAGCTCCTGCCCTGGCCTGCAGCCGCCTTCACTCAGGTCCCCACTCTCCAGACCAAGCACTCAGGCCCTGGGCCGCATTGAACCACTCCACCTCAGCCATTGTGGACTCCAGGAACCCACTACCTCTGGCCCTCCAAACCTGTCCTCCCAGCTGCACACCCGTCTATCTCATCTGCTCCGGGCTCAGCCCCTTCCAGGCTCTCCTAGCCCCTGCCCAAAGGGGCCCTTGTCCACCGCAGCTCGTCCCACCCACTTTGAGATTGTCTCTTCCCTCAATCCCCTCAGATATTGGCCTTCCGCTTCAGGCCGTTCTCTTCCATTTTCGCCAGGGGCACGTCTCCCTCACCTCTGGCCTTCTATTTTCACCTTTATCTACATCTGCATCCATTTTGCAGGCCAGGTGGCCTGAGGGTCCCTCCACCCCAACCCATGACCCCATCTGGCCCAGGCTGGGACCTTGCCCCGTTAATTAACTATTCTTCCCCACTGCCCTGGCCTGGCTCCATCCCCACAGCAAGCTTAATTCTTTCCCATTGTCAAAAAGACTTCCTGTACCCTAAGTCCCCCACTAACTACCAGCCCATCGCTCTTGCCCTTCTCCTTCATTCTTCCCTCAAGTGTCACTCTCTGCCTGCAGTGATAGCAGGGGAGAGCGTGCAGTCTCCCTGCCCTCACCCTCAGGCCAGGCCAGTTACAGCCCTCTCCTCTCACACGGGGGGGGGGGGGGGGGGGGCGGGGCCTGCCTGGGGCCCGCCCAAGCTGCTGCTAGTCAGCCTCCCGCACGAGCTGGAGGGATCTCCCCTGGAGAGGGACCCCAGCTCCTTCCCAGGTTCATAGGGCACACGGCAGTCCCTACGTCAGCTGAGCTACACATGACGGAAGGCCTGGGGGACTCGGGGGAAGGTATGGGTTTTGAATCAGAGAGACCTGGGTTTGAATCCAGGCTCAAACACTTACGGCGTGAGCCTGAGCAGCCTGCCTAACCTCACTGAAGCTCAATTTCTCCATCTGTTAAAGGGCATAACATATGCCTTGCAGAATGGCCATGAGGATTTAAAAAGATAACATAAGTACACAGTCCAGCGTCGGATATAAAGTAGAATGACAAATGGTACAATTAGGAACCTGAGCAGCGGCCCAACCTTGCTGAGTGAATCCGAACAAGTCACTTCCCCTTGGGGTTGGGGGAATGTGAAGAATGTTCCAGCTCTGATATGACAGACTGGTCCTTATGCCATTTCCTCTCTGTCCCCAACGGGGGCAGAGCCAGCCCCTTCTCTGTGCTTTATGCACTGTCTTGTGTAGCCCTCACAACAGCCCAGTGAGAAATACTACTGTCATCATCCCCATTTGGCAGATGAAGAGACTGAGGTACAGAGAGATTAATACATCCCTAAGGTCACACAGCTGTTACCCAGGGGAGCAGGATTCAGACCCCAGCAGTCTAACTACAGGGCCCAGGCCCTGACCTCTTGGCTGCACTATCTCCCTGGTCTAGCCCTTGGTACTTACAGCCAGAGAAGAGCCTGAGGCCATGACACAGCCTCCACCAAGGATCGTTTCCTTGGCCCTAAGGAAACGTGTTTCGGTGTTTACCTGGGAATGTGGCTATGCTTCAAGTGCTGTATGCTTACCCTTCAAACCTGCAGTTGGAAGCACCTCCCCCTGGGGGATCCCAAGTTAACTGTGCCCCACACGCAGAAGAATATGTGCCCTCTCACTGCAAAACAGCCCAAGTAGAGCTGTCCCTTCCCCCCCCCCAACCTTGCCATCTGATAAGCACTCACACCCCTAGGCTGGGCAGACAGTTCCTTATTTGGGTGTGTGGCCTTCACTGGGGGTGGCTGGGACTCTGTGGAGAAAACACCACTTTTTGAAACTGTACCCTTTGGGGAGCAAAGGAGGTCAGGCTCCTGAAGCAGCTCTTTCTCTGCAGACCCTTGGAGGCTGGAACCCCACTTGACTCCACACACAGAGTGCAGTCCTTCAAACTCATAGGTGGTCCATAAATAGTAACAGAAAAAATTGCTGGATGGAAGGGGAGGAAAGAATCCTATAAAACCCTCCCCTCATTTGTAGGAAGTCTTCCAGGATCAAAGAGGGAAGTGATTGGGCCTTTACAAATGGCCAAGGCACTCAATGCACTGATATCAGTCCTCTTGGGCCTCTCCGATCCCCGTGGACCAGGCCCAGGACACTCCGTGCATCAGGTCTAACACAGGCTGTGATAGTGTGATTTACGATAAGAAATATATATGGGTTGGCCAAAGAATTCGTTCGGATTTTTCTGTAACATCTTACAGAAAAGACCGAACGAACTTTCTGGCCAGCCCAATATTTAGTCTTCATCCACTGTTCCTGACTCACAGCTCCCCAAACCCTTGGAATTTCCTAAGCATAAGAGTGACGGGAGCATCTTTCATTATAATAGTTGGTCTCTTGTCGGAGTTCCTGAAATAGCTTCAGAGCAATAAAGATGAAATTGGTGTCCTGTGATTCCTAACATGCCCCTTTCAACCACACCTGAGTTTATGTTAATGAGGTGATTTTTGGAAAGCTCCTAGGAAACCTAAGGATGAAGGCTGGTTGCAAGGGGAAGCAGCCATGATTAGAGGGTTGGAACTTTCAGCGCCCCCCACCCCACCTCCCAGGAAAAGGAGAGGGGCTGGAGACTGAGCTCCATCGCCAGTGGCCAATGGCTTAATCGCTGTTGGCTGTGTAGGAGGCCTCCACAAAAACCCCAGAGGACGGGGTTGGGAGAGCTTCTGGGTTGGCGAACACGTGGAGGTGCTGGGAGGGTGGCTGCTGGGAAAGGGCATGGAAGCTCCATGCATCTTCCCATATACCTGCCTTTTGCATCTCTTCCATCCAGCTGTTCCTGACTTAAATCCTTTTATAATAAACCAATAATCTAGTAAGTAAACTGGTTTCTTGAGCTCCGTGAGCAACTCTAGCAAATTAATCGAACTGGAGGAGGGGGTCGTGGGAACCTCTGATTTACACCCCACTGGTCAGAAGCACAGGTAACAGCCCAGACTCGTGATTGGCATCTGAAGGAAGCAGTCCTGTAGGACTGGGCCCTTAACCGGTGGGAGCTGCCGCTAAGTCCAGTAGATTGTGTCAGAATTGAGTTAAATGTGTAGGACACCCAGCTGGTGTCCCAGAACTGGCTGGTGTTGGAAGTGAAGCAGTGTGAGAGAAAGGGGGACACGCAGGGGGAGAGTGTCTCTCCCTCACACAACCCTCCGCCCTCACTCTGACATCTAGAAACAGCAGACACCCTGAGCTGTCCCTGTGTGACCACGGGCAAGACACCCAACCTCTCCAAGCCTCACTTTCTTCAGCTGTCAAATGAGATGGTGTAGATGATGGACAGCAAACTTGCTCTCACTAGGAACCCTTTAAATGAGTTTTATACAGGCTGAGGTGGGAAGGGACCCCAACCGTGCCGTGTCAACACCCCCTTCCGACTCCCTAAGGGGGCCCCTAACACGCCCTCCCCATCTCACAGAAGTTCTCTGGTTCAGAATTCCCTGACCCACAGGGCTGGGGGCGGGGCAGGAAGGAGGGGCAGCTGTGTGGCGGCTCCAGGCCTGGGTGGAGAAGGGCCGATGTCACCCTCCTGGGCCAGCTCCTCGGGCTCCATTATCTCAGCCTGGGACAAAGGGGCTGGAGTGGAGAATCCCATTGTTGGGCCTCGTATGGAAATCTCATTAATCTATTCACCACGGCTCCCACAGGCCTTTTGTCCCAGGCTTTTTGTCTCCCGCTCACAACTGATGCCCCGGGGGGTCTCTGGCTGGCTGGCAGAGCTTGAAGGGGACAGTCCCCCATCCACTGGGCCCTGCCCCCTCGTGCCAACCCCCAGTTACTGCAAGAGGAGAGGAGACGGAGGGCACCCGGGAGCCTCTGGAGGACAGGACAGGTCACCTGCCTCAGCCCTTGCACCCACTATCTAGGAAGCTGTTCCCCCAGCACAGCTGGACCCCCAGCACCCCGCCCTAGACACAGGGCCTAGCATGGGTAGGGCTCAGGAAGTGTTTAGGGGATGAACCAGAGGAGGCCAGAGAGGCAGCTACAAAACTCTGCGCCACAAGGGCCGCAGCCCATTTTCTTCAGGTTCACTGTCTTGTTTCCGTCCAGCCAGCCAAACACTTTCATATACCTTCAGAGTGCCAGCCACTGAGCAGCAGCTGTCACAGGGGCAAAACTGGATCAAACCCTTCCTTGCAACTCTACCATCTCACAGGGAAGATAAGGTGAAAGTGGTTATGGTCATAGGTAGGAAGGGAAGAGAAGAGAAAGGAAAGGAAGAGGGATGGAGAGAAAGAAAAAGAAAGAAAGAAGGGAAGAAAGAGAAGGAAAGAGGAGGAAAGAATGAAAGAGCAAGAAAGAAAAGAAAAGAATTAATACTGGCAGTTGGGCGGCAGTGGAGCCTATTTTCGGTGGGGAATCAGAGCAGCACCTAAAATGGGTCTCTGCAGACAGAAAGCACTGGGGTGTGTTCGCAGCCGAGCTGAGCAGGGAGTGCTGGCACATCCGTGTCATCACTCACCACCCAACACCCCACCTAAGTAGACAGTATTTACAGATGATAAAACTGAGTCCCAGGGAGGAGGTCCTGCTTGCCCAAGGTCAGAAAGAGGGCCTCCTCCTTCTGGCCAGCGTTTTCGCGCCTCCACAGGCTCTGGTAAGGCAAGGATACAAATTGAGGAGCAGACCCTGGAGGGGAGCAGGGGTCCACCCAGCAGATCTCAACACTCCCCTCCATGTCCCTAAACTCACTCCTTGGCTGGAAAAATGGAGAACTGGAGCTGGGGAAGGGGGAAGGGAGAGCCATAGGGAGATGAGGAAGGGGTCACATGCCAGGAGGTGGGAATGGTCGGAGCCAAAAGAAATCTGGAAAACAGCCCTGCTCATTCCAGCCTACAGGGCTTTGCTCACCCAGGTCCACTCACTGGAAAGTTCTCCCTGTGCCAACTAGCTCTTTCCCATCTTTCAAGGCCCATGGCAGGTCCTTCCTCCTTCATGCATCCTCCTTGGCCACTCCAGCCCTAACTGACCCCTTGCCTTTTGGGGAGAGCTGGAGAAAGTCCCTCCTGGCAAGAAGAACACAGGCTGTTCTTCCTCTTGCGCCTGGATCCCATCCCCTTTCAGTGCTCAGGGACTGTGTTCCCTCAACTCTCCCCCCTCCTGCATGATCAGTTTCCCCGCCTACTGCGTCATCCTCATCAGCCCGCAAACATGCTGCTCCTTTTCCCATCTTGGGGTCGGGGGAGCTCAAGAGGATCTCTTGATCCCTTTCCAACTACATCCTATTGCACTCTGCTTGCTTTTTACCAAAATAAAAAAAACAAAACAAAAGCAAGAAAGAGTTTAAAAGATGCCTATACTACAAGTTCTGATTCCTCCCCTCCCATTCTCTCTTGAACGCCCCCCATCCAGGCTTTCACACCCAGCGTTCCAGCTGTCTGCGTGCGCGCTGTTAAGTCTGACAGTCAGTCAGATGGCCAGTCCTCAGCTCAGCGGCATTGGACTCAGCCGATCCCCCCTCCTTCCCGAAGCTTCTTCACTGGGCGCCCCGCCCCCTCTCCTCCTCCACCTCTTTCAGACCCTCCTTTCACCCCTCCCCTCTGAGCCTTGCCGAGCCCAGGGCTCAGTCCTTGGAGCCTTCTCTCCACATTAATTCCTTGGAGACCCCATCCAGGCTCACGGCCTTGACCATCGGCTGTACACTGAGGATTCTCCAGCCTAGTTCCCCCCCATGCACACCCCACTGGCATAGTCAACCTTCTTCCTGACCCCTCCCCGCTTAAATGTTTAATGGACATAATTGACATGTCCAAAAATCAAACTTCGGACTTTCTCACCCACCCCCGACCTACCCACCACCCACTACTCCCACCCTGGGTCCTCCCCACCTCAGGAAATGGCAGCCTCATCCCTTCTAGGTGCTCAAGCCAGAAACCTGGGGGTCACCTCTAACTTCTCTCCTTCACACCTCAGACCAGCAAATCAGACTGGCCCCGGCTTCCAAATCTATCCAAACTGCAGCCACCTCTCACCACTCCGGCGACATCTCTTACCCAGAGCACGGCAGCAGCCTCCCACTCTCCCCTCCCCATGTCCACTCTTGTCCCCCACTCTCTAGTCGCAACGTAGTAGCCACAGGACCTTTGAAAACATGTCTGAGCATGTCATTCTTCTGCCCAGAAGCTTCCAGAGGCTCCTATCTCACTGGGAATAAAAGCCAGGGTCCCCCTAGTAGCCGACCTCATCCCACCGATCTGCTTCCCCTCACCTCCAGGCCTCCCCTCCCACCACTGTCCCCTGGCGCCTCCCCTCCAGTCACACTGGCTTCCTCACTGCTCCCCGCACACTGGCTTTGCTCCCACCTCAGAGGCCCTGGCCTTGCTGCACTCTGTGCCTGAGACACTCTTTCCCCAGATCTCTGCACGGCTCACACCCTCACTCACTCCAGGCCTCTGCTCAACTGTCACCTCATCAGACCCTGACCCCCCAACCTGATGTCCTCTGTAGCACTCATCATAATCTGACCTACTTGTTGCTTTATCTTCTTGGACCCACTGGAAACTTACAAGAAAGCAGGTACTTGGTTTTGTTCACTGTCATATCCCAAGCACCTAGGACAGTACCTAGAGCACAGTAAGTTCTTAATAGACTCTGTAGAGTGGATGGATGGATGGATGGATGGATGAGCAAAGAGGCTTGAAAGTGCTTCTGTGTCCAAATAAAGAAAAAAATCCAGGTGACTAAATTTGAGCCCACATGAGCTGTTGAGGGTGGCAAGAGGCAAAGCCAGGGAATTACTTCAGGAGTGGATGGGGAGGGATTGCCTGGAAGGGGAATCCGTGTCTGTGAACACCAGAGGAAATACCCAGCCCTGATCTGGCTGGAGCTGAAGGACACCCAGTCTCCCAGGGACCCCACCTGGCCTTCTTCTTTTTTTTTTCTTTTTCCCCAAAACATCTTCCTCCTCCTCTCTTCCCCCAGCCAGGCCTCTGGGAGAGGACAAAAGGGGCAATGGAATTCCCATCAAAGGCCACCGGACACATGGTAAAGAGATCAGGGCCCTTGGGATCCTGCTTCCTCAAGGTAGTAAGGCCTCCCCGCCAGTCTGGCTCCTCTCTGGGATGGGGGTGGCAGGGGGCGTGGGGTGTGCTCTGGCCCCGGACTCCTCATATGTCAAATGCCAAACAGCAGGAGGCTGGCCAAGCAGCCCCCATCTGGGCTGTGTGTGTGCACACGCGCTGGGGGGAGGGGAGAGTGCAGAAATCCCTGCTTGTGTCCGCGGTCAGGGCCACAGACAAGCTGTGACCATCTGTTGTCGTCTTGAGAGGCCAGGCCAGGGGCCGAGCACCCTTGAGGATAAACCTTCCCTTTCTCCCAGCCTTCTAGTGTTTGCAGAGAACTTGGATAATTACCATTCAGTTTCATCCTCTCGACTTCCCTGCTAGATAAACATATTCTCCCCATTTTACAGAAGAGGAAATGGAGGCTCAGAGAAGGGGGAGTGATTCTCCCAAGGTCACAACAGCTAGTAAGAGGGGAAGCTGAGATTCTCAGCCCATGCTGCCAGCCCCTCCCTATCTCAGCCTTGGCCAAGGTGCCTGGGTGCCAAACACAGGGCCCCCTCAGGGCTAGGCTCTCAGGCACAGCTCCAGCCCAAGCCTGCTCCCCACCCCCTCTTCCAGGAAGCCTTCTAGGACTGACACCCCCAAGGAAGTTCTAAGACGCTTCAAAGTCTAGAGCTCTATACAGCCACTCCTTTCCCACCCTGGGCTGTTGGTCTGTCCCTGGGTATTGGGCCCCCTCACCGGCCAGGACCTCTTAAGGGCCGCTCAGTCACCCACCTGCATTGGGGCCGGGGTGCTCTGACAGACTGGGGAGGGGGCACCGCACGCTGCGAAGAACCCCGTCTAAGGTCACACAGGCAGGAAGGGATCTGCACCCAAGAGCCTGGCTTCCACCTCTGAACACAGCCTCTAATCCTGTGCTGCCCACATCGCAGCTGCTAGCCACAGGGAGCTATTTAAATTCATTAAAAGGTACTAATTATTTAAAATTAAATCACTTATGATTACTTATTAATTATTTAAAAATAAAAAATGTATGATTAAAGTGACATTCAGTTAAAGGAATTTCCTCGACAGCACTAGCCACACTCCAAGCTCTCACTAGTCACATGGGGTAGTGGCACCTGCATGGTCAGCGCGGACACAGAGCACCCCTATCACTGCAGAAAGTTCCACGGCACAGTGCTGCTCTCATCCCAGCCGGGACTTGCTTCTGCAGCCGGGGTGCCTCCCACTACAGCTGCAGCCTCCGCCGCTTTCTCTTGAACTTGAATGGAGTCTCATTTCTTAGGGTCTCCAGGTAAGACATCCCTAGGACTCGGATTCCGTTCCTCAGGACTCCAGCTTCCCCAGGAGCCGGGGAGGGAGGGCAGACGAGCTGAACCCACCACTCCCCGCCAGCCCAGCCTGTCCCGCCTGCCACCAGCAGAGGAGGGGCAGGCTGAAGAGGAGAGGACAGTAGGACAGGGCAGTTTGTCATCTGGCCCTTCAGGCTGTGCTTCCTTCCCTCCCCCCTCAGCTGCTCAACACCCATCCCCCCTCGCCTACCATCCTCATCCTCATCAAATCCCATGGACAGATGGGGGCCGGCAGGGGAAAACGTGACCACTGTGAAAGCACTCTCCAGTGCAACAGAGTCTGGGGGTCACAGCTGTGTCCCCTGAGGCCTGGCCAGTCCTTCATGCCCGCCCTTGTGTCAGCAGTGAGAGAAGGGGGGGTACTTAGGAATCTTAGTAGGAGATTTAGGAATCTGTAGATGCTGGATTATTCCAGCAGACACAACCCCAGTTAAAAATGCAGTCAGTCATGTGGTCACTCATCCATCCATCCATTCAGCGCACACTGAATAAGTCCCGCCACGTCAAGAGGTAATAAGAGGGTGTAAAGATGGACAGGTGGGCTCCCTAACCAGCTTGACCAGGTAGGGACGTGGCTTATTCTGGACTTAATCCTCGTTGCGGGCTAGATGAAGATCCTTTGTCTCTGCCCAGTGGTCTAAGCAGGATGGACAGCCTCCCTCAAACCACCCCCCCAAACAGGCGCACAGCGCGTGTGTGCGCTCGCGCGTGCGCACACACACACACACACACACACACACACACTCCCAGCTGCTGCCATGAACTCCCTCCCATGGTCTTTCTAGCCAATCACAGCACTGAAGGGTAAGTCCCACTGCCCAGCGGCCCCCAGGGAGTGTATTAGCACATTTGAACCGCTCAACCTGCAATGACAAAGCCTGGGGCCTTGGGAGGAGACACAGCGGGAGGGGAGGGGGGCCTGTGGGGAGCTGTCCTCCCTCCTCTCCCAGAGGAAAGCTCAGGACTAAATTAAGCATTCTGGGGCACAGAGGAATTTGGGGGCCCCAGCTCCAGCAGTGAATAAGCGATCCATAAAATCCCAATTTACACACTCACTGATCAAACGGCCCATCTACTCCCCTAGGAACTTGGGCATGGCTCCTGGGCTTTCCCCTCTCTTGCAGAAGGTGCTGGGGTGCCAGACCCAGGACACAGGCAGCCAACGCTTTATCTGCAGACTCAGTCTCATCCCCGATCCCCATGAGGCACACCCATTCCCAGGGCTTGGGGACCTGCCTGTACCCACTGTGTTCTGGCTGCCTTTGGTGGGACTCGTCAGGTCTGCCCTCTATGAATGACAGCTCTTCTTCTCTCCTGTGCTGCCCTGGGGCTGCCGGGGCTGACTTCAGCCTCATCAGAGCTGCTAATCACTTTTCCAGCTCTGAAGCCCTACTCTCCTGCCCACTCCCTTCTTTCCGACAGCCCCTCCATGTTTTCTCTTGACCCTCATCCTGGTGGCTGTAGCTGCTGGGAGATGCTCTAAGCCCTTTCCTTCCAGCCACACAATCTCACCCCTTCCGCAGGCTGGGAAGATATCCAGAAACACAGGGCAAGGAATACGGGTTTCCTATCCCCAACTCATCTATCTCCCTGGAGACAGCAGGTAGGGAGAACTGGCCTAGTTATCACCCTTCCCCCTTCCCCCAAAGAGAACTCAATTTGTCTCCACCTACCTCGATTTTGTTTGCTTTATTTAGGCTGCCTGAAATTTCAGTAACAGAAAACCATGCTGGTTAACAGGCATCCTCTTTTAAATTACCTACAGCTCCAGGAGATTCTGGGCTATCAGCCACTCTGCCCTCAATGAAGGTTAGCAAAGCTGATTGGCTTCTCTCCATGCCTGCTTGAGAGTGGCCCTACTGAGCAAGTAGAATTTTCATCAAGGCCAAGTAAAGCGAGTCTTCGGGGCTGGTAACTGCATTAAGGGCAGCAGAGCCCACCCTACTACGACCTCTTCTCACTACCTGAGCTGTGTTGGAGCAGGTCAGTGGGGGCTTTAACTGCTGGGCCCTGGGACAGGACAGAAAGGGAGGGAGGGCTCACCCTATGTCCATGCTTTCCGGAGGGCTTGGTGGGTCAGGCTGCTATCTCCCAGAGGCCATTGCCTCCTGGGCCCGGAGCTCGATCTCCATGACGTCATTGAGTCCCCCCAACAGACTGCTAGGAGGGGTTTATGGTGCGAGCCCACTGGACAGCAGGACACACACTCCTTCCCTTCTTCCTCCTTTCCTCACCTTCACTGGCTGCTCCCAGGGACCCTCAAATGCAGCCTGGACTCACTGGTGACTTCAGTTAGGCAGGTGTCTGAAGACTGACCTGGGGCTGGGGGTCTCTGAGCCCACCTGGCAAGCCCAGGGGTCCATCTGGAGGTCACAGTCCCACCTCCTTCCTAGGGCTCAGATGATGCGGGGAGTGGGTCAGCCTCTGAGATGTGGGGCAAGTGTCTCAACCTCTCTGTTTCCTCCGGCGTGAAATGGGGGAACCAGCATGTCCCAGCATGCCCCCAGGCTGGCACGAGGGCAGTGAAGGAAGGGTGGTACTCTCAAGAATGGCTGGAGGGAGCCAGGGGTTGGGGCAAGACACCAGGCCTGGCTCTGACTTGGCTCCCAAGAGGCCTGGCCAGGCACTTCAGCCTGAAGAAGGCGGGGTCGGGGAGACTCTCTGGCGCCAAAAGGATCCAATGCGCTCGAGAAACTCCTAGGAGAGAAGGGCATTTTCCAAGCTGGGCCCCAGAGCGGAGGCATCACCCTGCGGTGTAAGGCCCCTGTCCTGCCCCTCTCGACTGCTGGGTGGGACCGTGGGGGGAACTGAGAACTGAGCTCCACGGCTGAAGCCCACGGCTTCCCTTGACCCCTGGCCCTGCTGCCCTGTGCCCTGGAGCACCTCTCACCCACTCCTCCTCTGCCAGTAGAAGGAGGAGCCCCGGGGCCCTGCCCCCTCTCTGCCCTCTGTCCAACTTAGAAAATGCCCAGATAATGTCACATGCCCCTTCAGGTCCCTCTTGAGAACCCACCGTGCCAGACCCAACTTCCTCCCGAGCCACACTCTTCCTGTCCCTGGGAATCTTGGGGAGCACTCGGCTTCTCAACACAGAGTGGGGACAGCAGCGGGCACTGGTGGAGGAGGCTGTGGTCACTGGGGTTACTGGCCTGCTCCCCGGGGCTGGGTGAGACCCTCCCAGTGCCTGTCTCCTCGTGGATCTGCATCTGGGGGCCCTCGTCCCTTGGGACTTGGCCCTGCATGGCTGTGGGAGGGGGAAGAGGTCAGGGCTCTTGATCAGTGTTCAGTCGTAGGCCCCTTGTGCAATCTAGTAAACCTGTGGTCTGTTCTCAAAAGTATTTGTCAGTGCATAAGATAAAAATACACAAGAGAAGAAAAAGGTGTAACTATATATCGTGACAGATGTTAGCTAGACTTATTGTGGTGACCATTTCATACTGTATACGAAAATCAAATCATTATGTTGTACACCTGAAACTAACGTTATATGTCAATTATACCTCAACTAAGAAACAAATAATACATGGGACTACTTTGTCAATTATACCTTAATAAACCTGTGGAGGGGGTAGAATTCTTAAAATATTCAATACACGGGGCTACACAGGGAATTAATAACATTGGAATACAACGCTATTCATGAGCTCCTCCGGGATCACGGATCACGGGTGTTTAGCCCAAGAGACAAAGGCCCCCTCTCAGACTCCACCCCCTTCCCCCCAGCCAAGCTTAGGATCCAAGGTTGACTTGAGTCAGTTTGGGTGGCATGTGGCCTCCAAAAGGCTTAAGCTTTAAAGTCTGTGTGATCCTATGTTCCCAGGCCCCAAATATACCCCCTCCCCGTGCATAGGGGTGTGTGAGAGACACCCCGCACAGGGCCAGAGCAGAGCAGCGGTAAGGGAGCAGGCCCAGGCAGCCTACCCAGGCTGCCCCAGCAGCTGCCTCTGCCCCCTCCTACTCCCTTCCCAGCCCTGGGGGAGCCGAGCTGAGTAACTCCAGCTATGCAGCCTGGCCGGTCTACCTGGGCGTGAGTGGGCAGGGCTGTCCTCGAGGGGGTGGCCCCCTACACCTGCGGGGCCACAGGAACAGAAAGAGAAATCGGGGGGGGGGGGGGGATGGTGCTGGGCAAAAACCAAACAACCACAGCAACTCCTGTCTGCTCCGGTCTGGGACCCCAGCACGTGTGCCAAGCACTGCTGTAAGCACATGAGTTCATGTAATCCTCACAATAACCCCAGGAAGGAAGTATGACTGTTACTCCCATGTTACAGAGGAGGAAACTGAGGCATAGTTAACTTGTCGAAGTCACCAAGCTAGGACACGGTGCTGGGTGGCAGCTCTGTGCAGGCCCTCGGCTCCCCCCCACCCCATCCTCGAATGAGGCGAATCTGCCATGAAAGATTTTTGGCTTAATGTTAGCTGTCTGAGAACATGTAGGTTGTCTCTGGAAGTGATAAGCTCCCCATCAGTAGAGGCATTCAACACGAGAGGCTGTCTACAGGGAGGGGCACTCTTGGGCAGGTTGATGGGCTCTTCCTCTCCTCTCTGCAATTTTTCTGGGTCATCCCCACTTACATGTCTAATAGGCACTGCAAACCCAACAAGTCTAAAAACTGAACTCCTGACCACCCCACCCCGATGAGGCAGCTCCATCTTTCCCAATAACGGGCTCAAACCCCAAAACTCTGACCCGAGAGGGCTACAGTATGGAAGATGGTGACAGGAGAATGGCCATCCCACATAGAACACAGGTCACCTGGAAAAGGAGCCCCTTCCTAGAGGGGTGAGCATCTGGCCACCAATGACCGCTGTCTCTCTGAGGAGCTGGGTGGGAGGGGCGATCCCCCCTGGTGGCCAAAGTCCCACTGGAGCCCCTCTGCCCCAACAGAAACCTCCAGGTAGACCGGGTAGATGTGGAAGAACATGAGGCAGGGGGAGGTGTCTTTTTGCAGTATAACCTGAATCTCGCCAGTTTTCTTTCCCCACTGGCCTGGAAAGAAGAAAAAACACCCCAGACTCTCAAGCATCCAAGGGCCCAACAGGCCAGTCAGCAGCAGGTGGACTCTCCCAGTTTCCTAATTCCCACTGTCAAAAAGATGGAGCTGCCTCATCGGGGTGGGGTGGTCAGGAGTTCGGTTTTTAGACTTGTTGGGTTTGCAGTGCCTATTAGACATGTAAGTGGGGATGACCCAGAAAAATTGCAGAGAGGAGAGGAATAGCCCGAATTAGGGCCTCTGTCACCTATGAACAGCCTCCCTCGGGGGAAAAAGAAGTCTCCTCGGGACTCTGCCGAAGATGCAAGGCCCTGCTGTGAAGGAAGTGGTCTTTTCCAAGTCTCTCCTCTCCATCCCATCCTGGGTCCTGTCCACCGCTCCCCAGCTCAAGTGCCTTCGGAGGCTCCCTCCTACGCAGGGAAAGCAAGGAGAGCGGTTCTGAAAGCTTAGCCTGTCCTTTTGCCTATTCTCTGGTCCTTGACTGTCTTGTAAGCTCCTGGAAAGTGGGACCACATCAGAAATAATGCTTGTTGTTGGGGCTTCCCTGGTGGCGCAGTGGTTGAGAATCCGCCTGCCAATGCAGGGGACACGGGTTCGAGCCCTGGTCTGGGAAGATCCCAAATGCCGCGGAGCAACTGGGCCCGTGAGCCACAATTACTGAGCCTGCACGTCTGGAGCCTGTGCTCCGCAACAAGAGAGGCCGCGATAGGGAGAGGCCCGCGCACCACGATGAAGAGTGGCCCCCCCTCGCCGCAACTAGAGAAAGCCCTCGCACAGAAACGAAGACCCAACACAGCCATAAATAAATAAATAAATTTAAGAAATAATGCTTGTTGGATGAAAGCCTGCCCAGATAAAGTATCTGGGCCTGGCTCAGGACCCTGCTGAGTGTGAGGTGAGTGTAGCAGTGCTTCACGGGGGTGCCTGTAGCAAAGCAAACAGCGCCAGGGCTAAGGATGCGCTCTGCTCCTTCCAGGCCACATGGGAAGCCGAGGGTTGTTATGGAAGATCCGAGGCAGGAAAGCCCCACTCAGGGGCTGGTATGTAGGTGCCCGGGGACTGTGTGGGGAGTCTCAGGGGCCCAGGAATCCCAGCACTGGCTGGGCACCGTCTGGAACCTGGCCGAGATACGACCAGGACCTGGCACGGTGCCAGCACCCAGCAGGTGCTTGACCCAGGTTTGTTAGAATAAAATGCAGCCTCTTTGCCACATCTTCCCATCCATCCCCAATTGATTAATTCCAGCACTGGGTAGGGGATCAGGTGGCCTGAATCTGCCAGGCAGTGAGGGGAGGCAGGGGGGAGGCAGCTTCCACCTCCTGGATTCCAGAGGTAGCCAAGCTGGCTCCCCTCTCACCCACCTCCTGAGCCCCGCTCCTGCCCTGACTCTATCTACTTTGGAGAGAGCTTCAAAGATGACCTGGGCAAGCCCTGCCCTGGGCCAGAACTTTCACACACATGTCCCCTCTTTCTCCTTGCTCCTATGCTGGGAGTTGGTTCTCTGCAGTGGGTTCTGAATCACCGAGTGGGTCACCAGAGGTAGGCATATACTTCAGAGACAAAGGACACACTATGTGAAACCAACACCTCTATCACCTATGAACTCACGCTAGTGTTCTTACCCCCATTTTGCAGATGAACACATCGAGACACAAACAGAGTATGTGACTTGTCCAGGGCAATTAGACCTGATTAGTGGCAGGGTCATTGCAGCCCAGGGCTTGGCCCCTCGGGTAGGGCGCATGATTGGTCATCATAAATTGGGATTGGGGCCTACGGAGGTTGGTGCCTAACGCTACCATTCACTGAGAACACCCCACCCCACCACCAGTCCCCAAGGTGAATTGCAAAGGCTGACTGTCCACGCCTCCGTACTAAAGGAGAAGAGAGCCAGGCACCTGGATGGCTCCCACTGCAATCCCTTCTCCTTGGCTGGCCCAAGCAGGAAAATGTCAACATCATCAGCAATCAGAGACGGTCCCAACTCACGATGGTTTGACTTACAACTTTTTGACTTTACAATGGTGCGATACGCATTCAGTAGAAACCGTACTTTGAATTGTGAATGTTGATCTTTTCCCGGGCTAGCGATCAATATGCAGTAGGATCCTCTCTCGTGATGCTGGGCAGTGGCAGTGAGCCGCAGCTCCCAGTCAGCCATGCCACCACGAGGGCAAACAACTGATACAAAACAACCATTTTGCACCCATTAAGCCATTCTGTTTTTCACTTTCGGTACAGTCTTCAATAACTTACATGAGATTTTGAACACTTCGTTATAAAATACGCTTTGTGTTTGATGATTTTGCCCAACTGTAAGCTAATGCAAGTTTTCTGGTCACCTGTAAGGTAGGCTAGGCTAAGCTATGATGTTCAGTAGGCTAGGTGTATTAAATGTGTTTTTGACTTACAATAATTTTAACTTACGATGGTTCTATCAGGACATAACCCCATCGTAAGTTAAGGGAGATCTGTATAGCCCTGAGAACTGTCCCCTGCATTTCTGACCAGGCCTTCACAGGCCCACAGTCCTTCAAGACTGGGACTCAGGGCTTCCGGCTCCTGCCTCATTTAATCCTCACGATAATGTTTATGAGGAGGGCACCATGATTAGTCCCATTTCTCAGATGAGATATAGAATATTTAATAAGCACTATGTAAGTAAGTATTACCTATGATTCATCAAGTCGCTTAAGAGAGTGCTCAGAAAAGAGCTAGACTCTCTTGCCACTCATCCGTGTTCCTGGGGATGAGTGGGTCCTAAAACAAAACAACCCTTGGACCTCCTCTCTCCAGGTGACACATTCAGAGGTGACTAGCCCATACCCCGACCCAGGCAGTGTGAACCTTTCCCATTCAAAGGCTGGCCCAGCAGCTCCGTCCGATACCCCTGGTCTCTTGGCTCATCCTGTCAACCTTCCATGGAGACAGCATCAAGTGGAGGGCAGGAGTGCTGGGCTGCAGGCCCCACTCTGCTCTCAGCACTTCAGGGGGGTCTGGATTGGGGTGAGGGTTTCTTGATGTAGGGTTCCCATGGGTGTCACGGGGTCCAAGAACCCTCTAAAGCAGAAGGCGAAGTCTAGTATCGAGTGATGGAAGTGCATTTTTCTGGGGATGGCTTTTGAGGGGTCTGTAAATCAAAAAAAAGTTATGGACCCAGGACTGGGTAATCTTGAAGACCCCTCCCATTCCTAGTTATTCTTGGGCTACATGCATTTAAACATAAACTCCACTCCTCATCCTTCAAGGCCAACCTCAGTAGCCACTCTGGAAAACTCTAAGATTTCTTGCTTCTTTGACTGCAGCATAAGGCTTGGGACCCACATAGCCTTGTAGGGTCTCTCCTGCCTTGATCTTCCTCACTAGCCTGCCAGCTCCAAAAAGGGAGCAGGGCCAGACCAGGGCTGAGATGGCAGAAGGCACCAGTATACCCCATGGTCGGCCTAGTGGGGCTTACCCCAGCCCACAGCCTCTGACCACGGGAAGGCAGAGGCTCTCGGTGTTGTGGACCACAGGTGTACCCGGCCTCAGGTCCACCTCTCTCCACAGCGGCCCTGGAACCTCACTGAGCCATGCTCCCGCAAAGAACCTGGTTTTCATTAAATCGGGTAGAGGAGTCATTAGCTGCCAGCCAAGTCAAGAAGAAGCAAACTTCTGCTAGAAGGCATAGGGAGAGCAAGGGAGACCAGCCTGTCCCCTGCGATCCCTGGCTGACCGAGGTGGGGGGAGGGGGAGGCGGGAAGGCTGGGCTCCTAAGGGTCCAGCAACTGCAGCAGTAGGAGCTGGGGGTGGAGAGTGGGGGCAGTCTTGGCCCAGATAATAAGCAATTGTTAATGTGATCCATATGGATCCTGACTGGCCTCTCTGTTTAACAGGATGATAATGGCAGGGAAAGAATGCTGGTCTGTGGGGAAAGGAAGGGGCAAAGTCCTCCCTGGACTTGGGGATGGGGGAGGGTCAGCAAATGAGGAGGAGGAAGAGACCCACCCAGGGGTCTCCACCCACCCAGGAGCACAGAGTTATTTGCCTGGAAGTGTCCAGATGCCATGCTTTGCAGGCTGCCCTTACAAAACCCCTTTTATTCAGCCAACAAATATTTATGGAGCACCCACAAGGTGCCAGGCGTCCCCAGTGGGGACAGGGCGCGGGGAAGTATATGCTCCACCCCTGTCCTCCAGGAGGAAGAGCCTAGTGTGGACTCAGCCTCAGAGGCTGACAGGAGGCACAGGTGCAGGGTTAGGAGAACATGTAGGGAGGAGCAAGTGACAAGAGCTGCCGGCTCTGGAGAGGGTATATGGAGGAAGTGTGGCATCCGAGTCGGGCCCTGAAGAATGAGGAGGTTGTGGAGAGACAGGGACAATGGGAAAGCATTTGGCCAAGGGAACAGCCAGAGCAAAGGCAGAGAGGCGTGAAATTGCGTGGAGAGAGTCTGAGGTCTCAGCAATAAAGCTGCAGCCCAGGCAGGGGAGGGGAGGGGAGGGGATTCTTGCTCCATAAAAAGCTGTGGCCATGGATGACCAGGAGGAAGGCAGGAAAGGGCTCTGAGAACAACACACTCCGGTCTGGTCCCTCTCATGCCCCGCTCCAGTCGGCGCAGTGGAATTGTCCACTCATGGGATCCTCAGCCCAGCCCAGCCCAGCCCACCCTTACACCACAGCCCGAAAATCCCGCAGGCCCTCGGAGGTCAAACTCATCCCTGTGTCTCTCAGCTCTCCTCTTCTTCTCCTGAGGAGACGGGGGTCCCCCTGAAAAGTGGGGGTTATTGGGCCTCCCCCGGAGCAACTCCGCTGCCCCACAGAGCTAATTCCCTTTGGCGCCAAGAGGGCTTTCCTCGAGAAGATATTACAGGGAGGGCACGAGGGTCGCTCCTTACAGGGGTGGTTGCTGAGGACACCAGCGGAATCAAGTGGAAATAAATGAAATGGCGTTAAATATGGGAGAGGGGGATTTACGAGGCCTGTCACCCGGTGGAGCGAAGCTGGCCGGTAGGCCCCGCCCCTTTCTCGCCCACCCCAGTAAGTCCCGTCCCGCCCCCTGCCCCGCCGCTCCGGCGGCCGCCGGGTACCGGCGTGCGGCTGGGTCCCCGCGGCGCTCAGCCACGAGCCGCGCAGCGCGTCCGTCCTCCAGGGTCACAGCGCAGCGGAGGACGCGCTTGCTCCCGGCTAGAAGCTCCGGGATGGGGGCTCTGAGGAACCCCAGCCCGGCCGCTTCCAGGACGATGCACAGGGGTTCAGGTTGGGCTCTGGAAGGGTCTGGGGCTCCCCTGGGCAGGGTCAGAGTTCTTAGGACCACTGCATCACCTGGCCCACTCCAGCGACTCTACAGGGAAGGCTCTGGGCCCCGAGAACCGAGAAGTTCTCCCGCCCCGCGGAAGCCCAGAGTGGGCTTCGAAACGGATCCCCATTCCTCGCTGCCTGGCCGAAGGCTGGAGTCCGCTCAGCCGCGGCAGCCCGCGCGGACGACAACACAAACATTCTTCCGTCCTCTATTCTCCTCCAAATTAGGTATCCATGGAGACAGGGCCTGGCAGCCTGACAGCCCCACGGCCTAATCCTGATTTAGTGACCGTCCCTTTAACAGCCCACCCACCCGTCCACCCACCGCTGCGCTCTGGGCTCCTGGCTGCCTCTGGACGCAGACTCCAGGCCACTTACACTCGCCCCCGCGCAGACCCCTTCCCAGGCCTCCTCCGCCCAGGGGCCGAGAAGGGGGCCTACATTTGCTGAGCACCTCCTGTGTGCCCAACCCTAGCGGAGGACCCTCTATCGAGCGGGTTCCTTAGCAAGGGAATCTCTGTGTAGACAGACCAAGAGAGGGCTCTTGGAGTGGGGAAGTTTAAAGGGCTCTCGGGAGAGAGGGCCGGGAGCTCAGAGGGTCACCCTCGCAGCCTGTAGCGCACGGGTGAAGGTAAGTTGCTTCCTGCAACACCCTGACTCTGAGATGGGGGCTATGCTCTCCCGGGCCAGAAGAGAAGAAAGGCAGGGGTTGGGCGTGAGGGACGCAGGACCCGCAGGGCCCGAAGTGGCCTCAGTCTCCTGTCACTGCCCCGTCACGATGCTGGGGAATCTCCGGGCCTGGAACCCAGTCCCCACCCCCCTCCCTCACACACAGGGGCCGCTGGACAAAGACCTGACGGAGTGGGAGGGGCCTCGGGCCGGCCCTCGGGCTCCGGACACTGGATCCTTCTGGGACCCGAACCCGCAAATTCTGGTTCCCCACCCCCAATCCCGCAGGCTCCCCCCAGAGCCTGCTGCTCGCTATTGCTGCAGCCTCCGCACCAAAGGGGGCGGCGAAGAGGGTGCCCATCGGCGGCGGAGAGGAGAGCCCCTTCTCTGCCCGCCCCCTCCCCCCGGGAAGTGACCCTCGGCTCCCACGCACCCGCTGGGGTCTCTCGCTGGCCTTGCCCTTCGACCCCCGCCTCGTTGAACCCCGCGCCCCGCAGCCCCCGCCCTCTCCGGCCCTCGCACTGCCCCGCGCCCGCGGACAAAGCTCCGGACACCCCGACCGAACGAACGGTCACCACCCCCTGACCCCGGCCCGCCCGCGCGCTCCCGTGCCTGCCCCCGCCGGGCCCGCGGCCCCGTACCTCGGCATCCCGGCCGGGTCCTAGGTGAGTGTGCGCGGCCTGGGGGGGCGTCCGGCCCCGGGGCTGGGGCGCGGGCCGGGGGCGACAGGCCGGGGCTGGGGGGCAGCGGCGCTCACCATCCTGGAGCCGCTACTGCTGCGGCTGCTGCAGCCGCCGCGGGCGGGAGCGGGACTGGGCAGTGGGGGTGGCCGGACAAGGGGCCGCCCCGGCTCCCCCCGCAGGCAGGACCCCCACCCCCACCCCCGCCTCCCCTCGCCCGCCCCCAGCGCCCTCCCTCGCAGGCCTTTGCTCCCCTCCCCTTTCCCTGCTCCTCCCCTCCCCTCGTGCCCCTCCCTTCCCCCCAACTCCCGCCCCTTCCCCGGCCCTCTCCACCCCGGCTGCTTCCCCGCCCTCCCCTCCTCGCCCCCGCCCCGCCCCCACCTCCCCTGGGCTCGCCCGGCCCCTCCTCTCTACCCGCCCGGCCCGGCCCCGCCCCTCTCCTCCCCGAGCTCTAAAATAAATTAGCCACAGAGGGGGAAAAAGAGCAAATGACCCTTGGTGTGGCGTGTCATTGCGCCACTCTCAGGCCCGCTCCCGCCTCTCCCGGGCCGTTGGAGCGGGAAGTTGGGGTGGGGGTGGAGGCCGAGCAGGGTGAGGAGCAGTCCCCGAGGCGGGGGGCCGGGACGGAGCAATAGGGCGGCCGAGCGTGTCCGCCGGGTGTGAGCGGCTTCCTGGGTCGAAGGGCAAAGGGGAAGACAGCCGGCCCGGCCCGCCCCGTCCGCTAGCCGCCTTCGACCCCCACTCCCTGGACTGCCTCGGCCTCTCAGCCTAAGCCTAGTAGACTCACTCTTTCATTCTCCTCCCCACCCCCGCCCCTCCGCCCCCAGGTGAACAGTTGGCTGCGCCTGCCCGGGATGCAGAGGGTGGGACACACACAGCCCAGCAAGTCCACCGCTCTGCACTAATGCCACTCCGAGTGGGGTGGGTTCGGGGGAGGACCGAGAGCCCTGGAGGTGGGCAGTGGAGAATGCGATGTGACGTCTAAACCGTGGGCTTCCCTGGAGGGCTTCCCCAAGAAGGCAGCATTCACACTGGGCCAACAGGATGAATCCCAGACCTGTGATCGGCTTGGAGGTGTCCAAAGGCGTTCGTTGATTGGTGCATTCATTCAACAGCTATATATTGAGCGTCTACTCTGTGCCTGGGCATTGGGCTAGGCGCTGGGGACACCCGAGAAAGTCCCAAAGACACATCCCTCTCCCGGTGGAGCTCCCAGTACAAGGGCAGACAGAATTCTATCAGACACACTGACGCAAGTCTTCAGCGGTGATCCAGGCAGGAAAGGAAATCTGCAGGGCGAGCAGCCCGCAGCAGAACCCACTTTGCCCCAGGAGGAGAGGGCTCTGAGCTTAGGTTGGAAGTTACAGATACATTTCCCAGAGGAGATGTTGAGCACCCAGAGGGTCCCAAGGCCTTCTGTGTTCCCATGCAAGGGCAGTGTCTGAGGGTCCTCTCTTCTGAGGTGTGGTTTTTGATTTTTTTCTTTTGGGTGCTGCTCAGACTCTCTGAGTACTAGTTGGACAAGGTTGCCCTTGTGCTCTCACCCCCAACTGCCCGGTAGTGCTCTGTCCTCAGTGTTTTGCAGAATTCTAAACTCTCCCCTTCCCTTCTCCTAGTGATGGTTCCTCTGGAGTCTCTGGGGTCTCACTGGTCCCCTCTGGAAGCTCTGCATTCTGATCTCCCAGGGCACCCCTATAGGTGCCACTCAGGGAAAGGGGGAGGCTCCCATATTTTTCCCAACCCACATATGGAAGCAAGACTAGCACCCAGGCAGGTCCTGGAATTCACCAAGGTCAGGATCTTCTCCAACCCCAGAACCCTCTCTTCCTCTCTATGCCACACCCCTAGGACCACACCCTGGCACAGGGTCAGAATGGTAGGGCAACCCGTGGCTTCAAAATCAGAAAGGCAGGATAAAGGGAGCCACAGCTGCCACCCTAGGAGAGCTGAACCCCTAGCTGAAGGGACAATCCCGGGACAACAGAGGGGGAAGGAATTTTTTGAGTATTTCTTTACTGATGGGGGATCTGAGGACCAGAGAGAAGAGACGCGCTTGGGGTCACACAGCAAAGCTGGATCTAGAATCCACTGTACTCTTTCTACCCTATCTGTCAGGCTCCTCAAGGGTCAGGGGTAGGAGCTAAGGGAGAGGCCAATGTCCGCATGAACTGAGTGACCCCAACCAGCAGGACTAGTGCCTGGAGGCCAAGCCCAGCATTGCCAGGGCATTGTGGCTAGGTGTCACTGGGGGCCATGCTCCCCCAGGCTCCAGGGTGGGGTGGATGACAGGGGTGAGGGTGGAGAAAGGAGTTGATAAGGTGCTCCCCTGGAGCAGGGATCAGGTTCTCCTTCACCCCCCAGGTCCCTCCAGTATGAAAGACAAGGTTAGACCTCAGGAAGGCCTTTCCAGTAAGACAGTAAGGCAGGTCAGCATGCTGAGAGGCCTTTGCTGGACTTCACGTGGGAAGGTGCTGCATCTCGGAGGTGCTGAATTGTTTCTGATGGGCAAAGAGGCATAGGTTGACTTAAAGTGTTTAGTTAGCAGTTGGGGGTGAGGTTGGTCTCTTCACCCCTCTGCCCACCAGGCTCAGGCAATGAAGTGTGGCTCCCCATCCCAGGCTCATTAAAGTCCTGTTAATACATCATCCAGCCTCCTGGGCTGACAAATACTCAATCCTGGCAAATGGCCCTTCATCGTGTCTGCCCTCCTGGGCGGGGCCTTGGGGGGTCTGTTCTCTGAGGACTCCCTGCTGACCCCTCTCCTGGCTGTCCCCAGTCAACAGATCTGTGCCCTAAGAGCCCCCTGCTGAGGACAGGGTTCTGGCAGGTCTTATGATCATCCCGGCCTAGGTCAAGTGCCTGGCAATGGATTGGATAATAATAGTGGTAGTGATGGCGGTAATGCTCTGCTCAGCTTCTGCTGAGGGCCCTCCATTCTTTCCCAGCCCTTTTGCTTGTATCACATCCAAGGTGGAGGCAGGTGCTGTGCTTGGGTGTGCTGCTGAGTGCCCGAGCATGGGGGGTGAGGAGGGGGGCATGGGTATGTGTGCAGGGGTGTGTGTGTGACCTTCCTGGTCCAGAGATTTGCAACAAGGCCTTTCCGAAAACATCAAGGAAAATAACCCAGCTGGCCCAGGGAGAATCAGCGTTATGGGTTTTGAAGGGAGAGAGGAGAGTTAGGGAAGATGTGGAAGCCAGAGAGGGAGGGAGGGAGGAGCAGGTGGGGTGAGGAGGAAGGAAAGAAAAGGGCCTTGGGGAAGGATGGGGGTGGGGGGAGGAAGGGAGAAAGAAATGGAAGGGAGGAAGAGGAAAGGGTGGGGAGACCTCTCTTTGTAGTCCTCTGGATCAGCCACTCAGGAGTCATTAAGAAGCAGGAAAGGAAGGAAATTGTGTCCAGGCTGGGCGACTGGGGTGCGTGCCCAGAGCACACCACACCCAGCTGGCTGCCACACCTCCCACTCACCCTGGGCTCAGGCTGTTCCCCCCACAAGTGGAAGCCCTAATCCTTCTCTTTCTGGCTGTTTGGACTTCAAGGCCCAGTTCCCAGTGCCTCCCCAACCCTGCTCATGCCCTCACTCTCTGTTTGTGTGCTTATACCAGCTTTGCCTTCCCAGTGAGCTACAGGCTGTGTCTGGGTCCAATCCCCACCCCACAGCCGGCCAGGGGCAAGTAAGAGCCTCCGTGAGAATGAGAAAAAGCATCCCTCCCTCTGGGCAGACACAGCTCTGTGCCAGACCACCTAAGACTTGGGAGGAGGTGCCGGGGCTGGCTATCAGTCCCCTCCTTTCCCCCAGGGGCCCAACACTTGGGGACCCTGGGACCCACTTCCAAAATCCTCATACCTTCTCTGGCTCTGCCATTTGGTCTGTGAGCAGAAGCACACCCATCCCACCCCCATCCTGCATCACAGCCTTTGGGCCAGCACCCCAAACTGAACTGTCATCCCACCACGCGCCTTTATAATACAGCACCACAGAACCTCTCACTAAGCACCCACACCATTTTAATACCGCAGAGTCTCTCTCCCTGGAGTATCATTTATCCTTCAGAACCCCAACTCAGATATGTCCTCTTCTGTAATGCTTCCCTAGCTATCCCCTACCCCCAGCAGAGCTGGTAGATCCTACCCCAGAGCTCTCCTAATCCTTTTTTCTAGGTTCCAGGGGTTGAGCCCAATACCCTGCTTCCTAGAAGAGCCCTTCCCATCCTACACCCTATCCAAAGGCGGAAGACTCCACTCGAGCCTGCCTGGCTTACTCGCTCACATGCCAGCTCCTCTGGAACCCCATTGAGCTTCTCCCCTCCCTAAAGCTTACAACCCAAGGAAGAACGAGGAACTGAAAATCCAAGTGGCTCAGAGATTTCCCCACCCCCACTGCCCTCACTGGGGCTGGGCCTGACAGGAGATTCCCAGCACATCTGGTTGTACTTAAATCATCCAGCGCCCAACTGCCCAGGCATGTTTCCTGCTTTTCTCCCCTCTGGCCTGGCCTCCTCCCCTTCTTAAACCAGCCTCCCAGGTCTCTCCTCCAGGAAGCCTTCCCTGATTGGCCCAGGCTCTGTTCCCACAGCCCACTCTTGAACCTCCACCTCTCTGGGTCTGGGGTCTGGAAGGGTGTGCACTCAATATGTGGAGCCCCATCCTTTCCAAGCATTGGTCCTGGATAGAAACCCTTCCCCCAGGCAGGGAGGAGAGCTGATGAAGAGCTTCTCCTCTGTGCCCTTGGCCTCCAGGGTGGTTGCCTCCAGTTACTGGTGTGTAGTGGGTATTGGGAGCCTTTTTAAAGCTTTGGTTCAGATCCAGACAGAGAGCTGTTCCCACAACTCTCGCTGTCAGCCATTTTCCAAAAGACTTTGCAAGTATTAAAGAACAAAAGGGAAATAAATACAGAAAATGCAGCAAATAGAAAAGGACACAGGCTACAAAGAACAGGTCTGGGAACTACCAAGACCTGCTTCACCAGGGCTCCAGGTTTGAATATTTGTTCATTCATTCATTAATTCAATAGCATGTACTGATGCCTACGTACACTAGGTTCTGAGAATAGAGACTTGAGTAAGACCCCAGTGCTCCGTAGAGAAGCTCACAGTCAGAGGAGGAGAGGGACAGGTGGATAATGTAAGATGCTGCAATGGACATGAGTGGGGAGGCAGTGGGGTGCAGTGGTTGAAGATGGGAGACCCTGGGTTCAAGCCAGCTACTTGCCTGCTGTCGCTCCGGGCGGGCAGCGGAGGAGCACTTAGCTGCTGGAGCTTGGCTCCTCACTTGGAAAAGGTGAGTGATGTGTCCTGAGAGGGTTGTGGTGGAATTCAATAAGATTGTGTGTGTGGAAGCACTTTGTGAAACGCTAAGTGAGTTGTTGCTATTATTACCGGGCTCAGGCACGTTGCCTGTCTGATGGTCACCGCTCATTTTTCTGTTGCCTGAACAGCTGTCCCTGCCTACCGTCTGAGAGTTGGAGAAACTTCTCCTGTGGGGGACACCCAGCCCAAGCAGCGGGCAGTTAGGATCCACACACACGTAATACTTTTGTTACACAAGTAAAACACCTTTTTAAAGTAACTTTAAAAATTAGAAAATATAGAGAAGCACAAAACAAAAAAATTTTTTTAAATCGATCACCCTTAATCCCACTACCCAGAGATAACCACTGGTAAGACTTTGGAGTAAGACAGGTTATTTTTCTAGATGTCGATATAGTAAGAGATTGCCACACTATCTTGTAATCTGCTTTTCTCAGTAGGCAAGTATTTTGAGTATCTTTTCTTGTCTATAAATATACTTAACCCACAGAATTTTTTTTTATTAAAGTCTGGTTGATTTACGATATTGCTTGTACAGCAAAGTGATTCAGTTATGCATATATATATATATATATATATATATATATATATTCCTTTTTTTCTGATTCTTTTCCATTATAGTTTTTTAAATAATTAATTAATTATTTATTTTTGGCTGTGTTGAGTCTTCGTTGCTGCGTGCAGGCTTTCTCTAGCTGCAGGGAGCGCGGGCTACTCTTCGTTGCGGTGCGTGGGCTTCTCATTGCAGTGGCTTCTCCTTTTGCGGAGCATGGGCTCTGGGTGAGCGGGCTTCAGTAGTTGTGGCGTGTGGGCTCTAGAGCACAGGCTCAGTAGTTGTGGCGCTTGGGCTTAGTTGCTCCATGGCATGTGGGATCTTCCTGGACCAGGGATTGAACCCATGTCCCCTGCGTTGGCAGGCGGATTCTTAACCACTGTGCCACCAGGGAAGCTCTATAGTTTATTACAAGATATTGAATATAGTTCCCTGTGTTATACAGTAAATCTTTGTTGTTTATCTACACCACACAACTTTTAATGACAGTTTAATATTCCATCATATGGACATGCAAGAATAACAAATTTCCTTTGCTGTAGATTTTTCTTTCCAGAAATAAAAGCTTGATGAACTGACTTGTAATACCCACCTTTGTGCATATGTCTGGTTAAGATAAAAATCCTAGTAATGAGAGGCTGGGAATGCATATTTTAAGCTTTGAGGAGCCACTACCCCAGGCCTCTGGGCGGTGCCCTCACATTTCCTCCAGGCAGCCCTCCCAGACTGGCGTCTCAGGGCCCAGTGCATCTCCCAAGGCCCACGCCTTTCCCAATAGCTTCCTCCTTAAGCGACCTGGCCTGGAAGCCCTGAAAAATGCTCGGAAGTCCCGGCTGGTGAAGGCCAGGAGGGGCCCTGGGTGGAGAGCACAAAGCACAAAGCTTGTCTGGGGCACGGAGAGAGGCTCCGCCCCCTCGGGGCTGCTGGCCGAACCTTCCTCCCGGGACAATGGCTGCCTCAGGGAATCCCGAGAATGAAGGAGGCCGGGTGGCTTCCCGAGGCCACCCCCAGCCACCCCCGCACCAAGTTGAACCCGTTCCCGAAATGGAAAGAAAGGGCGCTTTGCACAGGGGACGGGGTGGGGAGGGGCAGTGCTTCTTCGTGCCTACACCCCCCTCCCCCGCCCCCTTCTTTCACCAACTGTAAGCCGGGACGCCTCAGTCCGAGTCCCGCCCAGCCACCCCTTCCCTGTGGATCTTGGGCAAGTCCTGCTCTCTCTGTAAAATCCCTGCTTCCTCAACTGTAAAATCAGGGGCTTGGATTCAGCGACTGCTAAATTCCCCACGCATCTAAAATGCCATAAGGTAGTGGCTAAGACAGGCACAGGCTCTGGAGCCAGACTGCCCGAGTTCAACTCTTGGTTTGCCCTTTACCCTGTAAATTTAACATTCCCGCCTCAGCTTCCCCATCTGTAAAGTGGATTGCTGATAGACGCCCAGCCCTCACGGGGCTTTCCTGAGGAAGGGTGAGAAGATGCTCATGAAACAAATGGCTGAGTCATCAAAATCTATGAATAGTGATTCACACTTACCTCTACAGCTAACTGGATCCCTAGCCCCAGTCCCCTCTCTTGCCTAGTTGAGATTTTGGCCCCTGGACATTTTCCCAACAACTGGCCACACCTCTGGGAGATGAGGGGCAATGGATGTCCCAGGGAAGCCTCTGTCTGGCATGTTTCCACTTGCCCTTGTATGAGCCATAAAGCCATAAAGCTGTAAAACTGTAAAGCCTTTTGGGGGCAAGTAAAATTTAAAATACAGAAAAACTCCTGTGTCAGGTCACATGTCTCCACTTTTGTTTGGGAACTGCAAGCATTTCCAATGCAGCCAGCAATTGCTACACACCATGGGTGACAGGATTCCAGGCCCTCAGTAACGCATCGGAGGCTTAGGACTAACACACTTGAACAGTGAGCAATATGGGTTTCCCATAAATATTTTTGAGCTGTTTGCCACAGACCCCTACCCAACCTCCTCCTACTCTCCCTCACACACTTGTTCTCTGCTTCTCCTTACACACCTCCTCCTCAACCCTATCCAATACTCCCGAATTAAAATCCTCTGCTGTCATAAAAAGAAATGAAATTGAGTTATCTGTAGTGAGGTGGATGGACCTAGAGTCTGTCATACAGAGTGAAGTAAGTCAGAAAGAGAAAAACAAATACCGTATGCTAACACATATATGGAATCTAAAAAAAAAAAAAAAAATTGGTTATGAAGAACCTAGGGACAGGACAGGAATAAAGACGCAGACGTAGAGAATGGACTTGAGGACACGGGGAGGGGGAGGGGTAAACTGGGACGAAGTGAGAGAGTGGCATGGACATATATACACTACCAAATGTAAAATAGATAGCTAGTGGGAAGCAGCTGCATAGCACAGGGAGATCAGCTCAGTGCTTTGTGACCACCTAGAGGGATGGGATAGGGAGGGTGGGAGGGAGACGCAAGAGGGAGGGGATATGGGGATATATGTTTACATATAGCTGATTCACTTTGTTATAAAGCAGAAACTAACACACCATTGTAAAACAATTGTACTCCAATAAAGATTTTAAAAAAAACACAAACAAAAATCCTCTGCTGCAAGTACCAGAAAACTCGCCTCACAATGGCTTATACAATAAGGAAAACGTATGATCATGTTTCATCCAATTTAGATGCCACCGATTATTTTTAAAATAAATTTATTTATTTATTTATTTATTTACTTTTGGCTGTGTTGGGTCTTTGCTGCTGTGCGTGGGCTTTCTCTAGTTGTGGCGAGCGGGGGCTACTCTTCCTTGCTGTGTGCGGGCTTCTCATTGCTGTGGCTTCTCTTGTTGTGGAGGATGGGCTCTAGGCGCGCAGGCTTCAGTAGCTGTGGCACGTGGGCTCAGTAGTTGTGGCTCGCAGGCTCTAGAGCTCAGGCTCAGTAGTTGTGGCGCACGGGCTTAGTTGCTCCGCGGCACGTGGGATCTTCCTGGGCCGGGGCTCAAACCCGTGTCCCTTGCATTGGCAGGCAGGTTCTTAACCACTGCGCCACCAGGGAAGCCCTAGATGCCACTGATATTAAGAAGCACTGTTGGGCTTCCCTGGTGGCGCAGTGGTTAAGAACCTGTCTGCCAATGCAAGGGACACGGGTTTGAGCCCCGGCCCAGGAAGATCCCACATGCTGCGGAGCAACGATGCCCGTGCATCACAACTACCGAGCCTGCGCTCTAGAGCCCGCGAGCCACAACTACTGAAGCCTGCGCGCCTAGAGCCCGTGCTCCGCAACAAGAGAAGCCACCGCAATGAGAAGCCCGCGCACCACAATGAAGCGTAGCCCCTGCTCGCCGCAACTAGAGAAAGCCTGTGCGCAGCAACAAGGACCCAACGCAGCCAAAAAAATAAAATAAAATAAATAAAGAAAATGAAGTTAAAAAAAAAAAAAAAAAAAAACACGAAGCACTGTTACTTTACGTACCATTAGAAAGAAAAAGCACTGCCAATTAAACTGACATAATGATTTCTTATCACTTGGAATTTTTATGTTACGTTTATTAAAAAGAGTTCTGGGGCTTCCCTGGTGGCGCAGTGGTTGAGAATCTGCCTGCCAATGCAGGAGACACGGGTTCGAGCCCTGGTCTGGGAAGATCCCACATGCCGCGGAGCAACTGAGCCCGTGAGCCACAACTACTGAGCCTGCGCGTCTGGAGCCTGTGCCCCGCAACAAGAGAGGCCGCGACAGTGAGAGGCCTGCGCACCGCGATGAAGAGTGGCCCCCGCTCGCCGCAACTAGAGAAAGCCCTCGCACAAAAACGAAGACCCAACACAGCCAAAAATAAATAAATAAATAAATTAAAAAAAAAAAAAAGAGTTCTTTTGGACTTAGATGGAAATATATTTTTAAAAATATTTATTTATTTTATTATTCATTTACTTATTTATTTTGGCTGCACCGGGTCTTAGTTGCAGCATGCGGGATCTTTAGTTGTGGCATGCAAACTCCTTAGTTGCGGCATGCATGCGGGATCTAGTTCCCCAACCAGGGATCAAACCTGGACCCCCTGCATTGGGAGTGTGGAGTTTTACCCACCGGACCACCAGGGAAGTCTGAAATATACATTTAAAAAAATAATAAATTAATTTATTTATTTTTGGCTGCACTGGGTCTTTGATGCTACACGTGGTCTTTCTCTAGTTGCAGCAAGTGGGGGCTACTCTTCGTTGCCTTGCGCAGGCTTCTCATTGCAGTGGCTTCTCTTATTGCGGAGCATGGGCTGTAGGCATGCAGTCTTCAGTAGTTGTGACGCGTGGGCATAGTTGCTCCGCAGCACATGGGATCTTCCCGGACCAGGGCTCGAACCCATGTCCCCTGCATTGGCAGGTGGACTCTTAACCACTGTGCCACCAGGGAAGTCCCTGAAATATACTTTTTAACATAAATTACTCTTGCACCTATATAACAAGGAAAACATGGGTAAAATAAATTGCTTAAGAATTTCTTTAAATTTATCATATTCAGAGTCTGATTCTTGGAATCACTTTTCAGCTTTGAGATGTCAGTGTTTTTCTATATGGACTCATCATCGGGGCCGATTTAAGGGTTGGTGAGAAAGCATTTCTTAAAAGACTGCTCTACTGAATGAATTATCTGTTGCTCTGTAAAAAATTACCCCAAATCTTAGAAGCTTAAAGCAACAAACATTTATTATGTTATAGTTTCTATGGATCTGGAATCTGGGAGCGGTTTAGCTGGTGTTTCTGGGTCAGGGTCTCCCATGAGCTAGCACTCAAGCTGTGGGCAGCAGATTCCACTTCCCAGCTCAGGCACGTGGGTGTTGGCAGACCTCAGTTCTTAGGTGACTGTTGGCTGATACCTCAGTTCTTCACCACGTGGGCCTCTCCATAGGCCCGCCTGACTGTCTTCATGACATGGCAGCTGGCTTCTCAATAAACAATCCAAGAGAGAGCACAATCATTCAAGACAGAAGCCACAGTCTTTTTATAACCTAATATTGGAAGTCACATAATATCATGATTTCTTCCCTATGCTACTGGTCACAAAGACCAGCCCAGAACGATGTGGGAAGGGGCTACATAGGGTGTGACTAGCAGAAGGTGAGGACCATTGGGGACCATTTTGCAGGTTGCCAACCACATCCACTATTACCCTTGGGGTTTCCCTCTAAGCCACTGACATCCATTCTGGAAGTTTCGATGCTGGCAGATGATCTTGTCAGATAGTCGATAAAAATTTCTAGATATCAGTCAGGACTCAAAGAGTCCTTACATGGTTTGTGGAGTGAAACATCATGGGGTTGCAGTTGTCCTGTCATGACACCAGGAAAGCCACCAAAATGTGTACATGTGCAGCAAGGACAGCTAAGCACATCTGCTGTCTGGCTGACAGCAGGTTAAGGTGCTGTTGATGGTAAGATGTTTACTGATTTCAGAAATATTATCATGTGACCAAATGTGCATTTCAGAATTCATCAAATGCAATATTTTACATAAGAATGAGAAATGGTGGCTCCAGAGTTAACTCAGAGACTCAACACCTTCTTCAGGGACCCAGGTTCCTTCCATCTTCACATCTAACACCCTCAGCATATCTGCTGTGTCCCTGGATGTTTCCCCTCAAATCACAAAATGCCTGACTGCAATTTTAATCATCCCATGTGGGCCCAACTGTTCCCCTCAAGTGCCTCCTTTTGAGAACAAAGAAACCTTTCCCAGAGACATCCAGAAGATTTTCCCTCTTGCGTCATTGACGGGAAATTGTTACTGCCTGTGTTTGTCAGTTGCATATGTTGGCAAAACTCAGAGTGATTTAAACAAGATTGAAGTTTATTCTTTCTCACATAAAAGAAATCTGAAAATAGGTGGTGCTGGCGTGCCGGCTCCATAGTTTCGGTATTATTGGAGACCCACCACCTAGCTTACGTGATTTCATTCTCAAATTCACCTCATGTTCCAAAATAGCTGCTGGAATTCCAGCCATCAGATCCACGTTGTAGACCAGAAGTAGCAAAACAAAGGGCCAATGTTTGTTCCTCAGCAGAGTCAGCAACCTTCTCAGATGTTCCACGAGCATTTCTATTTACATCTTATTGGTCAGAACTTGGTCACATGGCCATATCTAGCTGCAAAAATATCTAGAAACATTTTTCAGCAGAGTATTGTGTCACCCTAAATAAAATGTGACTCTTTATTATTAAGGAAGAAGACAGGAGAATGGATGTTAGGTGCTGCAATCTGTGTCGTCCACAGTCCTCATGCTTAAACCAAGCCCTGGTCAGGGGGCAGGATTACTAGGATTGATGTAGATGCATCAAGATTTACTCCTGGGTGGACACGGGTTACATTCCTTGAGAGGTGGATCCCTGAACAAAACCCGAATTGTTTTGTTTTGTTTTCATTCATGGACATTTATTCCAGAAAAAGAAGACTTAATGGTCACACAAAATTTTTTTTATTTTTTACATGAATATTTATGGCAGCTTTTTATTTGTAATAACCCAAAACTGGAAAAGACCCAGATGTTCCTCAAAGGTTAATGGTTAAACAGGCTGTAGTACATCCATTCCATGGAACAATACTCAGCAATAAAAGCAAACAATTGATACATGCAACTTGGATGCATTTTAAAAAAAAATTTTATTGGAGTCTAGTTGATTTATAATGTTGTGTTAGTTTCAGGTGTACAGCAAAATAAATCAGTTATACATCTACATATATCCACTCTTTCTTAGATTCTTTTCCCATATAGGCCATTACAGAATACTGAGTAGAGTCCCTGTGCTATACAGTAGGTCCTTATTCGTTATCTATTTTTTATATAGTAGTGTGTATATGTCAATTTCAGTCTCCTAATTTATCCCTCCCCCCACTTCCCCCCTGGTAACCATAAGTTTGTTTTCTACATCTGTAACTCTATTTCTGTTTTGTAGATAAGTTCATTTGTACCCCTTTTTGAGATTCCATGTATAAGCGATATCATATAATATTTGTCTTTGTCTGACTTAACTTCACTCAGTATGACAATCTTTAGGTCCACCCATGTTGCTGCAAATGGAAAACCTGAACTGTTAACACTGAAGAAGCAGATAAAGCAGTCACTACTGGTTATTGACCAACAATCATTGCCCCTCCCCACCTTTCTTGCTAACAGAACCTTGATTTTGTTCAGGGACCAGACTGCCAGTTCTTCAGGAGAGGCTGAGCCCCTTCCCAGTCCCAGGGGTGAATCTGGATTAGTCTGTGGGGATTCCATTCTCTCTACTAGTGTTTGGTTTAAGATTGGACGTGTAATATGATTTTGGCCCATGACACGAGGGGATGTTCTTTGGGAGACTTCTGGAAAGACTTCTCAGAGGCCAAAGGAGAAACACCTTTTCTTAGCTTCTGAATGTTGTTGTCTGCATGTGATATCTGGAACTGCGGAGCCATCTTGTGACTTTAAGAGAAGTTAGGGTACAAGGACAAAAACCAACACGATACAGATGGCAGAAAAAAGAGAATGCAATACGGTGGAATATTCATAAAATGGAATCCTACTCAGTAATAAAAATGAACTACTGATACATGCAACTATTTGGATGAATCTCAAAAACACTGAAGCAAAAGGATCAGGCACAAAAGAGTATATATAATATGATTCCATTCATAGAAAGGTCTAGAACATGCAAGACTGACCTATGGGGATAGAAATCAGATCAGTGGTTACCAGTGGGGGTGAGGGAGGGACTGACCACATGTGGTCACAAGAGGACTTTCTGGCATGATGTCAATGTTCCACATCTTGATTGGAATGGTGGCTACTAGGTATACATTTGTCAAAACTCATCAAACTGTACTTTTAAAATCTGTGCATTCTACTGCATGTAAATTATATTTCAGTAAAGTTGACAAAAGAAATAAAGAAAAAAGAAACAAACAAGGAAGGAAGGAAGGAACACTGGGTCCTTCCTTGGTCCTTGACAACACTGTTGAGTCACTGAATTAACCAACAGTCCCACCTATTATGTCTTGTTTTGCAACCATAATAAATAAACATCCTTGCTGTTTAGGGCATTTTTAAGTTGGGTCTTCTGTTAACTTGAAACCCAATTCCTCTTGTCAAAGTGGGGAGAGGCACCCAGAGATCAGGACACAGATCCAGCCTGGGAAACTGTAGGCTTCAAGGAACAGCTGAAAAGGGCAAGAGACTTGGGAGCTCCATCTGATCTGGTGGGGTCTGCTTCCCACCCCACCATCATAGTGAGCCCAGGACAACTGGGGGTTTCTTCCCGCCGTTTTCCTGACCTTCTCCACCCCATTTGTAACATAGTGACCTAGCAATCAAAGGACCTACTCTCAGACTTCTGGTGAGGATTAGTTAAGAGAAAATGCAGGAAAGCTCTTAGCACAGTGCCTGGCACATAGTAAAGGCTCCATAAGGCTCTTGTCTTACCTCACCTGGCCCTCGTGAGGATTACCTGGGCCTGAACCAAGCGGGAGAGGTGGGAATAGAATTCAGAAATCTTTAGGGAGCAGATCCTGGAACTGTAAATGATTGATGACACCAAGGTCTCAGGCTTGGGTGACAATGTAAGTGGGATTGTTTCTCAGGATTTTGGCAAAGATTACCTGCAGTATCTGTTTTTATCACTAGGTAGATGCTGGTAAAGGGAGATAAGAAACATGGGAGGAGGAGGAGATTTGGAAATTAAAAAGAAGAGTATAAGTTGAATTTGGGATGACTGTGAGCAGTATGAAGGGGTGGACAAGAGCAAGGGCTCTGCCACCAAGTAGCTATGTGATCTTGGACAAGTTACCGCTTCTCTCGGAGCCTCAGTGTCCTCATCTGTAAAATGGGAATTCTTAGAATACTACCTCATTAGGTTGCTCTAAAGATTAGATGAAACAGTATATTTAAAGTGCTCAGCATAGTGCCTAGCACATAGTAGGTGCTCATTAAATAGCGACACTAATTTTCATCATCCCTTCACACCCTGCCTCATCTGCCTTGGCAGGCAGCCTCACACTGAGTTACTGCTGAAAGGGATGGAGAGTTTTGAGCTTACACTTCACCTTCTCCTGATTCAAACAGGGTGTTCCCTTGCAGAAGATTTCCTCTCCTTTTCTTTTTCTTTTACCTGTTCCTCCCTTCCTTCCAGGCTCTACTCTGCCCTCCCTCTTCCAGGAAGCCTTCCTTGACTAATGCCTCCCCCTTCCCTGCCAACCCCTCCACAAGCCTCCCTGTAGGGACTGGCTTCTCAGCCCAGAGTTCTATCCACTCCCTTCCATTGCCCCTCCCTCGGTAAAGACCACTCCAGCTTAGATAAGGCTTGGACCCATGGGGAAGGACGCTGGCTCTCCACCACATCTCCAGTGGTTGAAAGCTCAGACAGGGGTGGGGGGCTGGTAAGGAGGAGGCCACCTGCCAGAGTGGCAGCAGACAGGCCAGCTAAATCCTTGACCTACGATTTAAGGGGTCGGGCATAGTTCAATAGAGCACTCCAGGCTGAGTCCCAGCTCATTCACACAGGTCAGGGGGATGAGGAGTAGGGAGGGGAGGAGGGCCATCTCCTCCAAGAGCCCCTTAGATTCATTCCCAGGCCTCGGAGGCATAATCCAGCACCATGAAAACCCACAACCCTCATCCCCATCAGTGCAGAACCTCCATCTGAGAGGCGAAGTAGGGACTGGGAACCGGTAGGGGAAGCGGATCAGGGCGGTGGAAGAGCCGTGGAACCCATGGAGTCACAGAGCCTGGCACACAGTAAGGGCTCCTTAAGGCTCATGTCTGTTTTAACCCAGAGTCCTTTGTTAGGTCCTGAGACCAGCATCTTTGCCCAGAGTTCCCAGGTCCGCCCTCCTCTCTGCTCCCCTCCTCCTCCTTTGGAATTTTCCCCCAGAACCGGGCCCTACCAAGATTTGGGGGCAGGTCCTTTGAACAATGGGACTGTCCAATGGAATCCCACGTGCAAAACAGAGACATTTCCCTCGCCATAAATGCTAGTCAGGTCTCAGGATGAGGGCCAAGCCTGGGTCCCACTCTCAGCCAGTCGCCCCTACCCTTGGGTTTCCCCATCGCCCAGGTTTGCCGACTGGGAGTGCTATGCAAATGAGATGCAAAGCAAGCCAAGAGAGCTGTAGGGATTGGCTGACGCCGGAGACTTTGTCAGCCCAATCCCGGGCCTCCCGGCAGCTTGGGCTCCAGCACTCCATGCCACCCCACCCCCACCCCCCCGCCCCCAACAGGTCGGTCCCGCCCATAAATCAGCTCCGTCAGCGTTAATGGCTCCTGACTAATTGCCTGGACTGGGCTCCGGGCTCGGGTCGCCAGCATTAAAATTCAATCAGGCCCAGCGCTGAGCTATTAAATATTCATCAGGAGAGCTTCCCGAAACCAGGCTGGGGGATGGGGATGGATTGGGTTGGAGGGACTATCCGAATCTACCAGCTCCGGAGGAGGCTCCCTGTTCTTCCCCAGTACTCTCTCATATCCTACAACAGCTGCCTGATTTCCATCCTGCTGGACCTGATTTCTCCCTGGAAGTCCCTAAACCCTCTCTAGAGACTCCTGGGAGATTGAGCTGCCCTGCAGGAGCGTGGTGTTAAGTTATGCCGAGGGGCTGCCCTATTCCTCTGCCCTGCGTCCCCTCCATGCCTGGGCACCTCACCCCATGGACCTCTCACCCAGTCAGTGCCCACTGTGGGTCATTATTAATGCTGGAACCTTAGGTCCCCTCAGGAGTAGAATAGCTCCAAGGTACAGATGACTTCATCCTTAGCAGAGACCAGGAGGGGCCCCTATGTGCCTGGTCCTGCTGCCTTTGCCAGGGGCTTTGCTGGCGCTACTCTGGCCATCTTCAGCAGGCTGGAGAGAGCTCCAGGCTGGGCAGCCTGGTCTGTGCCGGAAGGGAGGAGGGGGCTCTGTGCAGTCCTCCTCTCCTCTCCCCTTCCCCCAGGAATGCAGCCTGTCAGAGCGCCTGGGCCCCTGGCCTGATGCTGAGCAGGCTGCTGTTCTCAAGGAGGGTACCCAGGAGGAGGGGGCTGGGGCTGAGGGCCTGTAGGGGGTCATGGGGAGGGTCCTGGACCGAGCAGGAAGTGCATCCCCACTCACCCACCCACACATACACACTATAGTTGGAGGGTTACAAAGAGGGTTTAGCAGGTGTGATGACAGCCATGGCCCAAAGGCTGGAGTGAGCCACTCAAATAAGGACTGGGAATTTTCCTAGACCCTCCATGTTGTATTGAAATATCATGTGACACAGCTCCAGTTCCTGGGCCTGGAGGTGCTTGAGTTAGGGGGAAGAGAGAGCACCAGGAAATATGCTAGGAGAAACCTGTTCCCTTCCCCGGTTTTACAGAGAATCCTCAGGAGCAAACCACCTGTTCACAAGGCTCTTCCCCTGCCCTTTGGACTGCTCCCTGCTCCTGGTGCCTGAGGTCCTGCAGGAAATTAACCCTGTGGGGCATGGCAGAGGCTGTGACTGCCAGAGCCACAGAGCGCCTCATAGATGCTACAGGGGAGGGATGGAGGCCAAGGGCACCAGTTACTACAAGGCCAGAAGCAGCTCAGGGCACCAGGAGGCATGTGAAGTTCAGGGCACGCTGTTTGGGGGGACACTGGACAGGACTTCTTGTTCTGCTACTCTGAGATCATCAACCCTTGGCCCAGCAGGAAGCCTAGGATTCTGGTCTGAGAACCCCCGGTCCCCCAGAACTTAGGTGCTCTCCTAGCAGGAAATGGGGGTGAGAAGCACCTCCTCTCCAGGACCCAGGCAGGCCCCAGAGCTGGGTGCAGGGCAGAATATGTCTGGCAGCGATTACGAAGGGAGCTGGGGCTGGGAGGCCTCAGACTTCAGCAGGTCAGGAGTGACCTGAGCCAAGTGTCTGATTCCAAAGCCAGACGTCACAGGCAATCCAGGATTCCAGCTCACCCCACGTGTGGTTCCCATTAGGGCTGGCTGGGGTCTTCCTGAAGGCCAGGCGGATTCCTGAGCCCCTCCCCCAACACAGACCCTCCCTCTTGGGGCTGTTTGGAATATCTTACCCAGTTCTTCCAGGTGGCCTGCTAAAGTGCAACCTTGGGGATTTTCTGGGGCATCCCACTCCAAATAGGCCTCCCCGCCCGCTAGGTGATGTTTTGCAGTGTCAAAGGGGACAAAGGGATAGGTGACTTATAACCCCCCAGGGAAGGCTAATCCCTGAAGACCCCTACACTGTGCCTGGGGCCTTCCCTCCTCTCCAGGTTAGCTGCTTTTGTTCAGGCCTCAGCCCCTCTGGTCCTGACGCTTGCAACTGCCCTCACTGACCAGGCCTTTCCTCCATAATGCCCCTGAGTGGGCATTCTAAAACCCAGGCCTGTTATTCAGATCATTTCCCTCTTATAAAACTTCCAACAGCCTTCCAGTATGTTTGCATCCTCAGATATATCTGTGCTATGTGTGTTTTAGACACACACACCATTTTAAAGATTTAAAAAATAGTTGTCAACATTTAAAAACCAGGAGGCAACACATAAAAATCTACACTTGTAATTTTTCTTGAAAATAGCTGACAATACTAAGCTCACAGGCTGCCATGGCAACAACTGGCCGGGGCTGAGTAGCAACTGGTCTTCCAGAAGGAATCCCTGGGGCTGACGTGAGCACCACAGTCCCCACCAGTCCCTATTGGCTCCCAGGTCTGAGGCCCAGATGAGTGAATGGTCTTTTTAATCACTGGGCTGGCACTGACCTTTTTATCTTACTTCCTGTCAGTTTCACTCCTTCCAGCATCTTATGTTCCTTTCTGTCCCTCCCTGTGCTGACACTTCAATTTGCTACAACAAACCCAAGTCTAAGGTATGTGTCTCTTCAGCCTCCTTCACACACCTCTCTGCTCCTTATCCCAGTCAGCTCCTCCCCTCCAACACTCCTGCTCCAGACACATCACTACCTTCACAGTCCCGAGTCTTTGCACATGCTGTTCTTTTTTTTTTTTAATTTTTAATTTTTTACATTTTTTTGAAGTATAGTTGATTTACAATGTTGTGCCCATCTCTGCTGTACAGCAAAGTGACTCAGTTATACACATATAGACATTCTTTTTTTTTTTTTAATTTATTTTTTGGCCTACGGAATGTGGGATCTTAGTTCCCAGACTAGGGATGGAACCTGCGCCCCCTGCGGTGGAAACTCGGAGTCTTAACCACCAGGGAAGTCCCTACATTTTTTTTTTTGTGGTGGGGGGGTGCTGGGTCTTCGTTGCTGTGCATGGGCTTTCTCTAGTTGCAGTGAGCAGGGGCTACTCTTCGTTGCGGCGCGCGAGCTTCTCATTGTTGCAGAGCATGGGCCCTAGGCGTGCCGGCTTCAGCAGTTGTGGCTCAGGGGCTCTAGAGCGCAGGCTCAGTAGTTGTCCTACATGGGCTTAGCTGCCCCGAGGCATGTGGGATCTTCCCGGACCAGGGATCAAACCCATGTCCCGTGCATTGGCAGGCGGATTCTTAACCACTGGACCACTGGGGAAGTCCCCTACATTCTTTTTAAATATTCTTTTCCATTATGGTTTATCACAGGATATTGAACATACGTGCTGTTCTTCCTGCCCCATGAACTTCTATTTCTCCTTCCAGCCCAAACCCAGAAGCCTCCTGACGCCTCCGGCAGGCAATACCTTCAGGTTGGCCAGTGGTCCCTAGGATTCCAGAACATCTCACACTGCATCCCCACGCTATAGTGACAGCCCCTCCAGGGCTGGGAGCAGGCCTGCTGAGCATCCCCAGGGCTCACCTGTGTTGAGGAATCAGGCCATCAGGTGGGTGATGGGGATGGTTGGGGGGAGGGGTTGTAGCTTCGCCCCTCTGGAGCTGGCCTCAGTGGCAAACACAGGTTTGTTGGAGTTGGCAAGGTTGCAGGAGGGGAGGTAGCAGGCGTTCTGTGCTGCAAGGTGAGGTCCGAGGTCCTCGGCAGGAAGGACACCTGTGTCACCCAGGGGCCTTGACATGAGAAGGTGGGTGAGGGCTTGATCTATATGGGAGCTTAATCTCACTCCGGATCACCTGTGCTTCTGCTCCTGGGGGATTGTTTAGACCCCTGAGGGGTGTGTGAAGATGTGTAAGCATTTGGGCAGTGCTTCCTTGTGCCAGGGCAGTGGGGTACTCTGCCCTGTGAGCACCCCCAATGCCCCCAGAGCTGCCATCAGTACAGGGATGGAGACGACAATGTCCCTCACCACTTGAAGCTGATGTGGCAGAGACCCCAGGAGATGGGCTTGAAACCAGTGAGGCTGCTCGCATCATCTGTTCCCTGGCCTCCTGTCCCTAGCCCACCCCCTCTTCCCCAGCGGAGTCTCTGCTTCCTCAGGGTCCCCAGCTGTCACAGCACCTTCCACAGGACCCAGGCAACCCCTGTCATCACTCCCCCTGCCCCGGGGGTTCCCCAAGACCAGGGGCAGGCCTGATGCTCCTGGTCTCCCCAAGGCTAGCAACTAGCCCTCTGTGGAATCACCCAAGAGGTAGATACTGGGGTATCCCCATTTTACAGAGGAGGAAACAGCGGGGAAGGAACGTATTCAAGATGCCCCACCCTTGAGGAGTAACTGGACGAGAATTTCAGCCCAGCCCGAGGGAGGTGTCTGAGAGCCAAGTTCTGTCTCCTCCACCCTGCCTCTTCCAGGGGGTTCCAGGCCCTCCCCTGGGTTCCTCACCCTCCCCTCCCACCCACACCAGTCACAGCCATCCTGTTCAGAGATTGATGCGTTAATATCCCAAAGCAAGACTTAACCACGGACCAAGGCGTGCGTCAGCGAGTTGAGGAGGGACAACCCTCAGGATGCTTCAGAAGTCTCGACGCCACCGGGAGCAGAACCTGAACGCTGGGATTCTGTGTCTTGTAAAGCTGTGTGACTCCAGCAGGCGAATCCCCGTCCCCAGCCAGAGAGGCGGGTCGGGGCGCTCTCGGTACCCCCCAGCATTCGCCCCAAGGTGGGTTCGCGGGTCACCCCGGAGCTCCCGCCCTCCCCTCCCGAGGCGGGGGTGCGCGTAAGAGGGGGGGCGTTCGGTACGCCTCAGCCCCTCCCCCAGGCTTGGGGGAGGGGGAGGGGAGGAGGGAGCAGATGGCAGCAATTACCGCTCGGACCCTCCCCCGCCCTTAGCCTGAGGCCGGAAGATCGGCCTCGCAAGCTTTCGCGGGCGGGAGGGGCGGCGGCCTCTGCGGCCTGGACTCGACTGGGCCGCGAGCGGGGTGAGGGGCGCAGGTCCGGGAGGGGACTTCCTTCCCCCGGGGAGCGGGGCTGGGAGATTCCCTTAGGAAAGGCCAAGTCCTCCCTTCCCGCTCCCAGCCTGAGTGGGTTCAGGCCGGTTGTCCCTCCAAGCCCCGCGCCTGTAGGTCTCAGAGCTCCTAGGATGTTCAGGTCCGGCCAGGGGTTCAGGCTGGGGAGAGGGGAGCTGTACGGTTGTGCAGGTTGTGATCTAAAGAAGGGCCGGGAGTTTAGAATGGGGTCCGGAATCCAAGCTCGGGCCTTGGCAGGTGTTGACTCTGGAGGAAGGCAAGGGACACCTTTTCTCACTGAGGGATGGAAGGAGCAAGCCTGGACTGCCCCCGCTTTAGGGCAGCGGACTGTGCCGGGGAGCGGATGGCTCGAGGTGGCCTGTGTGGGGCAGGGGCAGGGCCAGAGAGAACAGGAGGGCTCTCAAGACCCAGGCTCTACAAACTGGGCTTCCCTGGCCCTTTCTCTCTTCCCGAATTCCTCTCCCATCCTTCCCTTGTCCAGTTCATTAGCAAAATTTGGCCTTTCTGTCTCTAAGCTGTATCTTGGATCAGACCCCGCCCCCGACCTCTCCAGCGTGCAAGCCCCTATTACTCCTACTTCCTTGCACAGCTTCAGAGGCTTCTGTCTGCTCTCCTGGTTCCCCAACAGTCAACTCATACAGCTGCCAGGGGGGCGTTAAAAATACCAATCAGAAAACAAATCAGAGCATGTCACTCCCTGCTAAACAACCTCCATGGTTTCCTTTGGAAGAGAGCCCCAGCTTCTCACCCTGCCCCTGCCTATGCTGACCTCTCCTCCGTCATTCCCCCCTCTGCTTAGGCACTGCTCACCCTGGCTGCCTTTCTGTTCCTTGAACTAGACAAGCTTTTCCCCACCTCTGGCCTTGCAGGTCCCTTTGCCTGGAACGCTCTGCCCAGCTCCTTCACAGGTATGTCACCTCCCCATCAGCCCTGACCACAATACTGAAGCAGCCCCACACCCATCTGCCTGATGTACTGTGTCACTTAACCTCATCTGTGTCTTCCACAGAACTTACCACTTTCTGTAACTATCTTCTTCATTCACTTGGTTTGTGGTCTGTTTCACCTACCAGAATGCCAGCTTCATGAATTCAGGTGTCTTTCTAGTTCTCTGCTAGCATGATGCCCAGCGCAAACCTAGAAGGTGCTCAATATTTCCATACATTTCAGGAATGCGGGAGTCCCTGGGAAATGAACTGGACACTAGTCCACCTGGTCACCTCTAAGGGGCCTACTCCCTGGGAGGGGCCAGCTGCAAACCGCTGTGTTCACCCAAATGCCTCATACACGTGGGCAGGCCTGTGGTTTCCAGGCACGGTAATCTTAGCAGCCAACACTTACTGAGCATTTACTATGTGCCAGGCATTAGGTGCTTTACATGGCTTAATTAATTTAATTTGTGTGACAAAGTACATACTAATATCGTCAGTTTACAAGTAGAGACACACAGGACACACACGATGTGTGATCGTTCAGCAAACATACACACGCATCATCAGCGTTGGATTCATTAATTTTCATTGTACGATAGATGCGTGAGGTGAGTAATATACGGTTGAAGCTGGGGCATTTAATAACTACCGCAGCAAGGTGGAACAGAACAGGAGAACAGAACACCAGGGAAGGGGCAGCATGGGGGCACAGGGCTAGTTTGGGCAAGTGAGTAGTAGAGGACGTTTAGGCCACAGCCTGTGCCCTTGCTCTGGGTCCCCACAGCACTCAGAGGTGCAGCTGTGATGCAGAGGCAAGGGCCTGGGTCCTGGTGTTCTGCCCTCCGCCAGAGGGCAACCACTTAACCTTCTTAGGGCCGTATTAACGAAGTGTCGGGGGAGGCATACACAATACCTAACTCCCAGAGCCCTGGGCAGGATTACATTTAAAAATGCCCTAACCTATAAGGGAAAAGTATCTGGAAAGAAAAAGAAAAGATATATATGTATGTATAACTGAATCACTTTGCTGTATGCCTGGAACTAACACAACGTTGTAAATCAGCTATACTTCAATCCAAAAAAAAAAAAAAATTGCTTGTGGAAGTCATCAGCTGCAGAGACCTTGCTGAGGAAAGAGATCAGGGTGCACGTTGCCAGCCTGAAAAACTGGGGTTAGAGCTACACTTTTGGCCCCTCTAAGTCACAGCCCTCTGTTGTGTGCTCCTCCAGGGCGGGCCAGGGTCTGCCTCTGTCCTCGGCCTGGCACAGGTAGTACTCAATGAGTGTTTGTTGAGTGAATACACGTGTTTGTTGAGTGAATGCCTGGCTTGAGGGAATGACCAGGGGATGAGTAAGAGAGGGAAAATAAATACCGTGATGTATTGACACCCAAACTCAAAGGTAGAGTGAACGAAGCAGGGACTAGAGACACCCTCTGCCTCTGAGCCTGTTTCTTCATCTGTCAAAAACAGTGGAAAGGCTTGGCCCACTGTTCTCTCTGAGCTCCAGCGTGGATCCGATGAGATGCAGCAGGTCCATGGAGGCCCCCCTTTGCTATCTATGCTGAGCTGAAGTGTCCGGTGCTCCCCTCCCCCGACATCCCTGTCCCCCAGAATTTATAGATTCTTCATTGTCCTGCACAAAGGCCTTCTTGGGGAGGAGATGGGGTGGGTGAGGAGGCTGGGGAATTAAAAAGTCAGAGGCTGAGTAACAGCCGGCCACACCCGAGGCCCCATAAATCTGCCCCAGCTCCCTGTAAGATGGACTTCCTTTGCTTTCACCCCGAGCGGCTTGCAGGGCTCTGGCTGCTGGGATCAGTTCATCCTCCCAGCAGCTCTGGAGCCTCACCAAGGTGGAGGTGTGAGGGGCGTGAAGACAAGACCCTGCGAGTGGTGGGGGACTCCTACTGTTTTATCCCTCTGACGTCAGAAAGTCCTCTCCCCCATTTCGCTCCACTCCCTTGCGCGCCCTGTAATTCGAGTCCACTGCTGTTGGTTCTGAGCAGAAAAGTGAGCGTTCTGTGGGTATTCTGAGTCCAGACCCCAGAAAGCAGCCTCTCCCCCAACTCCGGCCTCTCAGGGAGAGAGGGCTGGGGCTGAGAGTGGAATCGGCAGATGGCGCAAGGCTAACAGATGACATGGAAAACAGAATTACTCAGATGTTCTGTCCCTCCATCTTCCCCCCAGAAGGGATGGCCTTCAAACTGAAAAGAGATAATGATATCAGTTGGGAGGGTTGAGGAGGAGAGGAAGGGAAGCCACAGGGTACAGGGGACCACAAACCAGCACGGAAAAGACCTGGCTTGGAAGCCCATCCCTGCCACTCACCAGCTGGGTGATCTCAAGCAGGTCCATTAACCTCTCAGAGTCTGTGTTTCTTCATCTATAAAATGGGTCAATGAAAGAACCCTGCCTTACCTTCTCACTGGCTTTTATGAAGATGATGTGGATTTTCCTCTTTGTAAAATGGGCTTTACAACTTGTGAAGGTGTAAAAATGTAAGAGGTTACTTATAAACTGTAAGTGGCAGCACCTTAGTTGTTTGTAAAATTATTTTTTAAACATTTTTTCTTACAACAAAATAAAATGGAGTCGAAAACATTAGAGTGTGCCACAACTACTGAAGCCTGCGTGCCTAGAGCCCATGCTCCACAACAAGAGAAGCCACCGCAATGAGAAGCCCTCGCACTGCAACAGAGTAGCCCCTGCTCACAGCAACTAGAGAAAGCCCACGCACAGCAACGAAGACCCAACACAGCCAAAAATAAATTAATTAAAAAAAAAAAGAAAGAAAATATCGCAGTGCATCACATAGTTTTATAAAACTTTGCTTTTAGTTATAGGTATGTTCATGTGTCCTGGGGCTGAAGGTAGATGTATTTACTGTGGGTGATGGTCAAAAAAGTTTGAAACATTCCAAATGGAGGAGATCCTTTAGTGAGATCTCCAGAAAGGAATAGTGGATGGATGGAAGCCAACAACAAGAAATGCACCAGGTGAAACATATGTGTAATTGGTGGTGGACTGTGGAACCCCAGGCTGGGAAGATGAGCCCTGAGAAGCTCAGTATAACTGAGGTTGGTGGCGATGGGTGGAGGGGCTTACTTAGGACCTATCTGCTCTCTCGGTGCGTAAGGAGGCTCTCTTTGCTTTGGAAGATGCCTGGGGCCTGAATCCTGAGGATGCTGATCCTGAACACCTGCTAAAGCCATGGGTGCTGCTCCCTCAGCAGGGCCCTGAGCTGAGCCAGCAAGAATGGGCTGGTCAGTGAGAACCTTGAACTCCTGTGCCTGGACCCCTCCCCCAAAAAGTCCACTAAGAGTGCAACAGGTATGATGTAGTGGTGGGCAGGACCCCCCTGCCTGAACTTCACCCATGACCCTCATCCCCACCCCCACCCCAGGGGCCACAGTCTAGTGAGGGTGAACTGGTCAGAGGGGGCCCTAAATCAATCCCAGGCTTCCCTGGTTGGCATTGAGTTACGAGCTGTGGGTTTTGTGATGTAGATCGTGGTTGGGGAGGAGGGGGCATGACCTATGGCAGGTCACACAGGACCCCCAGAAGGGGCCAGAGCTGGGGTCAGAGGCCACCTCCTCCATTCTCCGCCCCACCCTGCTGGGTACCATTCCTAGTCCTTAAGCTGGGTTGGGCCGTTTCCCTACTGACCTCTGGCCACAGCTGTACCTGCCACCAGACCTGTAGGGTAGGAATAGGGGGGTTCATGCTGGAAAAAGATCCTGGAAGAAAGGCAGAGGATGAGATGAGAGGACACTTGGCTCCTGACAGGTGGCTGGTCTGTGCTCCAAACTGGACCCAAGCGTTTTCTGAGCTCTTTATCTGCAGATATGCCACTGTGCTCTCCCCCAAACTCCCCCTTTTTTTCTGATTGAATTCCACATGTCAAGACTCCTGCAAACCCCAGCCCAGAGGATTAGATGGCTGGAGATACGGCATGACAGTCAGAGAGCAAGATAGAGAGAGAATCAAGCTGGTGCTCCAAACAATGCACATTATCAGGGCTTAAGAGAGAGAGTTAGAGGGGTTAAAAAGATGCAAAGATCCAGACAGTAAGATGAGAAAGATCAAAAACCGAAAAGATGGAGAAAAGGTGAAGCCAGACAGAAGGAAGACAGACAGAAGGCAGTGAAGAGAACTAGGCTGAAGAGAAACTGGAGTGGCAAGAAAAGAGCATTCTGGTAAACTCCTGTCAGACCCCAGCAGCTCAGAGATCAAAAAGAGGATAACCTGCACAGTTCCTTCACTGTTAATCCTTAAGGCCGCCACACGGAGACTCCAGAAGGAAATGTACCTGACAGGCACCTGTGTCACCCAGGATGTTACCCATTATTTGACACATTAACCAGCAACCTCCACTCCCCCACTGCCACAATCATCTCTATCAGCAAAGACATACACAGGAAGGGTCAAGACCCAGGCTGAGGAACTGAGCAGTGGTGAGGGAGGGACATAGAGGTCTCCCGAGGACCAAGGCCTGGACGGGGCACCTCCAAATGGGCATCGCTGCAGATGGAATATAAAAGAAAACTCATGAAACTTCTGGGTACCCAGACAAGTTGACTAATGATGACCTACAAAAAAAATTCTCCTGTCCTTTGTGGTTTGTGCCATAAATCGAACTCTACCACTCTCCCCCTGTGCACTAGTCCTGCCAAGACCCTGCACCTGCACCTGACCCCAGAACCCTCTGCTATAGCCTCCACTCTGTGGGGTGGGGATGCTGTCCCAATCCCTGCACAGGGCTGCCACCTGCTGGCTGACAGTAGCCTTGCAGAAACGGGACCCTTGCGGAGGCTGGGGGGTGGTGTGTACTGAACTGGCAGGAGCTTCTCAAGGCTTGGGGGAAGAGAATTTGAAAAGCAAAATGTGAAATCCCCTTTTACCTAGCTAGATGTTCCTGGGGCCTCTCAGCACAAGTTAAAGGCTCCTATCTTTCTAGTACAGCCACTCCTGAATGGTGCTGAGGGGTTCTTCAGGCCAGAGGAGAGCCTCAGGAAATTCACATTTCCTGAGTGGCGGACACTGTGCTAGATGCAGGAGACAGAGGGACCAAGGTGAGGGAAATAGCCAAGTATGAGATTAATGATAACTAGTATGAAAAGCACCGGAGCCAAAATATATGCCTGACACAAAGTAGGTTTCAATTAATAGTTATTGAGTGAATGAATGAATTTCTGAGACAGCACTGAGGAATTATGAACTCTGTACAGGAGAGATTGTGGAGGAAGAGGAGGAAATAGGGAAATCTTTCTGATTCTTTTCTTTCCCCCTTTTGTTATCAAGTAGTAATTATCCTGGTGGAAGATTCAAATATTAAAAAGCAAAATATGAAGGTCCCCTTTCATCTCATTCCTATCCCCCTCCTTAAGTTAATCACTGTCAACATTTTTAAAAAATATTTATTTATTTATTTGGTTGTACTAGGTCTTAGTTCTGGCAGGTGGGCTCCTTAGTTGTGCCTCGCAGGCTCCTTAGTTGTGGCTCCAGGGCTCCTTAGTTGTGGCGTGCAAACTCTTAGTTGCAGCATGCATGTGGGATCTAGTTCCCTGACCAGGGATCAAACCAGGGCCCCCTGCATTGGGAGCACAGAGTCATAACCACTGTGTCACCAGGGAAGTTCCCACTGCCAACATTTTAATGAGCTTCATTCTTTACAGTAGTCCTCAACTTTGGCTGCACACTAGAATCACATGAGGAGATTTTTAAAATCCCCTTGCCCAAGTTGACCAATTACCTCAGAATCTCTGGGGTGCATTCCAGGCATCACTATTTTTTAAAAATATTTATTTATTTATTTTGGCTGTGCCAGGTCTTAGTTGCAGCACTTGGATCTTTAGTTGTGGCATGCGAACTCTTAGTTGCGGCATGCATGTGGGACCTAGTTCCCCGACCAGGGATCGAACCCAGGCCCCCTGTATTGGGAGTGTGGCGTCTTACCCACTGGACCACCAGGGAAGTCCCCAGGCATCAGTATTTTTAAAAGTCCCCAAGTGATTACACTGTGCAGCCAATGTTGAGAACTACTGTTTCAGGCCTTTCTATGCATTTACATACATGTAAGCAGCCAACTGTACATGGGTGCACACACACACATGATATATATATTACATTGAGTTTTTCTTCTCAATTAACAACATTTCTCAGAGATATTTTCAGAGCAATCCATATGGATCTATCCTTTTTTTTTTTTTTTTTTTTGGCCATGCTACACGGTATGTGGGATCTTAGTTCCCCGACCAGGGATCGAACCCATGCCCCCTGCAGTGGAAGTATGGAGCCCTAACCACTGGACTGCCAGGGAATTCCCCTATCTTATTATTTTTTTTTAATGAAGGCAAAATCTACACATGCATATTTTCCCAAGCCCTTCCTCTACTGATGAACATTTAAGTGGTTTCTAAATTTTTTTACAAATACAAATAATGCTGCAAAGTTATACACAGTATATCCTTGTTCACATATGCAAGTGCTGTTTTGGGAAAGGTTTCTAAAATCAGAATTTCTGGGTTAATGTGTATGTACATTTGTTATTTTGATAGACACTGTCAAAATGCTTTCCATAAATACTTCACTAATTTACATTCTTCCAACAGTGTAAGCATTTAATATTACTAATGTTTAATTTTTGCTAAGCTGATGGTCCAGAGTAATATTGATATTTCATTATCTTTTTTTAAAAAAATTTATTTATTTATTTATTTTTGGCTGTGTTGGGTCTTCGTTGCTGCGTGCGGGCTTTCTCTAGTTGTGGGGAATGGGGGCTACTCTTCGTTGCGGTGTGTGGGCTTCTCATTGCGGTGGCTTCTCTTGTTGCAGAGCACGGGTTCCAGGCGTGCAAGCTTCAGTATTTGTGGCACGTGGGCTCAGTAGTTGTGGCTCACGGGCTCTAGAGCGCAGGCTCAGTAGTTGTGGCGCACAGGCTTAGTTGCTCTGCGGCGTGTGGGATCTTCCCAGACCAGGGCTCGAACCCGTGTCCCCTCTATTGGCAGGCGGATTCTTAACCACTGTGCCACCAGGAAAGTCCCCATTATTGTTTTAATTTGCCTTTTCCTGCTTACTTGTGAGATGAAGCATCTTTTCATATATTTATTTTGGCCATTTGTATTTCTTCTACGAATTAATTACCATGTCTTTTGCCAATTTTCCTATTAGGTTGATTTTTAATTAGGATTAGAGGAAATTTTATTTCCAATAATATGACTGGCTGGACTCTGTACTAATCTTTCTGAGTAAAATAGTAAAAATGCAAGTTAAAATACAAATTATTTTAAAAGCATAGAAGAGCTGGCCAGATAGCAAGAATTTATTAGGTTAAAATCTAAGGGAAGGCAGAAACTCAGGGAAACAGAGCAAAGAATATGCTTTAGCTTGAGGACAGCTGTTGAATTAGGCAAACTTGAGCTTCAATTTCCATAGCCTTCATATCTGACAGAATCAAGATGAGGAATTTCATAGAAGATTTCTTTAAAAAGCTAGGAGTCCGGGCTTCCCTGGTGGCACAGTGGTTGAGAATCCGCCTGCCAGTGCAGGGGACACGGGTTCGAGCCCTGGTCTGGGAAGATCCCACATGCCGCGGAGCAACTAGGCCCGTGAGCCACAACTGCTGAGCCTGCGCGTCTGGAGCTTGTGCTCCGCAACAAGAGAGGCCGCGATGGTGAGAGGCCCGCGCACCACGATGAAGAATGGCCCCCACTCACCACAACTAGAGAAAGCCCTCGCACAGAAACGAAGACCCAACACAGCCATAAAAAAAAAAAAAAAAAAAAAAAAGCTAGGAGTCCAAAGGGTATGTTCTGAATATAAGATTGAACCTCAGATAAATCCACCCCACTGTCACCTCCAGGGGACTTTAATGAAAGCCTCCTCAGTGCTAAACTGATGGAAAGGTTCTTATCCCCTCTATCCACTTGAGCTGATCTGCAGCCCAAGTTTACATTATCCTGGGTGATCCAAAAACCTCCAAGTCAGGAATTCCATGGAAAGTGGTTCAAGACTGGTGGTACCTCTAAGTGCCTGGCAGAAGCAAGCTCACACTCTCTCTGAAAGAAGACACCTTCATCCTCAGCTTCAAGGAATTTCCAACAAAATATTCCAGGGAAAATAAATAGCTCACAGTTTAAAACAAAAAAACACTAAACACAAAAGGAAAAAAGACTATCAGCAAGATCCAGCCCACCCATATAATCCAGGACAATCTCTCAATCTATAGATCCTTAATTTAATCTTATCTGTAAAGTCCTTTTGCCATGTAAGGTAACATATTCACAGGTTCTGAGGATTAGGATGTGGACATCTTTGGGGAGGCTATTGTTCAGCCTATGATAACAATGTTACCTCATTCCACAAAGTTTGACATCATAGAACTTTAAAGTAATTAAATGGACAAATTTAACAGCAGACAAGAAACAATTGAAGAGAGAATTAGTAGACTGGATGCGGTTCAAAAGAAATTACCCAGAATGCCTCACACAGAGAAAAAAGAGATGAAAAGTTTAAGGAGATGTTAAGAGACATGGATAATAGAGTGATAAAGTTAACATATGTTTAAATGGAGTTCCAGAAACAGAGGAAACAAAGAATGAGACAGAGGCAGTATGTGAAGAGAATTTTCCAGAATTGATGAAAGACAACAATTTATAGATCCAAAAGCAGGATAAATAAAAATCCAGAGAAAGGTAAACAATAAGAAATCCATACCTACACATAAGAAAAAACTTTAGAACACCAAAGACAAAGAGAAGATTTTAAAGACAGCAAGAGAAAAAGGACAAACTTCAAAGGAAACAAAGAACTCTCAATAGTGCAATGAAAGCCAGAAATCAGTGAGATAGTTTCAATGTATTATCGCACCCAACAACTGCAACATACACATTCTTTTCAAGTATACATGAAATATTTGGCAAAATTTAACCATATACTAGACCATAAAGCAAGTCTCAATTAATATAAATATTTAAAATTATGTTCTATCACCATAGTACTAGAAATCAGTAGCAAAAATATAATCACCATTTGTTTGGAAATTAATAAACATACTTAAAAATAATTCATTGGTCAAAGAGGATATAAAAATGGAACAACTAAAACAGTAATTACTGGGAAATATAAAGTCTTAAATGTGGATATTCAAAGAGAAGAAAGGATGAGAATTAATTATCTATATTTATATCTCAAAAAATTAGAAAAATAATAGCAAAATAAATCAAAGAAAGTAGAAGAAAATATATTTTAAAAGATAAGAGGAAACCAATGCATTAGAAAACAAACAAACAACAAGAAGATCAAAAAATTCTTTGAAAAGACTAATAAAATTGTCAAATTTTGGTGAGATTGCTCAAGAAAAATAAAAGGAGGAGGCACAAATGACTGACATAAGAACAAAAATGGGGACTTAACTATACATGTCACATTCATAAAAAGACTGTAAGAAGAAGATATTATGAACAACTTTATGCCAATATATTAAAATTTTTGGATGAAATGGACAAATTCCTAGAAAAAGATAACTTTCAAAATTGACTTAAAAAGAAATTCAAAAAATGAATAGTCCTATTACCATTAAAAATATTGAGTTAGTGGTCAAAAATATTCCCAACAAGAAAACTACAGCCTGGTTGATTTCACTGGGAAGAGTAACAAATATTAAGGAACAAATAATCATGATCCCCTCACAGACTCTTCCAGAAAAGAGAGAATGAGAGAATACTTCTCAACTTACTATATGAGCCTATTTTATGAATTATTATTTTATGATATCAAAACCTGACAAGGGTGATAAGAAGTGAGAATTAGAGGCCAATTTCATCCATGAATATAGGTGCGAAAATCCAAAAGCATTTATAGATAAATTATTAAAATCAATAAGAAAGTTTAGAAAGCTTGTTGCATATAAAATTAATATGCAAAATATATTCTATTAGAATAAAACATAAAATATAAAATAGAACCTAAAAATAATATATAGAAATATAGAATATAGGAATAAGCAGTTAGAAAATATTAATAAAATTAATAAAAGGATACTATTTACCTACCATCAGAATGTATGTAGGAAAAAATCTATCAAAACATGTACAATATAAAATGTTCTATTAGTCAACCACATATCAGTACTTTAACAGACATAAAAAGTTGATTTCTCACTCTCATTCACTCAAAATCTGCCATGTGTCTGGGTGATTATCCAGGTAGCAATCTGGTAATTCAGGTTGCTTTGATCCTGTGGCTCCATCATCTTGCCATGAGGCATCCTCCGCCATCACCAAGGCAGGAAAAAAGCTGCTGGAGAGTCTTACATTAGCAAGTGAATGCACAGGCTCAAAAGGGACATTGTCAATTCCACTCACAACCTATTAGACAAATTAACCACACAACTTCCGCTTAGTTGCAAGAGAGCTGGGGAAGTATAATCCTCCATGTGTCTGGAAGAGATAGAAGAATTAAATATGGGCGGACACAATAAGTCTCCAGCACAGACCTTTAGGGAGAAAACTATAAAATATTGAAGACATTAAAGAAATCTAAATAAACAGAAGATAGACCATATTTAAAGATTAGAAGATTCAATATTATAGAGGTATCAGTTTTCTTTAAATTGATCTACAGATTAAATAGAAGAGTCTCTTATATGGTCGCAGACAGGTGTTCATTGCAAAGCTGGAGTCACCTGAAGGCTCAACTAGCCTGGAAGCCTAAGGTGGCTCACTCCCATGATGCTGTTGATGCCGGCTGGAGGCTGGAAACTCAGCTGGGGCTGTCAACTATAGCACCTACAAGCTGGACTTCTCATAGCATGGTGGCCGCATCCTGAGAGGGAATAACTTGAGAGAGTGTCTGGAGAGTGAGACTTCCAAGGGGGAAACTGAAAGGTTTCTTCTGATCCAGCTTCATATGTCACAAAGCATCACTTCTGCCATGAGCCCCTAAGACCAGCCAGATTCAAGGGAAAGGTAAATAGAACACATCCCAGTAGCAGAAGTGTCAAAGGATTTGTGGCCGTCTTCAATCTGTCACATTTGACAGACATTCAAAATTCCAGTAGTTCAAAGGACCAAGAGTAGTCAAGACATTGTTAAAGGAGAAAAAGAAAGTGGGAATACTTGTTTTGGCATACCATGCTTTATTTTAAAGCTTCAGTAATTAGGACAGTGTGATTTGGGCCCAGGTATAGACAAATAAACCAGGTACCTTCTCTGTAGTTCCTTCATCTTTAACATATGGCTTCTGCCTCATGGTCCAAGATGATTGATTTAGCGCCAGCTATAACTTCTGCAGCCAGAAGGCAAGATGGTGAAGACAAGAAGAACACACTCCCATCGCATTAAAGATACTTCTAGAAACTGAGCATACCATGTCCACTTACAAAGAGTCAATTTAGGCCAGAGCTTAATCACATAGTCATACTCAACACAAGGATGGCTACAAAATGTACTCTCTAGTTGGGTAGCCTGTGTCCAGCGAGAGAATTCTATTACATACAGTCCACAAACACATGAAGAGATGTGCAACAATATTAGTTATTAGGGAAATGCAAATCAAGATCATAATGAGATACCACTTTACATCCTTCTAACCGGCAAAAATTTAAAGTGACAATACAAGAGTGGAAGAAGATACAGACTCACAGGATCTCTTTTACATTACTGGGTTCAGTTATAAATGGTACAAACAATTTGGAAAACAAGTTTGCATTATCTCCTAAAATTGTATAATTAAATGATTTTTGACTCAGCAATTCCACTCCTAGAATACTCTTGCATACACAATCATGCAAGAGCGTTTGATGAGAGGCTGGGCAGACTCAGGCCTGGGGCCGCGTGGACACTCTGGCCCCGGTCCAGTGGCGACGGCAGAGGCCAGAGGAGCTGCAGATTCCAGGGAACTGGAAACGGGCCTGCAGGAGATTGGAGGCAGCTGCACAGGAGCAGGGCTGCCCCCAGGTGAAGGCGAGCACCCTGGAATCCTGGAGCCGGGAGGAGCACCAAGGACAGACAGTGGCCAGGGGAGACCAAGTGTGGGGATTCTTCGGCTCAGCCTTCCTCCAGATGCACTGTGGGGGAATCTGGACATTTTAACCATACAGAGAATTGTTAGAAGATGCAAGTTGAAAAAGGAAGATTCCAATTGTGGTTTGGAACCCTCCTGTGCCAGCAAATGTAAATCTCTCATGGATGGATGTGGGTGCCCACCTGTTCAAATAGCAGCCCGGTTTGTCCTCTCCGTCAGGTAATCCCATGGGCCTCTGCGCCAGAGCCAAGAGGATCCCGTCACTTCAGAAGAGCCTCCAAATTATTACTCAGTAGGCCTCCTTTCAAATGCATCTTGCTTGAGAAGATCACTTGCATTATTTAAAAGTTTAAGAAAATTCGGTATCAAACATCCTGTGAGGTTTGAGAATCCTGTGGCTTATGGACCCATAACTAGATGTAGCCCTGCTTTATACTTTTCCATTGTTTTATGGATGTATACAGGGCTATGTACTCTTTTTAAACTAAAAGTCTTATTTTTATATTTAAAATGCACTATAATCTTCAACTGAATTTTACTAAATGCTAGTACTCAGTCTGTTCTGTGTGAGTCCCTAACTGAAGTTATCAGGCACAGGACCACTTTTATATTAAAATGGAAATTTCTCATTAAAAAAAGAAGAGTGTTTGGGACTTCCCTGGAGGTCCAGTGGTTAAGACTCCGCGCTTCCACTACAGGGGGGCGCGGGTTCGATCCCTAGTCAGGTAACTAAGATCTTGCATACCTCCCTGCTGGATCAAAAAAAAAAAAGAGTGTTCATAGCTGCACAATTTATAGTAGCAGAAACTTGGAAACACCCCAAATATCCATCAATAAAGTAGCATGATAACTGTGGTATATTCACACAATGGAGTGAATATACACATAGCAACAAAGATGACCGGACTGTAGCACCACACGACAATATGAATGAATCTTAGCAATATGTTATTCAGTGATAAAAGTAGACAGCAAAAGGCTACATACAGCATTTACATCCTTTAAGCTAAAATACTAGAATTATATATGTGTAATATACATAATACATATACTTTGAAGGAATACCTAAAGATGCAATAAAACAATATATAAAGGAACAAAACAAAGGGCATGAAATTCAGGATTATAGCTGCCTTGGGTGGGGAGAGGCAGGGGATACACTGGGAAAATCACGTAGTGTATTGTCAAGTTCAAGCTTTCGTTTGGAGGTGGTATTATGGGTGTTTATTGCCTTGTTAAAAATAATTAACTAATTAATAAGCTAAATAAAAGCAGACTATACAGGCACCAATAATGAGAACTGGGGATTGTGATTAATCTGATTCAGCATATATGAGGTCTAAGAAAGAGAAAGAGAAAAAATGAAATCTACATCAACAATAAGCAAAACAAAAACAGAAACATGAGACTTTAATTACGATAGCAAGAAAAACTATAAAGAATCTAGGAATCAACCTAACAATGAATGTATAAGACCATGCTGGAGAAAATTTAACACTATTAAAGAACATAAAGGAAAACGGATATATACCATGTTTGTGGAGGAGAAAATTTAACATTGTGAGGCAGTCAACTTTCTCCAAATTAATCTATAAATTCAATGCAATTCCTATCAAAATGCCAGCAAATTTTTTCTAAAGAATTCAACAAACTTATTTGCATTTTTTTTTTTTTTTTTTGGCTGTGTTGGGTCTTCACTGCTGCGCGCGGGCTTTCTCTATTTGCGGCGAGCAGGGGCTATTCTTTGTGGTGGTGCACAGGCTTCTCATTGTGGTGGCTTCTCTTGTTGTGGAGCACCAGCTCTAGGCGTGCAGGCTTCAGCAGTTGTGGCACGTGGGCTCAGTAGTTGTGGCTCACGGGCTCAGTAGTTGTGGCACATGGGCTTAGTTGCTCCACGGCATGTGGGATCTTCCCAGACCAGGGCTTGAACCCGTGTCCCCTGCGTTGGCAGGCAGATTCTTGACCACTGCGCCACCAGGGAAGTCCTGCAATTTTATACGAAAGAATAAAAATCAATTTTGAAAAAGAAAATGAAATATGGAGAACTCACCCTATCAGGTAGTCAGACACACTACAAAGCTGGAGTAATAAAATCAGTGTTGCATCAGCACTGGAACAGTCTAGTAAAATGATATAAGAACTCAAACACAACATAAAACATTAAAGAAAACTTGAAGTTTATATATGATAAAGATGATGCTACAAATCAGGGGAAAGAGAATTGTTTAATAGATGGGGTTATTTCACTAGTTGGAGAAAAGGCTGGATCTTGTATTAGTCTGTTTGAGCTGCCATACATAACAAAATACCACAGACTGGGAAGCTTAAACCATAGAAATCTATTTTCTCACTGTTCTGGAGGCTGGAAGTCCAAGATCAAGATGCCAGCAGGGTTGGTTTCTGGTGAGAGCTCTCTCCTTGGCTTGTAGATGGCCTCTTCTCACTGTATCCTCACATGGTCTTTCCACTGTGCTCACACAGGGGTGGGGGAAGGGAGGAGAGAAAAAGAGAAAGAGAGCGTGCTCTGGTGTCTCTCCCTTTTCTAAAAGGACAGCAGTCCTATTGGATTAGGGCCCTCTATGAACTCATTTAGTCTTAAGTACCGCCATAATATCCCTGTCTCCAAATACAGCCACATTGGGGGTTAAGCCTTCCACATATGAATTTTAGGGGGACACAATTCAGTTCATAACAGCTCTCTTCCTCACACCATATATAAAAGTAAATTCCAGATGGATTAAAAACTAAATATTAAAAATAAAACTGCAAGATTAATAAGAGAGATGAAGATCCTTGTGATCTTGGAGTGGGAAATTCTTCTTAAGCAAGACCCAAAAGCACAAAGTAGAAGGAGATTTTTTATGAATTTAACCACATCAAAATTCAGGATTTCTTTCGATGAAGTTCACCACAGATAAAGCTAACAGAAAGGTTTATATTACAGTTGCCACATTTAAAACCCATATGACAATGGGTTTATTATCTAGAATATTAAAAGGAATTCCTGAAAACTCAATAAGAAAAAGACAGGAAATTCTAATAGAACATTGGACCCAGGCTATGAACAGGTGATTCACAGGAGGGGAAACAAGAATGGCTATCAGGTATGTGGAGAGATGCTCACCTTGTTGATAACCAGAAAAATCCAGTGTAAAATAGCAATATCCCCTTATAGTTCTGTACCATCAGATTGACAAATATTAGAAGGCCGAATAAGTACAAGGGTTTGTAATGATTTGGGAGACTTTTATGCACTGTTAGTGGGTGCACTGCAAAATAGGGAGCAATCTGACAGTACCTGGTCAATAAGTATGTATGTTCCCTATGACCTAGCAGTCTCAGAGATGCTCTTTTTTCAGGTCTACAACTAGATATGTACAAGGATGCTCACTGCAGCATTATTTGCAGTGGCATGAAGTTGGAGGCAACATAAGTGTCCATCACTGGAAGAGTAGATAAGTAATATGTGATGGATGCACACTATGGAATTCTATGCAGCAGGAATAAGAGGGAAGAAAGAAAGAGGTTAAAAGGTACACCTCACATATTTTATCAAGAGAGCAAAGATTTTTTTTCAGGAGTCTCACGCATCAGACTGCTGCTTGCATTTCATTGGCCAAAACTGTGTTACCTGGTCACACTAAACTATAATAAAAGGTGACTAGAGAGAAGGGAGGTTATGGATAGGGATTCTATCATCTAATCAGTGATTTCTGACACATAATCTGGTCGATTTCTTCTAACTGCTGCATAGAGTCCATAGTGTGCATTCACCACATTTTACTGTGATGGCTAGAGGTACAGCAGTCATCTTGTGACCAAGAGGAAAAGTCAAGAGACTCCTAGAGAAGGCCCTGACAACATAAAGTTACTAAATCAACACCAACAGCTTCTTATGCCTGAACTTTTTATCCCGTATGAAGAATAAACCTCTATTTGTTTAAGCCACATGTGTCAGTTAAGTTTCAATTGCAGACAACAGAAATAAATCTGGCTAGTTTAAATGGAGAAGCAGGCTCTAGGTCCTGGAACAGCTCCCAGCTTTGAGAGGCATGTGACCTCTGCCTATGATGGGGAAAACAACAGTCACTACTACAGGAAGATGATGAATCAGGAAGCTGCTCACCAGGACCCTCCTGCATCTGTCATGACCTGTGACAGCAAAACGGATGTCCCATGCTACTTAGTTCTATTGCAAATTTATGCCTCACACAAGAGTAGAACCTAAATCACAGATTCCTAGCTCACAAGAATCTGGGAGGTGTCATTTTAGCTTTCCAGCTTCTGTAGTTTTGGATGGATGTTGAACTGCCAGAATGTGGCAGTCACCACACCAGTGAGGTCAGCTTTTGGTTACTTACAACCAAAGGCACTCATGACTGGCACACTGCACAGAATGCAACAAGGCCAGATCCCCAAAACATAACGCTGAGTAAAAAGAACAAACACGATGAGCTCTGTAGCACAATCTAAGGTGTTACTTAAAACATACACAAATCAACACTACCTTTTTCAATGAAATGTACATTTTCAAGGATATATGTGTCAATTGGTAAAGGAAAGGAGGAGAATGGGCTGTGGGGATCAGGGATGAAAGAGATAAACCAAATAAAGTAAAATAAAACAAGAGAGAGATCTTGTACAGTCTGATAGTGGGAGTGCTATAAGCAGAGCAATATAATTGGCTCCATTTTCTACACCTGAGGTCCAAAACCAATTCATTAAATTTGATATTTAATAGTAATTTAACTTAAAGAATAATTCAATAATAATTTATTAATTTAATAAATAATTGTAAATAAATGGTTTAATTTAAATGATTTAAGTATTAACACAATTTAAATATTTCATTTTTAATTTACCACACCAGATTAATCCATTAAACTTAATGTATCATGATTTTTGTACCCCTAATTAAGCAATTCTTTATACTTTAATTTTCCCAGAACCTCAAAAAATAGATTCAGGTGACCCCTGGCACCCCACCTCCGTCCCAGCCCCTATTTAGTGAGATGTCTTCACCTGCACTCTCTCCCACCACCCCGCCTCACCAAGCCCTGCTCCACCAAGGAGGAAGGGACTTCAGCTTTCGGGGCCCAGTTCGGAAACCTGGCAGCCCTTCCATCGCAGAAGGGTCTTGTTCTGCGGCACCTAGTCTCCCCAGAAGGCCGAAGGTGAGCGCGTCGGCGGAGAGGCGGATCTTACTCTCAGAGCCGCCTCCGCGGGGGAGGAGCCGCCCTGACTCGGGCCCCGCCCACTCCGGCCAGGCTCTTGGGGCGGGTGTTGGTCGGCTTGGAGAGGAGAGTAGCGTCCCCGCCCGCCCCCCCATCCCTAACAAACCCGGCTTGATCCAGCTCAGCCCCGAGATGTCTGAGGCAGCTTTTTCTAAGTCGCGCCATCTGTTACCTGCGTTGCTTCCTGGGGCAGATAGTCCACCTCGAGACACTCCAGAGACCCCGTGCGTGTGCTCCCAGGAGTCTGGGGGGGTGCTGTGGGCTCCAGGCTGGGCCCCAGCAATGACTGCCTCCTAGGGACCCTCCAAACCCCAGGTAAGGTCCCATGGGAAAGAGAAGACCGCCTCTCTCCTTGACTCTCACTAGGATCCTCACTTGCAGTGAACGACTTCGGCCCTCTTAGGGTTCTTGCCCTTCGGCATCCCTGCCAGGGGCTTGTCCTCTCTCCAAGGTGAATGGGACCGGAGGCTCCCGTGGGAAAAAGCTCTCCCCAGGGCCAGTTGGGCGATTCGCAGCTGCTGGGACCCCTCCCGGAATCCAGGGAGACTGTTCCCTTCATTCTGTGTTATAGATGCCAACTGCGTGAGGAGGGGAGACTCGCCTTCTTGCCCCCAGGATGGAAGAGGAGGAGCTGATGTTGCAGAAAGGAGGGCTGGACGTCTCTGAGGCCCTGTCCCGCCCCGATAATGAGACCTTTACCCCAAGCTGCACGCTGGGCGCCCTGTACTGGGCCTGTTTCCGCAATGACACTGCCCAGCTCCAAGCCATGCTGGATGATGGGGTCTCTCCAGAGGAGGCCACCCAGGTGGACAGCAATGGGAGGGTGAGCTACCCTGGGTGCTTCACAGGGCAGCAGGGGGCGCTCTGTGTCCTCACCACGCCACACTCATCCTTAGAGAATCTCAGGATCAACACCCACAGCCTGGGTCCTCAGGAGGGAGGGAGTGGGTGAGAGTGGGTCTTCACAGGGGCTGGAACATCTCTGGGACAGTTGTGGGTTTAGAAGGCACAGGGCCCCCCAAGGAGCTCCTGGAGGAAAGCACCGGGGCTGAGCTGTCCCTCCCCCAGACAGGCCTCATGGTCGCATGCTACCACGGCTTCCAAAGTGTTGTGGCCCTGCTCAGCCGCTGTCCTTTCCTGGATGTGAACCAGCAGGACAAAGAAGGAGACACAGCCCTCATGCTGGCTGCCCAAGCAGGTGAGAGGCTGCTAACCCCACCCTTTACCAAACCCCATCATCCCCCAGACCCGGCCACAGCCCCACACTCTTTGCACCGACGTTCCCCTACCCCAGATGCTGCCTTGTTGTGTGGAGGGTGGGTTTGGGGCTTTGTCTTCCCTTTCTTGGGTAGCTAAGCTCTGCCCTTGGTGCCCTGCAGGCCATGTGCCTCTGGTGAGTCTCCTGATCAACTACTATGCTGGCCTTGACCTGGAGCGCCGGGACCAGCGGGGGCTAACTGCGCTGATGAAGGCCGCCATGCGGGACCGCTCCGAATGCATGGCTGCCCTCCTCATGGCAGGTGCATGGGGCCTGAACCAAGATGTGTGGCCTCCAGTCCCTCCCCCACGCCTCCCCACCAGACACTAAATCAGCTGTCATAGTTGCAATGAGGAGAGAGGTGGAGATGGAAGGTCAATCCAGGCTGACTTCCTGGAGGAGGGGAGTGTGCTGGGGCTTCTCACAAGCGACAAAGTCCAGCTATTGATAGCTCTATTTGCATTGCGAGTGGCAGTCCCAGAAAAGAAAGCTTGGGAGGATAACCTAGACCAGCTGGAGAACCTAATACAAAGAAGGCTGGTATCTGGAACCAGATTCCTAAGTTCTCATCCCGGCTCTGCCACCAGCTGAGTGACCGTGGGCAAACAGCTTCCCTCTCTGGGCCTCACCAGTGTAGGATGAGAGTGATGGCTTTCTCTGGGCTGATTTCCAGCTCTGATGAGCCAGGGTTCCAGGAATGCAGTGACGGGTAGTTGAGACGTGTGACCATGTAGAGTTGTTCTGGGGTGAAGTCCACACTGTCTGTGGAGTCTCGGGCCCTCATTACTCCCTGAGGTGGGGCTGCCCTCTGTTGTTCACTCTGGGGGACCCCAGCCTCCAGCTTTTCCCTTTCCCATCCGGTCAGACTGGGTTTGGGGTGAGAAGGGAGGAAGCTGTACACCCCCTCCTTTGTCTCAGAGTGACTGCCACTCCCCTCGCTCCCAGGATTAGGGATGTGTGGTGGTGAAGAGAAGAACCAGGAGTGGTAACCATCAGGATCCCCCCTCCACCTGCTCCAGAGGGTACAGCTCACCCCCCACCCATCCTGGGCAAACTTCACACCACCCCTCTGGTCAGTGCCTTGGCTCAGGAGGTCTCTATTCTTCCCCAGGTTTGGAGATACCCATCCCTCCAGTAGGTCTCTGTGAAGTCTTTTCCCCTCGCTGGACTCCAATTTCTCTATCAGTCCTAAACCAGAAGTTGGGATCTGGGACTGGTACTGTCTCTGGGCTGTAGCCACAGAGGGGCCCCAGCTTCCAGCTGCAACAGGATGGGACTCTGTGGCTTTGCATGTAACCCCGATCAGTCCTGCTGCTAAAGAGTCTGCCCTTCTGCAAGTCACCAATCCCTGTCCTACCCCATGTCACCCCGTGCCCGCCCCCAGGTGCTGACCTGACTACAGTGGATCCTGTCCGGGGCAAGACAGCCCTGGAGTGGGCATTTCTGACCGACAGCTTCGACACGGTGCAAAGGATCCAGCAGCTGCTGCGGCGGCCCCAAGTGGAGCAGCTCAGCCATCATTACCAGCCTGAGTGGCCAGCCTTGCCCGGCCTTGTGGCCCAGGCCCAGGCTCAGGCCGCCCCGTCTTTCCTAGAACGACTTCAGGCCACCTTGAGCCTCCCCTTTGCGCAGTCTCCTCAGGAGGGGGGTGTCCTGGACCACCTTGTGACCGTCACGACCAGCCTGGCGAGTCCTTTCCTCACCACTGCCTGCCACACCCTGTGCCCTGACCACCCACCTGCACTGGGCACCCGAAGCAAGTCTGTGCCAGAGCTGCTAGGCACTGCCCCGCCCCCTCCCCCAGTACCCCAACTCCCCCAGGAAGTCCCTGGCCCCCGGGTCTTCATCCCCTACCAGAGCCCTCAGGGTGTATTGAGCATGTGCCATCAGTGGCTCCAGCCCAGAGATAGTACCAGCCCCAGGCCCCAAGCCCCTAAGATCCTCCTCTCCAAGGCACCCTCATCTGGCATTCAGTGGAAGCCAGAGCCCAGGTCTGCAGGGAATCGAAGGCTGTCCCTTCCTGTCTGGAGATACCAGGAGCTCAGGATGGAGAGGAGGAGGCAGGAGGAGGCCAGGTTGGCACAGAGCCAGGGGACAACGGGATAGGCCGGGCTGGGAACAGGTAATCAGGCCGCTCCCTGAGGCTCCTTTGCCCTCTAGAGCCCCTTCTGCCTTCCCATTCACCTCTGTCTAAGTGACTGTACTCTCAGCCTGTGTACAAGGTTATTCATACAGCATCGTTTGCAACAATAAAAGAGTGGAAACAACCTAGGTGTCCATCAAAAGGGGACTGGCTAAATTGATTCTGAGTGTAAATACTGCACCCGTATGATGTATTCTATACAGTGGCAGAACAAGAGTAAGGAAGCTCTTTATGTTCTGATGTGAAACTATCTTCAAGATGTATTAAGTGAAAAAAAACAAAAACCAAAAAAACAAGGGCTGGAACAGTGTATATGGCATGCTACTATTTGTCAAAGTAAAATCTGCACCAAGATAAACTTGACTAATACAGATATGTAGTGAGTACGAAGATTTATTTAACTACTTAATGAGCAAACTAGCAGGATGGATCAAAGGAAGAAATGAAAAACTATTATTGACATTTAGGGGAAAAAAGAATGCTTGAATAAGATTGCAAAGTTAGATACAAAAAAATCAATTGCTACCTGGCAATAAAACCATAACTGTTTTTTTTTTCCTACCAGACAAAAATAATTTGCTATTTATCAATCTTCTACAAGTTAACCTCTTAACTTTATAGTCTGCGCACTAATCAATAGTAAATCGTATAGCAAACTTAGTTACTTCCCCTGAATGACCCATAGGTGGGGTTATTAGCCAATGATCTAAAATATCTTTGAAAGGGCACTTAGTGATTTTTTGGTGTGCCTTATTTACAAGTTTTGGGTATTTTTTCTTAACATATTTGTTGCATAAATATATTTGCTTGCTTATTTGTGATAATGAAAGCACCACTTATAAGGTGCTTACTATATTCATTAAGACGTTTAACACTCCCAATAATCCTATGAGGATTTTATCTTTGAGGACACAGGGTACAGAGAGGGTAAGGAATTGCCCAGGTTCGCACAGCTAGAAACTGGCAGAGATCAAGATTGAGAGCCAGCCATTCCAGTTGTAGGGGCCAGACTCTTCATACCAAACCATGCTGCCTCACAGCACCTTTCTGGAAAGAGACATGACAGATTTTTAGGGAAGAAGACTAAGCAGCTGATCAAGGGTGGAAGGGAGACTTTTCACTAAGTATCTTTTTGAAACTTTAGGCCTTTGTAAAAAATAAACTTAATTTTTTCAAACTTTCGTAGATTTATAGAAAAGTTGTGAAGATCATGCAGAGAGGTTGCATGTACCCCATACCCAGTGTCCTCTTTTATTAACATGAGTGTAGTACATTTGTTACAATTAATGAACGAATGTTAATACATGACTATTAATAAAATCCATTCTTAATTCAGGTTTCCTTAGTTTTTTCCTAATATCCTTTTTCTGTCTAGAATTCCTTTCAGGACACCACGTTACATTTAGTCATCATGTTTCCATAGATTCCTCTTGAATGTGACAGTTTTCTCAGATTTTCCTTGTTTCTGATGACCTTGACAGTTTTGAGGAGGATTGGTCAGATATTTTGTAGACTGTCTCTCAGTTGGGATTTGTCTGATGTTTTTCTGAAGAGATGAGGTTTATGGGTTTTCGGGAGGAAGATGTACCATTCTCCTCACATCATATTCAGGGTACCTCCTATGAAATGACTTGATCACCTGGCTGAGATGGTGTTTGTCAGGTTTCTCCACTGTTATGTTCCTCTTTTTACCGCCTTTCTATATGGTACTCTTCAGAAAGAAGTCATTATATGAAGCCCACACTTAAGGAGTGGGGAGTTATACTCCGTCTCCTTGGGGGTGGAGTATCTACATAAATTATTTGGAATTCTTCTGTACAGAATGTTTCAACTTTTTAGTCAAGTATTACCAAATTTTGAAAGACTTGAAAATAAATCTGCTCTTGTGTCCATCAAAAGATGAATGCATAAAGAAGATGTGTTATATATATGTACATATACACACACACAATGGAATACTACTCAGCCATAAAAAAGAATAAAATTTTGCCATTTGCAACAACATGGATGGACTCGGAGGGCATTATGCTAAGTGAAATAAATCAGACAGAGAAAGACAAACACTGCATGATATCACTTACTTGTGGAATCTTAAAGAATAAAACAAACTAGTGAATCTAACAAAAAAGAAACAGACTCACAGATATAAAGAACAAACTAGTGGCTACCTGTGGGGAGAGGGAAGTGGGGAGGAGCAAGATAGGGTTAGGGGATTAAGACGTACATACTACCTTGTATAAAATAAATAAGCTACAAGGATATATTGTACAACACAGGGAATATAGCCAGTACTTTATAATAACTATAAATGGAATATAACCTTTAAAATTGTGGATTACTATGTCCTACAACTGAAATTTATATAATATTGTAATCAACTATACCTCAGTTAAGAATAAATAAGTAAAACACATCTGTTCTTTGAATAGAGGAAAACATACACACACACACACACACACACACACACACACACACACACACACACTGAGGTGACAATGATATTAGGGTTAGATAGTGTGTGATTTCCCCCAGAGGGTTCTGAAGGCAACTATGGTGAACCAGAATGGGTTCAAGGTTAACTTTGCCATTTCCTACCTGTGTGATCCTGAGTAAGACACTTAAGTTTCTCTTGCCTCTTTTCTCATCTGTTAATTGGGGGCAAATAGGGTTATTGGAAAGATCCATTAACTAATATGGGTAAAAAGGCTCTGTAAACCGTAAAGAGCTGCCAAGAGTTGAGGTGCTATGGAAGGGCCCTGGGGAACCGAGTTTGACCGAGTTGCTTCCGAACCTCTGGGATGGAGCTAGAGTTCTTTCCTCCCCACCCACTGCTGAAATCAAAGCACATGAAGCCAGCCCTGGCCCTGGGCATTGCAGCCAGGGAAAGAAACTACATCTACAGGCTTGGAACAGCATGGAAGTTACATGCTTCAGCCTGAGAGTTGGCCTGTGGCCTTGGGCAAGTTATTGGACCTTTCTGAGCCTCAAGGCTCTTATATGTAGAGTGGAGGTTATAATGACTTGTCACCAAAGGGCTGTTGTGAGAATTAAATGAGCTAATGCAGCACTCCGCACTGTGCCTGGCCTTAATGCCATCATTATCCTATGTAATCCTCACAACCTTCCTCGTTTACAGCTGAGGAAACTGAGGCTATGAAGGTTAAGGTACTTGCCCAAGGTCACCAGCTGGTAAGTGGCTAAGTAGTACTTGGAGTTCAGGTCTGTCGGACTTGGAGTTCAAGTCTGTCGGACTTGGAAGCCCATGTCCCTTCCGTTGCAGCACGCCCGGGCCAGAGAACTATCCCTCTGTGGCTCTCCCTCCAGGCTCGCTGGCTTGGGGTAGATCTGGGCTAGCAGGTGGTAATGCCTTGTCCATGGGTCAGACAACAGTTTCCAGCAGAGGGAGCCTCTCCACCTTGGAGAAGACCCACCCCTCCATCCCTGACCATCTCCGGGGCCACTAGAGTCCTAGGCCAAGCCATTTCTCTCTAACCCTCTAACAGCTCCTGACAGCCTTTCAGGCCACCAGCAAGGAAAGAAGTCTAGTGGGCTGCCCTAAGTCCACGTCTCCACTAGCACCCCCAGCCTGGCTCCTGCGGCTTCCGAACTGAGTCCTGGTCAGCAGAGGCCAAGGAGCCCAGGACAAGGTCCCTGGTGGTGAAGCACACAGGCCACATCAAAGCCGCTCTGCTACGGCCCACAGACGTGGGTTCGAATCCTGACCCCGCCTCTTATCTCTGTGACCAGGTCCTCTCCCAGCCTCGGTCTCCTCCTCTGTAACATCCAATGGTGATAATATTTCATCGCTGCTTCCCAGCGTTGTTGTGCGGCCTAAACAGCGCGAGGCATGCGAGGCATGGAGCACGGCCTGGCTCACGGTCAGCGCCCGGTAAACAGCAGCTTTTGTTACTGTGCTGGGCGGCAACGGGTAAGGAAACGGCCAAGGGGGCAGTTCCGTGGAGGAGGCCAGCGGACGTGTCCTTGGAACCCAATGGCCTCCCCTGTGATTCTAGGCTATTATTCTGGTGGCCCCTGAAGTGAAAGCACACACTTATCCCAGACAGCCTTCTCAGACCGGCTCCCACACGGCTCTGCAGCCCAGCACCCCCAAGCCCAGCCCACTCCCCATCACCATAGCGCTGATGGCGTGCCAACCTGGCAGACAGGGGCTCCTACAGAGGGCACTGCAAGGTTGGCTGTCCTGACGCACACTGGGATGTCGGCCAGGCTGTGGGGACTCCTGGGGAACCCTCCCCTCACTTCTGCGAGGGCAGAAACCGTGTCTGTCTCCCTAACCCCTAGGTCTGTGCCCGACCCATACAGGCTCAATAAATGTGTATAGAAAAGAACTGAGTTCAGGCTCCACCAAGGTCTGGGATGCTCAGAGGGGCCATTATCATCTCCCGCTTCTTTTCAGGGGCTGCCCTGGTTCCAGGAGTGGCAGTGGCCCTGGCTATTCCAGGGCACAGCCTAGGAAACCCCTGTTGGGTCAAGAGAAGGCAAAGGAGTACGTATATGTGGGGAGGACAGAAAGACAAGCGGGGGCTCATTTGTTTGGGTCCCCTTTTTCCCAAACTGGGGCATCTTGACAGGATTCCCTCCTCTCCAGCAGTCGTACTTTCCAAATGGTTGAACACATCTATGTATCTCCCATCACACCAGCCGCCAGGCCAGCCGTGCCCCTCCTCCTCAGAGGGACCACGGCTTCTCATGGTTAAGGAAGATACTGCGTTTGAAGGGAGGACTTGAGGGCAAGGCTTGGGGTTGGATGGACTCTGCAACATCCCTCAGAGTCACACAGGCAACGTCACATGCGGACACAGGGTCAGCCAGGGGCCCTAGGGGCCTGCAGGCTCACAGGCACAGAAGTACACACAGGCCCACTGGTCCGCAAACTTCTAGTACCATACAGAGAGGCCAGCCATACAAGCACACATAAACACACCCCATCACACAGGTGCACAAACCCATAGGTTCACTGACAAAGGAAAAAATAAAGACAGGGTCTCCCCACTCCCTGAGGTTCCTGGCCCCTCCCCTGCCCTTCCTATCCCCTGTGCCCCCAACACGTTGCAGTCCCCCGTCCAACCGGCTCCATACACAGCCTGTGTGACGGTGGTCGAGGCTGCAGAGTCTGTCTAACCATTGGGAGCAGGAGTTAGGGGGTTGAGGGAGGGCCAGGCCTGACCCTCGAGTCCTCGCCACAGACCTAGGTATCATCTGTAACTATGAAATCCATGGTCCCTCTCAGGGAAAGGAGAGAGGTGGTGGGGACTTCCCTGGTGGTCCAGTGGTAAAGAATCCACCTTCCAATGCAGGGGACTGGGGTTCGATCCCTGGCCGGGGAACTAAGATCCTACATGCTGCAGGGCAACTAAGCCCATGCGCCACAACTATTGATCTCGCGCGCCTCAACTACAGAGCCCACATGCCCTGGAGCCTGCGCGCCACAACTAGAGAGAGAAAACCCACACGCCACAACTAGAGAGAAGCCTGCAATCCGCAAAGAAGAGCCCACGTGCCGCAACAAAAAAGATCCCTCATGCCTCAGTGAGGATCCCGCATGCCTGAACAAGGATCCCGCATGCCACAAAGAACCGCCGCAGCCAAAAAAATAAAGAAAGAAAGAAAGAAAGAAAGGAGAGAGGTGGGCAGCTAAAGCCTAAATCCTTCTTTGTGGTTGTTTCCTCCAGACCAGGCTTGGCTATCCCTTATCCCCTACATACTACATCTGTGATTTGCCCTGGGGGACAAGGGGCAGAGGCCTGCAGATGAGGGAGTCTTGGAGACAAGAGCTCGCTGAGAGCCCTCAGTACCAGGCCCCCTGGCGCTGGGAAGGGCAGAGCCTAGGCACGGATGCTGGAGGGGTAGGAAAGGGGCAGGATTTGTGGCATTTCCCCTCCAGCTGGAAACAAAGGCACATTCCTGTGTCCAGCTCCAGCAATCTGGTCCCACCCACCCGAGTGGCTGGAGCTGAAGGAAATCCCGCTGGCCTCTGGCCTCACCCAGCCACTCAGCCTCTCTTTCAAACAATGACTGTCCCAGCTGGGGCCATTACCAGCTCTCAAATCCTGGGGACCCCCTCCTTGTCCAAATAACAAGCCTTCTCCATTGGGGATGGTTCCTTTAACTCCTCAGACTCTCTCCTCAGGCAGCAAGGGTCCCTGCAGTAGCACCCAAGAGCCTGCCAGGCCTCTACCCCCTTGCCAGGCAACTCTGCCCACTCTCACCACAGCAAACTCAGGTCCTGCTTCTGTTTAGAGTGGGCAAAAGTCTTGATGCCCCTGGGAACTCCTGTGATACCCAAAACGCTCAGCCAGATCCTCAGGACATCTTCAAGTCCTGAGACTCAGTGGAACATCCCCCCAAAACAAGATCATTCACCTCAGCTAGTGGACACACCTTCCTTTATTGCAGCAAAATTGCAACTCTAGGGAAGAGTGGAGATACCACGCTTCTGACTTAGTGAAGAGTCAAGAGATACTGTGTGATACCAACAGAAAGGAACTAAAGGTATATTATTAAATTTACAAAAGAATAACATATGATCAATAATTAGAAGGGAGAGAACCTAAATGACCTAAATTCCAAAGCTTTTAAATCTAGAGATAGCAGAAAGACAAATACTGCATGGGATTCCTTACACGTGGAATCTAAAAACAAGTCAAACTCGTAGAAACTGAGAGTAGAAAAGTGCTTGCCAGAGGCTGAGGGGTGAAGAAACAGGGAGAGGTTGGTAAAGGGTACAAACTTTCAGCTGTAAGGTGAATAAGGTCTGAGGATCTAACATATAACATGGTGACTATGAAACTGAGTCCCCCTAAAACCGAGTTCCCTTACCAAGTTTATGATTAATCTCTTTATCCAAAATTTATTCCCTTTCTGGTCCCCTCTGACCTCAATCCTGTGCTAACTGAACACTAATCAACCAGAGTCAGATGACTAAAATTGCAGTTGTTGATAACATTATTCATGACTAAAATTGTTATTATAAATATCACCATTAACGTACAAACTTTAGGTTGTTTCTCTAAGGCAAGATCAGCTAACGGACCCCTAATCCATGGACCAACTAGCCAGAGAATCGTAAACCAGAAACATCCTGACTTTCGAAACTACGATTAAGAAATGTCACAGAAATGTCAGAAGACGATGATTAATCCTAGCCTCTTTGTTCTTCCCCTTAAGAAAACCCCTAACTCAGAGACCATGTGGGAGTGGATCTGAGGCTTCTCTCCTCCTCCTTTACTTGCTGCCCTGCAGTAAATCCTTACTTTGCTGCAAACTCCTGCTGGCAGAGTTGGACTTTCTGCGTGATGGGCCCACAAGCCCTTTGCTCAGTGACAACTATAGTTGATAACACTTTATTGTATAATTGAAATTAGCTGAGAGAGTAGCACTTAAATTTTACTCACCAAAAAACTTCTCATCAAAAAAAAAACAAAATAAAAAGATAAATATGTGAGGTGATGGATGTGTTAATTAACTAGATGGGAAGAATCCAGTCACAATGGATACGTATATCAAATCATCACGATGTACATTTTAAATATCTTTTGGTAAAACCTTGCATCTGTTTAAAAATTGAAGTATAGTTGATTTACAATGTTTATACTTTAAATACCTTACAATTGTGTTTGTCAGTTATACCTCAATAAAGCTGAAAACAATCTAGAGATAGAAGTGTAAACATATTATTTAGAGTTATAGAAGTAAATGTCAGAGAAATAAATAGCTTTGGGAAGGGGATGGCCCCAGCAAGAGGGTCTGGGGATGGACACAGTCACTTCTCATTATAAACTCTTCTGCAGAATTTTTAAAGTGTATTTACTCTGTGCTTATTTGGGATCTCCTGGGTTATTTTCAGAATGGCTGCCTCATGCCTCCAAGCCCTCTGCAGTGGCTCTACATTCACCTATACAGCAACCCCTCAGAGAGCTATTCATAGAAGAGGCAGTATTTAGTGCTCCTCTCCGAACAGGTAAGGAGACTGAGGCCCTTGTCACACAGGCAAGCCTGTGCCCTCCTGGAGACTCTCAGTTCATGCTCCTTCTCCTGCCTCACAGCTCAGTCTCCTTCTCTCAAAACCAGACAGCTGTGAGAGTTGCACAGCTAGAGAAGAATGTTCCCAGGTATTTTGCTTTTATTTGGAGAATGTGGTACAGATGGAATTCGCAGCCCCTTTTTACAGTTATAGAAGCTGAGCCTGGGTGCCCTCCTCCAGCACTGGGGCCGGTTTGGAGGAGGAGAGTCAGGCCCTCGAGGACGCCCGTGGGGAGGGGCAATCCACAGGTTGCTGGACTGCCGAGGATGAGATGGGACTGGGGCAGCTTCTCAACAGAGCCCAGGCCCCCGAGGCATTGTGCAGGCGCCGTCTCATCTCAGCCTCCTGCCCTGAAGTGCCGTCCCTTTCTTAAGAGCTTCCCTCCTGAGATGACTCATCCTCAGGGCTCCGGCTGGGCAAGGAGTGGCCAGACCCATCTAGGGGACATCCTGGAAGAGCTGAAGAGGAAGAGGAAGGTGACCCAGTGGCTCAAAATGTGGCCCCTGTCTGCCAGCCTCTTCCTGAGGTGCTGGACAGAGCTCTGGCTGCCCTCCCCTCCCCAAACATTAGCAGTGGCCAAACTGTCTTTTCACCTGAGCTGTGGTGTCAGGGCCCAGGACCAGGTGGTTTCCTGAATCTTACAGCCAAAGGAGATAACACAAGGCTGGGAAGAACCTTTGGGAGGATCCGGTCTAAGCCAGGCTGGAACCAAGGCCCCACGCCCCCTGGTTTACTGCTCTTCTCAGGACTCCATGGTAATGGAGTAATGGTGTAAGGGTGCCTCTGGCCTGAGCGGAGGAGACCTAGGGAGGGCACGTCCTCTCCCTGCAGCCCTCAGAGCTGAGACTCTCTCCTCTGTTTTGAACAGATGGATAAATGGAATTCATAGGAATCTGCCCCGCTTCTCCCCTAAAGGAGACCCACAGTTCTTCCTCCTTATGTATCCTGTTCTACTGTTTTCATTTGAAAAACTCCCTAGGTTGTCTGATGTAAATCTCCCACTCTGCCATTTAAATGGAGCAAAGCCCACCTCACCCTCTGCTAACCGCCCCACCCTCCTTGCTTCACTTTTTTTTTTTTTAATATTTATTTATTTTCTTTATTTATTTGGGTTTTGGTTTGTTTTTTATTTTTGGCTGCGATGGGTCTTTGTTGTGGCGTGCCAGCTTCTCTCTAGTTGTGGCCTGTGGGTTTTCTCTCTCTAGTTGTGGCACGCAGGCTCCAGGGCGCGTGGGCTCTGTAGTTTGTGGCATGCGGACTCTCTTGTTGAGGCGTGCGAGCTCAGTAGTTGTGGTGCGAGGGCTTAGTTGCCCCGTGGCATGTGGGATCTTAGTTCCCAGACCAGGGATCGAACCCACATCCCCTGCCTTGGAAGGCCGATTCTTTACCACTGGACCACCAGGGAAGTCCCACTCCTTGCTCTTCCTTCCTACTCATCCCGGTGCAGAACTGGCTACATAATTTGTGGGGCCCAGTGCAAAATGCTGGGCCCTCTTTTCAAACATGATTAAGAATTCCAAGATGGTGCCAGCAGAGCTTTAAACCAAGCGTGGTGTCTATACAGGTTGGACATGCACGAAGTCGGCCCTGCCCTAGTATCAAGATCAATGCTTGAACTCAATACTCACAGCTTGTCCTGAAAGGTCAAGTTGTCCAATTCCCTGCCTTCATTTCACCTGCCTTCCATAGGTGAGAATCTCCTTGAAGTTTCACCCCACATACCTTTCCTAGGATCTCCAGGCCTCTGCTTCACACACTGCTGGGAAATTCTTCTGAATGTCTGAATCTAAGTCTTAGCCATTTACGCCTGTTTCCTCTTATTCTGTCCTCACTGAATATGGGGAACAGCTGGTCCTTTTGAGTAATTAATTCTTGTAGACTTGGATGCAGTCTGTAATTCCTTTTCCCTTTCCTCACTGGGCTGAGTCTCCAGTGCTTTCTCCAACTCTGCGTCCCTCCTCTGATGCCTTCCCCAGGTTCTCTGTGTTTTGTGGAAAGCATGGGGTCCACAAGAAGCCCCAAAGAGCACGCGTCAGGGTCCAGAGGGCTCCATGCTCTGGAGAGGTGGGGAGACTCCAGCACTGAGGAACAGCCACCCTGCATCGGGCCCCGTCTTCCTCCTCCAAACCCTACTCTCCTTTTATCTGTCTCATGAACTCTTCCCAGATAAAGTCCCCCGTCCCCACTGACTCTCCCCAGCGATGCTCCGTTCTTGTCCATCTCGATGTTTCTGTTCTCAGTGTGTGTTTCAGACTGAATGCTTCCCTTGGGGAAGCCCCCCCTTCCACCTCTCAGGACACAGACCCGTGGGCTGGGATTGGGGAGGGTTTATCAGAAACCACAGTGAGGCATGGGGGAGAGTGGATATGAAAGATGGACACCAGCCACACTCCCAGTTCTCCAGCTAATAGTGTGCTGAAGCGGCCACTATAATCTGAAAGAGCAGATACTGTAATCCCATAGTACTTCCTATTGGCTGCAGGACACAGTTCTGCCCTGACACTGAAATTTGGGTGTGCCTTGGTTCTGGAATTCACAAGGCTCACAAGTTGTGAAGCAGCTGTGGGTGGGGGCTGGGAAGGGTTTCAGCAGAGGAAGTGAGGTCAGTCAACAATTGATGCTTGTCTGAGCCTTTAGTCATTGTCTCCCCCAGCCTCTATTCCTGTCGAAGAGGGTGTGGGGGGCTGGGAGGGATGTCCTGGCCCATCTTACAGAATCCCCATATTAGAGCAAGACACCTTAGAAGTCTGCTTCTGCTTCTAACACCAACATCTTTCCACCTGGCTCTGAGGCCATCACCTCCCCAACCTTGTCATTTATTAATTTAATTAAACACTTTCATGGAGGTCCTGTGCTAGGCTCAGCCAGCTGGCATCTCTGCTATGAACTGAGATAAGCATCATGTCCCTTCATTCTCCTGACAACCCTATGAGGCTGGCACTGTTTATTATGCCCATTTAGCAGATGGGGGACTGAGGCATGGAGAGGTGTCACTTGTCTAGGGTTACACGACTAGTCTGGATTCTGACTTCAGAGTCTTTGTGGATAACCTGGAGGCGAGGGATAAAGTGGAGTCCTGCCTTCAGGGTGCTCACGGTGGTTGGAGCAAAGCAAGACAACAATGTCACTATTCTGAGCCCAGGCAAGGGCATGAGGAGGAAGGGTTTGCTTCTCTCTCCAGGAGAAGCCATTCTGCTCCCCTCCCCAAAGCATCTTGTCCGCCTTGTCCCAGCAGTGTCCCGAGGGAGGCTCCCCGTCCCCAACTCTAAAGCTCCATTTGGTGGGGTGAGGGGCCGGCCTCGAAGGGGGGCAGTCCAAGGCAGTTTCCAGCCTCTCCCTCCATTCTGGCCGCCCATGGTGGAGAGAGGTATGTATCCCTGTCACTGAGCTGTGCTACGGCCAGAGGGGCTCAGACCGTCACCACTGACTCAGAGCTGCCCCATCTGGGCCTGTTTACCCTGCGCTGAGCGCTGAGCAGTGCGAGGCTGCGGAAGGGGGTGAAGGGGCCGAGGGGGGAGGCTGAAGAATTTGGACAGACTGGGGAGTCCCCGAGGGAGGGGGAGGGAGGGCGGAGCCAAAATATTTCGGACCCTGCCAGCCCCAAAGTCTGCCCGTGCTTCTGAGCCTTCTAGGCGGAGGACCTGGAGTTTGGGGTGGGAAGACAGGTAACTTCTCTCCATTCTGCCCTCCCCGCATGTCGTTCCCTCGGTGCCCCCCTACCCGTCCAGGATTCCAGGCCGCCCCTCAGCGGCTCTGAGCGGGGAGGGGCACCTCCACCTCCACCCCTCCCCCGGCCGGCCCTCGTACGGTGCCTAGCGTCCCAGCACTGGCCCCCACGGCTCTGCGCCTGAACCCCACGAGACCCCCGCGGCCCAAGGCCAAGGCCCGCCCCCTCGGGGAGGCGGATGTGGGAGGCTGGGGGCGGGAGCGCGGCCTTGATCCCGGGCGGGGGCAGCCGAGGGGGATGCCGCCCTCGGATCTGCAGCCTCGCAGGGGAGGGTCCGGCCCTGAGCCCTGGCGAGGGTCGAGCGGGCGGCCGTCGGCTAGCTGGGCAATAGGAAACGGTTTATTAGGAGGGAGTGGTGGAGCCGGGCCAGGCAGGAAGACGCTGGAATAAGAAACATTTTTGCTCCGGCCCCTTTCCCAGTCCCGGGAGGCCGCCGCGCCAGCCGCGCCGAGCCAGCCCCTCCCCGGCCCCAGCCCTGCCCGGGGCCGCGCCCGGACCCCAGACCCTGGCCCGCTGTCCAGCGCTCGTCGTGCGACCGCGGCCGCCGCCGGGGAGGGGAGGAGGCCGCCCGCTGCACGCTCGCGGGGCAGGCCCAGAGGTGAGTCGAGGTCCGCGGGCCGGGCCGTTGGGAGGGTGCGGCTGACCCCAACCCCAGTGGGCCCTTCCCCATGGCATATCCCAGAGAGACCCTCAGAGAGGTCGCCGTAGGGTCAGTCCCAGCTCCTCGTAGTGCAAGCCGCCCGCCCCTCGCCCTGCACCAGCATCTGCCCATCACCCCACCTAAGACTGGAGGGGGCTGGACCGAACCCGCACTGGGAATCAGAAAACTTTGCTCCTGGGGCCCGTCACTTAGCTTCTCTCTTCTCTCATCCTCATCCATAAAATGGGCAGAAGGATCCCTGCCCTCCTTCACTTACAGAGAAGGGGGTCACATGTCCTTCCAGGAACCTGGATTGACCTGGGGGTGGTGTCTACTCCCCGCACTGATGAGCCTCCCCTTGAAGCCCATCTTTCCCAGACCAGTCCTGGCCACTCTTGTCAAAGGAATCTGACACTGTAACTCCCTCCCCCAAACCTCAGTTCCAACCCTGTGTGGTCAGATAAATCCCCAATGCATGGACTTCCTTCAGGATCCAGGTCAGAGGGGATCCAAGTCTCCCTCCAGCCTGGGACCCCAGGTTTTCAGTCTGCCCTGGAGGTCAGTCTGGAGGCCAGTGCTGTTATGACCATCTCAAGACTGGCCACCCACCCCCTCTTTTCTTCTCTGAGGACAAGGGCAGAGTGGACGATAGCTCTCACCCTCTCTATACGGGCAGCTTCTGGCTGAGTCAGGGTCTGTCCGACATCTCTTACCCCTTACTGTTTGTTTGTCCTGGTACCTGTCTTCTCATCTTATCAGGTGGTTAAAAATAGCTACCATTTATTGAGTACTTACTATGTAGACACTTAGATACATTTTTGTCATGTAATCCTGGCCACAGCCTAGCAGAAGAGGTGTTATTATGTCCATCCTACAGAAGAGGAAAGAGATTCAGATTTGAATCACTTGTCCAAAGCTCCATGGATGGTTGGGTTTTTGGTAACATTTGTTAAGTGCTTGCTGTGTACCACTTAGTACTCTGCTAAATAATTTTACTACATTATACCTATGAAATGAGCACTATTATTATTCCCCATTTTTCATAGGGGAGCCTAAGCCTCAGAAAGTTCAAGTAACTTGCCCCAAATCTCATAGCCCTAAGTGGTAGAAGCAGGATTTGAATCCGGGTCTACATGATCCAGAGACCACAACCTGACCTCTGTGCTATACTGTGCTGCATTTGCATTCTGTCTGAGATCCTAAACTCCAGACTTGATGCTACATCCCAGCGCTGTGAAGTGATGCAGATGAAAGTGCCCCTTTGTGACGGTAAGGGGCAACCCAGGATGAGCAGCTCAGTCTGGTCCTCTGCTTTATGGTCCTGTGCCGATGTGCAGAGCAAGGCGCTTCCAGCCCCATGACAGTCACTGCTGTGCTGAGCCACTGCTGCGGATGCGAGCCGGTTATATCAATCCCTCAGGTGTGCTGGGGAGAAAGGGATTGACATCCACCTTCTGAGCACACCTCTACTCTGCTTCTCCCCAACTAGGGCTAAGCCTACAGCAAACAGATGATTTCTAAACAAACCCGCATTTGGGCAGCAGGTGATGAAAACTGCAGTCTCTTAATGCAATCCCCGCTTGCTCTTTTTTCTCTTTTGAGGGACTTACCTAACACCAAACAACTGCAGAAATAAAATGACCAAGTGAGGATTTATCACCAGCAATTTAAGTTGATCAAGACATACCTGGTGATTCTGGGCAAGAAACCTGACATCCCCGAGCTTCCGTTTCCCTATTGGATTGTCGTGAGGACGGAGATCAGCCATCAAGGTTCGGTACTTAGCACATAAGTATTACTCAGAGAAGGTTAACGCTTATTACTAAGAATTTCACCGTGGTAAGTTAATATTTGAAATTAGTTTAGCATTTGTGATTTCTGGCTTAAAACTGTGATGCTTCTAGTCAGCAGGAGTTCTTTCAAGAAGTTTTGTTAGACGTGAAAGGAGTCCACCAGTCTCCAGGAGTCTGTTTGTGCTAGAGTCAAGTCTCAGGGCGAATCAGGCAGGGTCAGCTCGGAGTTGGGACTGATCTGGACTCAGCACCCTCCTGTACTTAATCTTACGTCAGGCCCAGTTAAAAACTGGACAGTCGCAGTTTGCCTCCACTACATTCCCAGGATTAGACCAGAGGCGGATTCTGCAAATGCTGCCAAACCCTCCCTGCACTGTTCCTGGGCCCCAGAGGCTGGGCATGTCCTGAACAAAGCCCGCGCCCTGCCCTCCCTCTGCAGTGTCTCTGAGTCCCCGGTTCCAGCGTTTAGCCTTGTCTGTCCCTTCTCCAGTAGAAGGGGGGGAGAGGTCCCCGGGTAGGAATTAGAGTCCCTGCCCCCTGCACTCCACTCCCACTCACCCAGCGGGGTCCTGCCCAGTGAAATGAAAGCACGGGGACCAGTCAGCACTGTGTAGGACCCAGTTCTCAAAGTGTGGTACCCACACAAACTGATCAGAATTACCTGGGGAAATTTTTTAAAATGCATGTTTCTTACTGGTCCCAATGGACTAAATCAGAATCTGGAGTGGGGGTGAGACCAAAGAATGTGCATTTCTAATGAAGCACTTCAGGTGATTCTGCTGCGTAATTGTGTAGGTGAGAGGGTGCACTGGAGCACAGAGAAGTGAAAGCATGGGTAGAGGATTCTAGAAGGCTGCCGGCTATCATCCTATTGTTACCCCCTTCTGCTTCTTGCTGCATACTCTCTCCCTAGCTGCTTTCTGGGCAAAGACTGCCAAGGATGGATTCTCGCCCTTACCCCAGTGGGCAAATTCAGCTTGTCTGGGGCTCCCTCTCCAGCCACCAGTCCCACTGTAGAGTGCTTGCCAGACTCCCCACTGCCTTCTGGGAGGGGCAAGAGGCAGGAGGTCAGGCAGAGGCTGGGGACACAGCTGCAGCAGCCCAGGGCTCCGTTTCCTCCCCCAGCCCTGGGCCTCTGGGGCAGAGGAAGCCCAGGCAGGAAGGCCAGAGCTGCCACCAGCCAGTGAGGCCCACGGAGCGCCCCCCTCGCCCCCCCCCCCGAGTCATCCTGCCCTCAGAGCCTCAGCATCATGGATCTTCATTTGGCACCATTCTTAGACTAGGGGTCTTCTGCAGCCTATATGGCCATATGCCCAGCCCTACCAGCCTTACCACGTCATGCCAGAAGACACTCCCCCTCCCTCGTGGCAGCTGCCCCTACCTGGGGATCCAGTCCCCAGGCACACACCTGCATACTCTCCACCATTCAAAAGTCCTTCTTGCTGTCTGACCTCAGTCCTTCTTGCTGCAGCCTCAGCCCTAATCTTCTCATTCTAAACCTTTGAGAAATGAAGAAGGGGGTGGCTTCTGAAGCACTAGATGGTTTGGGAGCTGAGATGGGGACTGTTATAGATCAGAATTACTCCCCTAATGCTCTCCACCAAACTTCTGGAAAAGTTCAACCAGCCACAGAAGGTCAAACATTCAACGTCTAAGTATGTTTCACTTCCCTTCCACATCACTGGCCCTACCCCCACTCTTTCCCAGGACGGCAAGGAGAGAGAAGGGGGCCGGGGAGTGGCTCGGAGAGGGCGTCTTATACTCTGATGAGGGTGCAGAGAGGTTCCTTCACACCTGGCACAGCCCAGCACTGTCCAAGCTTTGTATCGTTGTTACAACCCTGAGAGCTCAGACATGGGCAGCCACCCTGGATTGGGATATGGCGTAGAAAAACACGGGACTGGGAGTCTGGACACCTGGGTTGTACTCCTGGTATTGCCACTGAATCCTGCCCGACCTTGCACAAGCCTTCTCTCCTGACTGAGTCTTAATCCCCATCTTCTCTAAAATAAGAGCTGGGCTTTGTGATTCACAAGGTGTCCTCCTAGGACTCCATCATGGGGGTGTCCCAGCCCCGGGTGGCTCCTGCAGACCTTGTAGCCACTCCAGCCTGCCCTGAGAATACGTCCTGCTCCCTGCTGTGCGTGACTCCTGCCTGTTCTATCCAGACCCCAATCTAAACAATCTTGATTCCTGTTCCCAGCTTGTCGGGACCCTGAATGGCAGGAAGTGAAGACAGGAGCCTGTTTATGTTTGAGGCAGCCAGGCCGGGGGGGCGGGGGCACTGGGAAAGGGGTGGGCAGGGGTGGAGGCTGGGAAGGGGTGGGCAAGCGGGCAGGGGACAGAAGGGTGGTGGTACTGCTGAGGAGATGCTCTTTCTACCCTAGTCCCGTAGTCCCCTTCTGCCCTCTGCACCCTCCAGTCTGAACTCAGCAGCAGGAGAGCTGGGAGTCCCCCAAGCTCTCAGTCACTTAAACATGGCTCCCCACCCTTTACCCCTAACAGGATGGTTTCCATGGGGAAGTGAACCAGGACTTCCCCTGCAGGCCCCTCCCCAAAGCCAGACACAGGGAGGAGGGAGGAGGCCTCCCTGCCCCCCCCACAAAAAAACTCCCAGTGATTTCCTCCGGGTGGGAGGGACCCACGGTCAGTGGCTGAAAACACTGAAGGGATCACATTTCATAGATGTTATTGCGCCCCTTCTCCTCTCCAGGGACCATGACCTTGGACCCTCCCAGGAGAACCCTTCTGATGCTACTGACGGCCTTGGGCCTGACCCAGGGTGAGTACTGGGCAGCAAGTATGGAACAGGGGCCTGGGTGGAGAAAGGGCTATCTGGGCTCAGCTCTTGTTGGGCTGAATTTGAGGAGCTGGGGAGGAGGAGGACTTAGGAGCTTGGCTGGAGGGCGGGAGATGGGCTCAGTGGGACTAAGCTCCCGGCTACCCCAACCCTCCTGTGCTGTCCTCCTGATCCAAACCCGCAGGCTGCTGCTCTGTCGGACTCCAGGGTGGGACCGCTATCTGGGGGTGCGGGCAGTGGGGATGTTGGCAGGGAGGGACTGGGAGAGCCCTCAGAGTTGGCGCTGGGGGCTGGGCTGGGCCTGGAACTGGGAGGGGAGGTCCTAGGATCAGGGAAGGGACAGAAGCCTGGTTCCCCTGGTGGCAGCTGCCCCTGGCAGGGATAAGTCACTGGAGGGAAGGATAATCTGAGGATGGAACTGAAGGACCAAGGCCTCAAAGATTTGAGAGCTCAGAAGGCGGGGGCGGGGGGGGGCAGGGGGCAGACCTGGGTATTAGGCTTATCCTGGGGAGTTGGGCCCAGAGCAGCTGAGCTTCCAGTGTGTCTCCCAGGCGACCCCGTGAAGCCCTCTCGGGGCCCGCTGGTGACCTGCACGTGTGCGAACCCACACTGCAAGGGGCCTACCTGCCAGGGGGCCTGGTGCACAGTAGTGCTGGTGCGGGAGGAGGGCACACACCTCCAGGAACATCGGGGCTGCGGGAACCTGAACCAGGAGCTCTGCAAGGGGCGGCCCACCGAGTTCTTCAACCACTACTGTTGCTACAGCCCCTTCTGCAACCACAACGTGTCCCTGGAGCTGGAGGGTACGTACAGCTGCTCCAGCAACCCCTCCCTGTCTTCTCAGACTCTGCCCTCCCCGCCCTGCTTGCCTCTCGTGCTCTGGCCTGGAGGGCGGGGGAGGCAGGACCCTGGGATCTGACTGGCAGAGTGGCAAGGTGGGGGGCGTCTGGCCCGGTGGAAGCTGGGCCTCAGTGTCCCTCCTGTGCCAGCCACCCAGACTCCGCCAGAGCAGCCGCGAGAAGATGGCCAGCTGCCTCTGATCCTGGGCCCCGTGCTGGCCTTGCTGGTCCTCGTGGCTCTGGGTGCCCTGGGCCTGTGGCATGTCCGGCGGAGGCAGGAGAAGCAGCGGGGCCTGAACAGCGAGCTGGGCGAGTCCAGCCTCATCCTGAAGGCATCCGAGCAGGGGGACAGCATGCTGGGGGTATGGGACTGGGAGACCCTGGGACACAGGGTGGTGAGGGTAGACAGAAGACACAGAGCCAGAGGGGACCCAGAGGGGCAGGTAGCCGAGAAAGGCACAATGGCAGGCACTCAGAGATTTGATTGGGCGCTGGACAGGAGGGCTTGGTGAGTGAGAAGCCTGGAGAGACACAGCGGTGGGGCCCAGGTTGAGGAGGGAGAAACGGGTTGGGTGGGTGCTGCCTCTCAGCGGCCTCTCGGTGCTCCCAGGACCTCCTGGACAGTGAGTGCACCACCGGCAGTGGCTCAGGGCTCCCCTTCCTGGTGCAGAGGACAGTGGCGCGGCAGGTCGCCCTGGTGGAGTGTGTGGGTGAGCAGTGGGTGAGCCCGGGCGATGGGGACCAAGAGCTCCCGTGAGCTTGGGGGAGGGGTGAGGGAGCTCTTGGCCTCCGGAGTCACAGGGGGGGCCAGGCCTGGCTCCGGCTCCGAATGGGAATTCTGCTGGCCAGGGAGGGGGTTGGAGATGGGTGAGTGCCAGACCCTTCTGCAGGAGCTGGGGTGGAGCAAGAGGCAAATGGGGGTGGCTTGCCGGCTGCCTTTGGGTCTGGATTAAGTTAAAACATAATCATCAGAGGTTCTGCAGATGAAGTCAGTGCAGCATAATGATGGGGGACTCCTCTGGGGATTACTGTGCCCAAGGGCTCTGTGTGTCCGGTATGTGACCCCCTCCTTCCTCTCCGGCCGTCGGATCAGGAAAGGGCCGCTATGGCGAGGTATGGCGGGGCCTGTGGCACGGTGAGAGTGTGGCCGTCAAGATCTTCTCCTCGAGGGATGAACAATCCTGGTTCCGGGAGACTGAGATCTACAACACAGTGCTGCTCAGACACGACAACATCCTAGGCAAGCGGGAGGGTGCTGTGCCAGGCCCCCGGCTCTCATCCCCCCGCACTCAGGGCTGGACCACCACCTCGCCTCTGGACACTGACCTAACCCTGCAGGACTCCCAGCCGGCCCTCAGCTTCCTCAGCCCTCTGATTCCAGCTTCCCCTCTGACCTAAGCCAGACCAGCCCCCACCCCAGCCCCAGCTTTGCCCTGACCTAGTCCATCCTCTGTCCCCAGCCCTGACCCTGACCCGTCGAGCCTCCTTCATCCCTAGACCCTTGGTGAGCCACCTGACCCTCCGCCCACAGGCTTTATCGCCTCGGACATGACTTCCCGCAACTCAAGCACGCAGCTGTGGCTTATCACGCACTACCACGAGCATGGCTCGCTCTACGACTTTCTGCAGAGGCAGACGCTGGAGCCCCAGCTGGCCCTGAAGCTAGCCGTGTCCGCGGCCTGCGGCCTGGCGCACCTGCACGTGGAGATCTTCGGCACACAGGGCAAGCCGGCCATCGCCCACCGCGACCTCAAGAGCCGCAACGTGCTGGTCAAGAGCAACCTGCAGTGCTGCATCGCGGACCTGGGTGAGCGGGGAGGGGCGGGCCCTTCGCGGGGGTGTGGGGTCCGTGAGCTCTCCCTTTCCACGCGGTACTGCCTTTGCTGGTTTGGATGCCTGGCGTCGGTGATGACACTGATTGGCGCTTTAAAACTTACAGACATGTGTTTGGTCTCATCTCACCTCTGCAAGAGCCCCACAAGTTGCCTTAACGTTCTTTTCAAGCCCACACCAGCCGAGCTCCAGGAGTTAGGAGAAAGGGGCAGGGAGCCAGCAACCTGGGTTCTCATCCTGGCTTCGCTGACTACATCGCTCCCCGTCACCAGGCCTTGGGGTTCAGCTCTGTGAAATGGGCATCATAATGCCTGCCTCCCCTACTCACATCTCGCTGGGTTCTTGCACCTAGAGAGCACCACACAAGCACAGTGTAACTGGGACAGTTATTCTCCCCGTGGCTGCTGTCTCCCAGCCCACCTCAGGGCGGGTCTCCATTTGCCGGCCCCTCTTATGTCCTACCGTCTCTCTCCATCCCACCTCACCCCCGGACCCCAGCCTCCCAGGGCCCATCCTGTCTGTGGGCTGGGATGAGTGGCAGGAGTGACAGGCCCGGTACCCACAGGCCTGGCTGTGATGCACTCCCAGGGTAGTGACTACCTGGACATCGGCAACAACCCGCGAGTGGGCACCAAGCGGTACATGGCCCCCGAGGTGCTGGAAGAGCAGATCCGAACCGACTGCTTCGAGTCCTACAAGTGGACGGACATCTGGGCCTTTGGCCTGGTGCTGTGGGAAATCGCCCGCCGGACCATTGTCAATGGTGAGGATCCCCCCTGCACAGGATGGGGAAAGGGGAATAGGGTGGGTGGATAGACAGGCAGGAGATGGGACTTCCTGCCATGGCTGGTGCCCGTGGCCTGAGGGGCTTGTGGTCAGACCTCCCATATTCCCTTTACTGCCACTCACCAGCTGGTCCAGCTGAATGACATTTTAAGGTTCATCTGAGTCTGGTTCTGGCTGTGAAATCTTGGGTAAGTGATAATAATAAAAATATTAAGAGCAGCTAACATTTATTGAGTTTAAATATGTGCCAGATGCCACGCTGTATACATGTATTATCTTATTGAATCGTCCTTTGTTGGCAGGGAGGTGGTATTGCTTAGTGGTTAAGAGCGTGGGTTGGGAATCGGACTGCCTAAGTTCAGTTCCTGATTTTGCTGTGTGCAAGGTACTTAACCTCTCTGTGCCTCAGTTTCCTCATTTGTAAGATGAGAATAAAATAATTTCTAGTTGTTGAGATAATCCAAATAGTGTGTTCAGGGCAGTATCTGGAGCTGTTCTGTAGCTCAGTGAATGTTAGTGGCAATTATTGTTGTAATGACGCATGCTTGACACAGTATCATCCCCATTTTACAGATGTGGGGATTGAGGCACAGAATTACAGCTGGCTAGAGGCAGCACTGGGGTCTGAAACCAGGCAATCTGACTCTGGGGGCCAGTGCTCTTCATTACCGTGCTTTTTATACCTCTCTGGTCCTTGGTTTCCTTGACCACAAAAATGCGGGATATAATAGTGTTTGCAGTGCCTGCTTATTACTGCCTTATTATTATTATTAGCCAAGCCGTGCAGCATGCGGGATCTTAGTTCCCCGACCAGGGATCGAACCCGTGTCCCCTGCATTGGGAGTGTAGAGTCTTAACCACTGGACTGCCAGAGAATTCCCTGCTGCCTCTTTATTACCGTGGGTGCCACAGGGGACTCAGATTTGGAGGGGCTGAGAGCAGGCAGAGGGACCTCGTTCCTGATGGCCCCATATAGGGGGCCGCCCTGTGGCTGGTGCCCTCCCAGCCCTGGGGTGGATGGGTGCTGGGTGACGGTCTGGACCAGGTGGGGAAGTGATCAGTCTTTGCGGAGGCTGTCCATGGGGAGAGGCTGCTGGGAGTCCTGACAGGTTGGGGACCACCCTCTGGATGGGCTCAGGTCCCTGCCCCTTCAGACATGAGCTCTAGAGGCTGGGGCTGGGGAAGGGGGCACCTGGAAGGAGCCGAAGCCCCTTGGACCAGGCCTCAGGCAGGAAAGGAAGGCTGGACCAGCCTGGGCTGAGGGGGAGGCTGATTGCCGACTCCTGGAGCGGAGGGAAGCTCTGTCAGCCCCACACAGATTCGTGGCGCATTATAAACACTGTAATCTGGTGTCAGCGCCGGCGCTGATTAAAGGCCCATTAGACACGCTCAGGCCTCTGTGCAGCACTGATTAGGGCTCGAGCAGCACAGGGGCTGGCCTGGAAGCCCGCCACGGGGAGCACAGCTGGCGTGGGCTCTACCGAGGTTGTGGCTGTGCTGTGTGGCTGCGGCTCCCAGCCTGGGGCTGGAAGCAGGGTGTGGCCTGGGGCGCTTTTCTGGGGTCTGGCCTCTTCTGCCCCAGTGCCTGCAGCTCCACAGGCATCATCTTCAGAAAGCTCCTGCTAAGGACCACGCACTTCGGATGACCAGGGGAGGGGGCACTGCTGGCTGAAGGGGTCAGCAGAGGCCTGTGCCATCCCTGAGAGTGGGTGGATGTGATCTGGACCTGGGTAAAAATCTCTTTCTCTGAGGAGATGTGTTTTCTCCCCCTTTCCCTCATTCCACATCCTCATCCAGCAGTCAACCAGCCTCCCTTCCTTAAGTGTAGCTTGGAGGTCAAGAGCATGGGCTTTGGTTAGACTTTCTGGGCTTAAATCCTAGCTCTGTCACTTACTACCTGTGTGATTTTAGACAAGTTTCTTAACTTCTCTGGCCTGAATTTCATTGCTTATAAAGTGGAGCTAATAGTATTGCTTACCTCATAGAGTTGTTGTGAGGATTTAATGCCATGCAGTTAGGACAGTGCCTGGCACATAGTAAGTGCTCAGTGAATATTAGGTATTTGGGGGCATCTGTGATAGTTGGGGCCTCGGAGCAGTACCCAGGCCCTGGGTGGGAGGCAGCTGTGGAAGGACTGGAACAAGATCTGGCCTAGGAATACAATGAGTTTAAGTCTTGACTCTGCCATTACTAGCTGTGTAACCTTGGACTCAACTTCTCTGAGCATCAGTTTCTTCATCTGTAAAATGGGTCTTTGGGTTGCTGTGAAGACGAACAGGATAATGCATGTAAAGTGTTTATAGCACAATGCCTGGCATATATGGTAAATGTAAAATAAATGGCAGTAATTATTATTATTTATAAATATATTTATTATATTATGGTGTCTCTCTCAGGGGTAGCATGGCCAGGCAACTGGTTTCCTGGACCCTGGGACAGAGGGTGGGCAAGGCTCTCCTCTGGGTGATATTGGGCCTCCTTGAGGTCCCAAGTGACTGTCCCATTGCCCTCCATCCCTAGGCATCGTGGAGGACTACAGGCCACCCTTCTATGATGTGGTGCCTAATGATCCCAGCTTTGAGGACATGAAGAAGGTGGTGTGTGTTGACCAGCAGACCCCCACTATCCCCAACCGGCTGGCTGCAGACCCGGTAAGGCCTCTCTGGTGGGGCTGGGATGGCGTGGGGTGGTGGCTCACAGCTGGGATTTCTGGGCCCAGGAACTTGTGTCTGGCCTCTGCTTCACCTGGATAGATTCTGGGGGGACAGAGTCCAGGGTACTTCTCTGGGTACTCCCTCCCACGTCCTTGCCTGTGGACCTCTGGGACCCTCTGGTTATTCTGGTAACCAGAACACTTCACCTCGCCTGAAAAGTCAGAGGCTCTCTGCTGCATTTCCTGCCATGAAGTTTTTGTTGTTGTTGCTCATTTTTGTTCTTTCTCAAAACACTCCATATACTTACACAGGACACATGCATATGTGTATATAGACACACAGGGGCATGCACGCGCTTCTACACAAACACATACTCACAGGTACACACACATGCACATATATGCCAGACTGTTGACCCCATGAAGAGGAAGAGCATGTCTCCTTTGCTGACCCTTATCTCCCTGTTACCTGTCACAGTGCCTGGCACACAATAGGTACTCAATAAATGTTTATGGAAAGAATGAATACACGTACACATGTGTATACATGTATGTATACATAGACACGTGTATATTTCTGCACAACACACAGATCCACAAAAAGCCACTCATATGCACTCCTGTGCACACACACATACACTCTGTCTCAGGAACCGGCTTGAGCTCTGAGGTGGAGTGAGGCTGGCTCACTCTGGGACCGCTGAGCTTCCTGGGATGGGTTCCTCCCTAGACACATGCATTTTGAGGACGCAGCCAGGGTTGGTGGAGGTGCTGGGAGCCACTGCCCTCTACACTGGGGTCCCGCTGCAGATAGGCATGTGGGAGCCCCGAGGCCTGCAGATCTCCCCTTTCCTGGATCTTGGTGGAGATGAGGGCGGGGTGTACTCACAAGAGGGTGTCCCCGAAGATCTGAGTTACATATCTCTTTCCGTCCTGCCTGCCTTTCTCCATCCCCTTCTCACTCCACTCCCTTCCTCTTCCATTTTTATCTTTCTTTTTCATCCTTGCCTGGTTCCCGCCATTCTCCCTCTTACCACGTCTGGCCCTCGTCTCCCCCTCCTTTCTGACACTCTCGTTTCCGTCTTCTCATCCTTTCTGTTCTGCTCGTGTCTCCCCACTACTGGGCATCCTCCTCGCCTCTTCCTTTCCACCTTCCCTGACCCGTGTCTCTGCTTTCTCTCCTCTGCTTCGCTCTCCCTCCCCACAGGTCCTCTCAGGCCTGGCTCAGATGATGCGGGAGTGCTGGTACCCAAACCCCTCTGCCCGCCTCACTGCGCTGCGGATCAAGAAGACACTACAGAAGCTCAGCAACGGCCTCCAGAAGCCCAAAGTGATTCACTAGCCGCAGGCCTGAAGCCTGACTCCCCTCTGCCTGCAGTGTGTGTGGTGGGCAGTGGCTGGTGGCCTGTCTGGGTAGAGGTTCTGTGAGTGTGCGCTGGGGAGGGGAGTGCCCCTCTGTGGGCAGCTGTGCCTGCCCAACTCGGCCCCCAGCCCATCCAGCCAGAAATACAGCTGGGCTGAAACCCGATCCCCCCACCTCACCCGCCACCGTCTGGCCCGCTCAAGGCAGCAGGCTCCCTGACGCCGGGCTCGCTCCCCACTCCCACGCCCTGGGTGCACCCCCTACCACCCCCAGGACCCGATGCAAAAGAGGCCTCAGAGCCAGGGTGGCCAAGCCAGGGAATCCCAGTCCCGGGCCCAGAGTCTGGGCCTGCACTTTATCCCCTGCCGTCAGTCAACCCCCACCGCCCCACCAGAGCTGCCAGGGTGGCACAGGGCCCCGTCCAGCCTTCAGTAGACACCCTGCCCTGCCAGGCTTTAGCCTCTGTCCCAAGCCCCAGACACCCAGGCCCATCGGTTTTTCTCCGTGGGTTTGTATCTCAGCTCCAGGCCGCCTTGGGCCGCTGTCTCCTAGACAGGACCCCCGCTAGCTGAATGCTAGCTGCCCAGGAGAGTGGGTTGCCTGATCCTGGGGCCCTCCTCCACTCCCCTCCTAGCTGACTTATTGTGGCATTAAACCCAAGGAGTCTTGCTGCGGGTGTGGCAGAGTCATAGGCCAGTGGAGAGGTGGCAGGTCAGATGGGCAAGGCCCAGGACTTTCAGAATAAACTGAGAGGATGTCGGAGCCAAGCACGGCCGCCAGGGAAGGGCTCAGCTGGGAGTCAGGAGACCCAGGGTCTGGTCCGGGTGCTTGCTCTACAGGACAAGAAGTAGGCCTTCGCTGGCCCAGGACCTTTGTTTCTTTATCTACATATTGAAAGATTTGTAGATGAAGATTTGGTCCTGATGTCTTTTGAGGTTTTTTTTCAGCTCTAAAGTTCTTTGAAATGTTTAGCCTGTGTCAGAACTCAGTTCATCAGTCTCTTGTACTCCTTGTGCCCCAGCCCCTGGCAATTTGCCTCAAGATGGAGATTTGAAAATAACTTTAGCTGAGGCCAAGGGTGTCTGAAACGCCTCCTAGTTTAATTCTCCAAGCTCCAGTTCCTGCCTTAACCCATGTCTGTGGCCATCCTTGGGCTCACACAGCCCTGGGCCTTCTGGAAGGCAAGCCAGCCAGCCACTCACCTGCTCTGTAGCTTCGCCTTCTCTGCCCAGGGCTGATAGGGGCCAGGGGCCAGCTTCCTGCAGGGCCTCAAAGCTCAGAAGAAATCTGGCTCCAGTCAGCAAGCCTGCAGCACCCAGGTTCCTGCTCCCCACTGGCCCCTGGCCCGGGCCCATACCCTTGGCCGGGCCCCAGAGAGTGTGTGTCTAGGAAGAACCTGGTGGCTGTAGAGAAACACATGGAAAGTTCGGCGTTTGGAAATATCAAGGGTGTATGTCCATGTGCTGAGGAGGTTACCCTGAATCCTAGGCGGGTAGATGGGCTGGAGGGTGATGGGGCTGGAGGTGGGGCCTAAGGGTTGGGGGTGAGGAGCAGGGCTCCGGCTAGGGACATGACAGCCCCAAACTTGGGAAGACGTGGCCTCGCAGCCCTCAGCCTGGGACAGGGTGGAGAAGGACCCTCAGTTGTCCACAGGAGATTAAGGAAACACAGCCTCCTTCCCCTCCTGCTGGAAACGCCCCAGCACAGCCTCCCTGGCCGGCTTCTCGGCTTCTCGAGTGTTTCTTCCTTCCACCGTCAGAGAGGCACCTTCCCAGGCTGCCTCCCAGCATTGTGCAAGGCCCGGAGGAGAACCAGGAAGTGAAACTGGGTGAAACAGAAAGCTACATGGACCTGCCACGTTCCCACATCGTCGTGGGGCACTCTGCTTCCCGGTAGTGTCACGTCTTCTGGTCACTGGAACCCACCTAGCCCAGGAATCAGGACACTCCTCAAGGGTTTTATCTCCACTGGATTTGGGGGTTAAAAGTCTCCTGAGACTCTACAGCCAGAAACTGAAGGCAGCAGCTCCCCAAAGGCTGGAAAATCCCTAAGAGGAGAAGGTCTGAGGCAAGAGGCGGAGTGATGGGGGAGGGTTGAGGGAAGGGGCCAGAGTTGGGAGGACAGCTGTGGCCAGGGAGAGAAGGAGGCATTGGTGAGAGCAGTCTGCATAATGCTTCTGAATTCAGGACGGTGTTCCAAGGCCGAAATGACAGTCTCTTAACCTGGAGATACTGTTCGTGGGAGCATTTAGCTCGTGCTTAGCACATAGTAGGTCCTCAATAAAGCATGGTTGAAGGTCCGGAGCTCCTGCTGAGTCTTCGCAGCCCGGTGCCTCTGCAGTGGCCCATCGCAGAGGGAACCAGAGGGTACGGGGAAGAAGAGGGTCCCAGGGTATCCTGCCCGGGCTTTGCCCTTGAGAGACAAGTCACAGTTGGCTCAGGCCCCTACTTGGAGCCAAATCTCAGTTCCCACCGCCGGCTGGGAGTAGCCTGCTCGCGGCGCCTCCGGATCGCCCTCTGCTGGCCGAAGGGCTACCCAGCGGCCGCCTCCCGCCCCACCCCCGCGCGGGGGATCGCCTGCCTTTACCCGCCCAGGAGCTCCTCACCCGGCGCTAGCGTGCTTGACCTTCCCCATGCTTCTGTTCTGTAGGGACTGTCCCCCGAAAACCACATCTGGAAAGGAGCTGCGTCCTCACTCAGAGGCAGCTTGGACCCGCCCGCCTTAATTCCCTGTTCTCAATCCCCTCCTTAAATGGGGCCCCCCGCCTTGCCTGGAGTCAGTCTTCATCCCCAGAATGAGAAGGTGACCGCCATCCTCGGGAACCCACCTTGGCGTCCTGGGCGGGCTCAGACAGCACCTTTCCCTCTCCCCCAACCCCGGGAAATTGGGGGCGGGGACATACCATGGGGGAGGCAGGTACTGAAAGAAGACAAGAGGTGACTTTTCCATTTGACCGCCCAGCCTAGAAAATCTGTGCCTTTGCAGTAGAGACCCCCTTAGGGAGCCACAGAAAGGGGTACCCTTGGTAAAAGGGTATCCCAAATCGTTTTACCACGAGGACCTGCCCTCCTCCCAGCAGACCCCAAGGCGGCCTCAGGCCTGGAGCCGGCTAGGACTCTGGATGCCTTTGTCCATGGACCTCCACAAGAGACAGTACCCTCCTTCCCAGAGGACCTCTTACACCAGCTTTGGGGAAATAAGAGCGTTCCTGGCATCCTGCAAAGGCAGCTTTTCCCCTCCTCCTGTGCCTGCCAGTCTCTGGTCCTTAAATCCCCACCCTGATGTCCACATTATGGTTGGCGTGTGGGCAGAAGGTCCGTAAGAATATTACGGAAAAGAAATCACAAGAAGACAGGCTGGGATCTGGGAAAGGAGAATTGGCTCGTTGCCCTCCAGGGTTAGAAGAGTCGGTGGGAGGTCGCGGCATCTAAGCCCCTGCCTCCACGTAGAGCCTCAGGGAACCTGCCTGCCTTTGAAAGAAGAAAACCCATCAACTTCTTCGCAGCTTTGTTCTGCTTTCCTGGGGGACCCCAGGCTCCAATTTCCTTACCTATATAAAGAGGGAGAGGATCATTTGTGTGGTAAGGATTCTCTCTGAGGGGTGATGAGTGTCTGTGTAACATGCCCAAATGAGAGTGAAGCTGGTTCCTGGAGCATGAGCTTTGATGCTGAGGACCACGCCCTCCCCTGCCAAGCCCTCGTGGTACCCAGTTCTCCCTATTCTCCCAGTCACCGTTCTCCCTCAGTCCTGCCCCACATCTACCCTCAGAGGGTGGCTCTTCCCCCTCCAGAGCCTCACTCACATCCAGATTAACAGACCAAGAAGTGGCAAATCCCCATGCCTAAAAGATCCAGCCCTAGGGATGGAGCGGAGGGGTGCACGTCCGGAGTCCAGTCTCCCAGGGCGGGGACTGATCCTGACTGTGCAGCCATCACTCCGGGTGGGCGACTCTTGGAACGAGCTGCTTCTACCAGGGCCACGTTCAGATTGCTAGAAATAGAGACAGAGGGCTTCTTGTCTTTGCATATGATCTGCATAATGTCATAGACACACAGTCTATTTTCAGGCAGCTTTCAGGTTAAAGTGTTGTCACTGCTGCCCTGCGGGTGTCACGTCTGGATGAGTCTCTTCTCTGTTCTTTCTCACCCACCCACTCTTACTGACCTAGATCCCCAACTGCAGGAGCAAGTGGTGAGGTGGGGGGCAGAGCAGGCTTGTCCGGGGAGCCAGAGGGGCAGGGCAAGAGGCACACTGGCATTTCCTTTACTACCACCAGCACCACCAAAAGCAGAGTGGGGCTGCTCAGGGGCAACTGGTAAGCAGAGGCAAGGAACGGGAAGCAAGGTGGCCCATATTCTGTTCTACACAAACCTTTTCTGCCTCTTCTACCAGAACAGCCAGTTCCCATACGGTTGATTCAGTCTTCTGCCAGTTTGAAGGAAGACATCTAGATAAACCTGTTCCTCTCGGCCACCATAAAGCTGGCTTGGCCCAGCTATCCCTCTTGGACGTTTACTTTCAGCACTAAGACTTGCTCTTAGCCTCCTGTGAAATCTGACCTTCAGTCTGTCCCTCTCCCGGGAGTCCCACCTGGGAGACCGGTATCCTAGTCTGATGATCAATGTCTTTAAAGCATCTGGCACATAGTAGGAGGTCAATCAATGCTAGAGTCCCCTCCTCTCCTTCAGAAGTCTGTGCCAAGCACCTAGTTGTCCCAGGCCTGGATGCCAGAATAGGCACCATGCTCTGAGGGCTCATGGCAAACATGCTCGAAGGGCCAGTTAGGGTGACTTACTAGACGTCTGTTGACCTTGGCAAGTCACTTGGCCTCTCAGCTAGAAAAGAGGGGGGCTGGTGGGTTTTAGGGGCAAGGACAATTCTCATGTCACAGCTTGAGCCGTTTGGTGACCTGTCCTTGGTCACAGAAGGCTAGGGCTGGAGCCCCGGCAAGGGGATCATCAGGGCCTGTCTGCTGTAGTGTCTTACTATGGAGACCTAAGGATTCACCAGATGCCAAGGTGAGGAGCCTGGGAGACTTGCTGGGTCCTGGGAATCATGAGGCCACTCAGTCAGGCTGGATAGCAGCACCGTACCACCCAGAGCTCCTGGCCCCTGGCGTCCAGTCCCCCTGGACCTGCCTCATCCCCTTAGGCAGGCGTTTCCTGTTGATAAGAAGCTCAGTCAACAAACACTGATAAAGAGATGAAAAAAGGAAATTGACAGGGCTTGGGTATAATGGGCATTTTGTCTGCCTTTTCTACCCTTCTTCCTTCTCCCTGCACTCCTCCCCCACTGCTTCCCAGAACTGAGGCAAAAACATACCCCCCACCTCCACTATGGGCCCTATTTTGCAGTTTCCAGGAATTTAGCCTTACAGAGCCCTTAGAAGCAGGGCCTGGTTTGACCTGGGGGCAGGAGGTGGGTAGGAGTTCAGAGGCAGGAAACTCCGGGTGCTGCGAGGCCCCCAAGTCCAGGGAAAAGGGCAGTGGCAGCAGGAAGGAAGGACTGTCAGGCGCAGGTTGCATCCACGACCTTCCCTCTTCCCTTCTCCTCCCTCCCCGCCGGAGGCCTGGATCCAAGTCGTGGTTAGGTGGCTGCATAGTCTACAATTAGTGGATTTTCCATCATTTTAGTCTCGGGCTCATTACTGGAAAATCTCATTAATTTTGACTCTACTAATTTGGAGTCTATGATCCTTTGGGACAAGAAGCTGGACTGATGTTTAGGGAAAGAAAACAAACAAGTTTGCAAAGCGTGTCCAACTGCCCTTCTTGGGTTTGGTTTTGTAAGCTCAGCTCAACAAAGGCCCTTTTCTCAAGCACTCGGCCTGCAGTTAAGATAACCTGCCACCAGGTGGGTGATGAGGCTTTGTCCTCACTAGTGCAAGTAGTCATGGATCATGGACAGGGTTTTTTTTTTTTTTTTTTTAATTAATTTATTTATTTATTTATTTATTTTGGCTGCATTGGGTCCTCGTTGCTGTGCACGCGCTTTAGTTGTGGCGAGCCGGGGCTACTCTTCACTGCGGTGCGCGGGCTTCTCATTGCAGTGGCTTCTCTTGTTGCGGAGCACGAGTTCTAGGTGCCCAGGCTTCAGTAGTTGTGGCACATGGGCGCAGTAGTTGCGGCCCATGGGCTTAGTTGCTCCGCGGCATGTGGGATCTTCCCGGACCAGGGCTCAAACCCGTGTCCCCTGTGTTGGCAGGCGGATTCTTAACCACTGCACCACCAGGGAAGTTCAGACAGGGTTGTTTTAAAGATTTATACTAGATACTTCTTTTCCCCTCTTCCCTGGAGAGATCATTCCTTAATAAAACAGTCAGGCAAACATAAAGGAGCAGAATAGGTGGTTCTAAATGGCCAGGGTTTAAAAGAAAACCAACAGCCATCTACAACTTGAGGTCTTTCTCCTGAATTCGAAACTGTTTCCAGTCCTGGTTACCACCTGACCAGGGCCTTCTCTTGGCTTCAGGCCCTCAAAGCTGTCAGCGTACTTCTGACCCTTGAGGGGAGGAGCGGAGGGTTTTATCCTAGTCAAGACTTGGATTTTTTTTTTTTAGTAATTCGATAAATGTATTCTAAATTTCATATGGAAGATATGGGAACATATGTATATGTATAACTGATTCACTTTGTTATAAAGTGAATCAGTAATTTTTTTTAGTAATTCAAAAAATGCATTCTAAATTTTATATGGAAGAATGTAAATTCATGAAGAGCTAAGTCAATATTGCCTTATTTTAGGTTAATTTGTGCTCCGCAACAAGAGAGGACACTGCAGTGAGAAGCCCACGCACCGCAATGAAGAATAGCCCCCGCTCGCTGCAACTAGAGAAAGACCGTGCGCAGCAACCAAGACCCAGCGCAGCCAAAATAAATAAATAAATAAATTTAAGAAAAAAAGAAAATGGAAGAGAACATCCTTGTGACCTAGGTATGAGGAAGGATTTAAACAAGACTCTTAAAACACAAACTACAAAGCGAAGAACTATATGGATATGATGATATCAGTATACTCTTCAAAGATACACCATAAATTTAACATTAATGAATTAATAAAATTAATAGATAAATGGTAGACCAAAAGATATTTACGATCCCTAAAAGACTGTTAAGCATTAATATCTACAAGATATGAGAATACTATCTACAATATATGAGAAACTCCTTCAAATCAACAAGACTCCATAAAAAAATGGGCAAAATACATGAAGAGTTCATTCACAAAAAAGGAAACCCAAATGACTAACAAGTATGAAAAGGAATGCTAAAACTCCCTAGGGGTCAGAGAAATGCATATTCAAATGACATAAAACTAATATCTATCAAAATGGCAAAATTAGAAAAGTGAGTAGTGCCAAGTATTAGCAAGGAGGTGGGGAAATAGGAACTCTTGTTCAGTTCTTGTAAAGTATAAACTGGTGTAGTCTTTGTAGCATTGCTTAGTGAGAATGGGTGTGCCTATGCCTCATGATACCGTTTCTGGGTCGCATCTCAGAGAAATTCTCATACAAGTCCCCAGGGGGACGTGCATGAGGACGTTCAACACAGTAGTGCTTGTGGTAGCAGGGAGCTGGAGCCAACCTTGGTGTCCATCACTGGGGGAACAGATAAGTAAAATGTTGTGGATGAATATTTCAGAGCATTATGTCATCCATCAGAAGCAAGGAACCAGATATACATACAGCAACGTGGATAGATCTTTAAAATATAGAACTGATTGGCAGAAAGAGAAGGCGGGCTATAGCACAGTGCCTTTTACATAAATTTGGAATGCATAATAGAACTATCCTATGATGCAGCAATCCTACTTCTGGGTATATATCCAAAGGAATTGAAATCAGGATCCTAAAAAGACCTCTGCACTTCTGTGTACATTGCAGCATTACTCACAATAGCCAAGACATGAAACAAAATAATGTCCATCGACAGACAAATGGACAAAGAAAATGATGTAGTATATACAAACAAAGGAATATTATCCAGCCATTAATTAATTTTAATATGAATATTTAAAAAGTAGGAAATCTTGGGACTTCGCTGGTGGTTCAGTGGTTAAGACTCCACGCTTCCAGTGCAGGGGGTGCTGGTTCGACCCCTGGTCAGGGAACTAAGATCCCGCATGCCGTGTGGCAAAAAAATAAAATAAAATAAAATAAATATTTAAAAATAAAAAGAAGGAAATCCTGCTGTGTGCGACAACATAGATGAACATGGAGAACGTCATGTTAAGTGAAATAAGCCAGACACAGAAGGACAAATACTACAGGATACCACTTAGATGAGGAATCTAAAATCGTCAGACTCATAGAAGAAAGAAGTAGAATGGTGGCTCCCAGGGCTGGGGTGAGGTGGAAATGGGGTGGTAGTAGTCAAAGGGTACAAAGTTTAATTTATGCAAGATGAACAAGGCCTAGAGATCTACTGTATAGCAAAGAGCCTCTAGTTAATAATACTGTATTGTATACTTAAAAATATGCTAAGGGGGAGACCTTATGTCAAGTGTTCTTAACACACACACACACACACACACACACACACACACACAATAAGAATAGAATTCATACATATTCAAAACAACACTACATTCTTAACAAGGATACCCCTGTACTTAAGGACACAAGCTGGCTAGAATGCTTGTGCAGTGAGGGGAGCAAGGTGGACGGAGATTGAAAAGGGGATCGGAGAAAGAGGTGGAAAATACAATCTGAGAGAGGCCTTGCCGCCTTGCACAGGCCAGTGGTGATAACAAGCTACCGCGTGATTAACCTGAGGCCCATAAGTACAGGCGGAAAAGACAACAAAACCACAGAGTCCGAGTCCTGACTCAGCCGCTCAGAAGCTTGTGATCCTGGGCATAAAACAACACAGAATACTCGGCTTCTTCACCTTGAAATGGGAATGATGTGAGGAATCATGATCATGTTGGACAAGGGGCCTGGCCCGAACTGTTGTTCAATAAATAATAATAATACCAGTGAGACTGCACTCTTCTCACCAGTACTGCTCATGGCTTCGGTTCTGCAGAGCTACAAGCTGGCTTTGCGTCAGTTCCTCTTGCTGGGAATTCCCTGGTGGTCCAGTGGTTAGGACTCGGCGCTTCAACTGCAGGGGGCACGGGTTCGATCCTTGGTCGGGGAACTAAGATCCCACATGCCGAGCAGTGCCACCAAAAAAAAAAAAAAAACCCAGCAAACAAATAAAAAACTCTTGCTTTGTCCCTCTCTCAAATCAGGGGAAAGAAAAGCAAACCCTCTCCCTAGCCCCTGGCTCTCTAATCTCCCCGGCCTCCTCATCTGGGCGGCAGCTTAAAAAGAGAGATTTGCAGGGCAAGGTGAAAGTTTATGGTTGCAGATATATGTGTATATGCACCTATACGTATAGGTACATGTGTATGAATATATATATATGTATGTATTTCCATTAGAAGAAGACTCCTCATCCTGTACTTACTGGCTGCTCCTTTTGGATCAATACTTTGGTTAGGTCTTTTGTGAAATGAAATTTATATTCACGCCCACCGTTTCCTTAGTAACAATCTCCGGCAATCAGATCTGCTCTCTGGTGGAAATGGCCTTTGGAAAGTGCCATGCGGTGCACAGTTGCACAATCTTACCTTTGCCAGAAACTGTTTTCTGATGCAGCCAGTACCTTTTCCAGAGGAAAAAAAAAAATTAACTACATTTAAGCAGACTTAACAACGTCTTAAAATAGATATAAAGTGGTTTCACCCCACAAGGGAAATTCTTAAAATACTAAAGTACTGTTTTTAAGCATAGTCAAGTACTTCAGAAAAACTAATTTACATTCCAAACAATTTCTATGCTAATTACAAATGATTCTTTCCCAACCACTAGGTAATATTTTGTGTTACTGTATGTACCCGAAATGAATAAAATTATTATTATTTTTTAACCAATACTCATTCAAACTAGCCTTTCCACAGTGCTACTGGATCTGCACTTTTATTGTACTTCAATAAAAATTTGAATTTTTTTTTCAAATTTGATCCCATAGTATTGAGGTAAAAACACAAAAACGGATTTATCACAGTTGTGTAAATGAGAGGCTTGCGACTCTCAGATTTCCGCTGATTTTGCCTTTTCCTGCATAGGAAATGGTAAGCCCCAGGATGGCCACAACTGCAGACACCAAACCCGTGGACTCACTGCACTCGTACCTCTCCCTCCTCAGGTCCCCCTCTCAGGTCCTCACTCTTAACGGCCCTTCACTTTTCAAAATGAATCCTCGACTTGCCCTTCTCTATGGAGTCCTTCCCACCAGGGTATAAACTTGCCGCAAACCACATAGTCTCAGCCCCACCCCCTTCCAACCACCCCAACCCCTCTCCCCTTGCCTTCATGGTCCTATTTATTGGTGAAGTCTCTGCTTCCACACCTCCCACTCACTCCTCAGTCCACCACCTGCGGGCTCTGCCATGGAAACTGATCTCCTGGAGGTTACCCCTGGCCTCCTTGTTGCAAAATCCCGTGCACCCTTATCAGTCCTTCCTTTTTTAACTCGACCTCTCGGCAACATTTGACCGCTGACCACTCCCGCCTCTTGGCTTTCCTGCCACACGCTGCCGGTCTCTCTCCAGCTTTTCTGGCGGCTCCTTTTCAGATGTCTTTGAAGGCCTCTCTTTACCTCTCCTGTAAATGCTGGTGTTCCTGGCTTTCAGTCCGAGGTCCTCTTCTCCATCTGCACACGCCTACTGCGTAAGCTCATCACACCTTGGCTTTAAGGCTCATTGATGACGACTTTCAGATCTGTGCCTCCAGCCCCCACCTCCACCCTGAGCTCTAGACCTCAAGACCCAGCTGTTTCTGAACGGCTCCTTGGATGTCTCCCAGACTTCTCAAATGCATCATGTCCAAAACAGAACTCGTTATCTGTCACCCCAAACCTGCTCTGCCCCTGATGTTCAGAGAAAGGTGTTACTATCCAAGAAAACACAGGAGATCCGTTTATGACCACCTTCTCCCAAACACCAACCCCCGCCCCCATCAATTGAACACAAATTCTTGTCCATTCTACCTCCCAGTCATCTTTCCAACTCCATCCACCTCTTTCTGTCCCCATCCTGGTCCCAGCTACCAGCCTCCCTCCTCTAGGTTAGTGGAACGTCCCCCTGCTCTCCTGCATACATCTAGCCCTTCCAATTCATCCTTTACACTGAAGGCTGGAGAAGTTCCTCTAAAATACAAATGGACACTCCATAATGCTCTCCGCTGAATGTCACTGCCCTCAGGTTAAAGTCTAAACTCCTTATTAACAGGCCCCTATTGCTCGATCTGACCTAGCCCGCAGCTCTGACCACATCTCTTTCCACAGCCCTCCTCCATCTTCATGCTCCAGCCACACTAGACTTCTTCCTTTTAGCTCCTTAGACCCACCATTCCCTTTGTCTCTGGGCCTTTGCATATGCTCTCCCCGCTGTCTAGGACATTCTTGGCCTGACTACTTGCATTCATCAATAAATATGTGTGGTGGTGTGATGAAGTGGACTTCGGAGAGAGGCAGACCTGGGTTTGAATTCCAGCTCTGTTGTTTTCAGGCTCTGCGTATGATGTTGAGCCTGTAGACTAACCTCTCTGAGCCTCTGTGTCCTCATCTGTAGACAGAGGAATAGTAATACCTGCTTTGTCTAGCATATATAGATTTTTCTTTCCAACTACCTGACCCACCTCCACCTCTCCACGCTCACACACTTTTTCTGGGAATCGCCCCTTCTTCCCTATTTCTATAGGAACGGTGGTGGTCCCTGATAGCCGTGTTTGTACAACATGACCAAGCCCACTCCCCACAGATATTTGGGCCAGAGGTTGACACTTGACCCAAGCTGGACCATCAGTCCCTACCTCCTGAATGAGGAGTTGTGACCCAGAGAGCGTCACAGCAGAATCTTTCCTGTGCAGCTGTACTGAGCTTAGACCTGATGACTGTCAGGAGACATATGTTCCTTGTGGAGGGGATGCAGAAAATGCTGGTCTGCATCAGAGAAGAGGGAAGCAGAGGCACAGATGAAGCAGAGGCCCAGGGAGGAAGAGGGTGGAAACGGAGAAAGAGTCTTGTCCGTTTGATATCCGGCTTCCAGGCACTGCCTGAGACCAGCTGCACTGAGTCTGGGAGAAACTAAAGAAGAAAAAAAAATTGTTTTTTCTTAAATAGCTAGACTGGATTTCTATTACTTAGAATCAACACAGTTTTAAGTAATCTACTGTCTTACAGAGTTATTGTGAAAGTTAGAAATGAGGTATGTATACATACAGTAGGTAATCAAGAAATAATTACAGTAATGTTCTTATTTTTACATTCAAAGGATGAATGACTGAGGAAGGGATGTCAGAACTCTCTGCACCCATTTCTCTAGAATAGTTTCAGAAATAAGATTCAGTGCACTGTATCATCCCATGAGTATTTTAAAAAAAATTTTTTTAATACCTTATTGTTCCCTTTTTATTTTATTTATTTATTTTTGACTGTGTTGGGTCTTTGCTGCTGTGCACGGGCTTTCTCTAGTTGCGGCGAGCAGAGACTACTCTTTGTTGTGGTGTGTGGGCTTCTCATTATGGTGGCTTCTCTTGTTGTGGAGCACAGGCTCTAGGCGCGCGGGCTTCAGTAGTTGTAGCATGCAGGCTCAGTAGTTGTGGCTCACGGGCTTAGTTGCTCTGTGGCATGTGGGACCTTCCTGGACCAGGGCTCGAACCCGTGTCCCCTGCATTGGCAGACGGATTCTTAACCACTGTGCCACCAGGGAAGCCCGAGTATTTTGTTTTACTGAAAAGGCTAGGTATCATATTTTGGTAAATTTGAAAGAAAGGAAAAAAATTATGCATAATCTCGCCCTACCAAATTGAAGCAAATATTTGCATACATACTTTACATACTTATGATCATGGGGCACAGTCTATTTTGTGTCCAGTATTTTTCACTTATATTATAAACATTTTAATACTTCTATACAGAATTCATCATCATGTTAATGATTTCATAATATTTAATAACAGTGTATTATGTAATTTATTAAGTCATTCCATATATATATACATATACATATCTTTTCTGTTTTTTTCTATTGTAAATCATGCTACAATGTGTATCTTTGTGGATAAGTCTATTTTAAATCAGTTTACTTTTTTTAGTTGAAGTATAGTTGATTTACAATGTTATATTAATTTCCAGTGTACAACATAGTGATTTGATATTTTTATAGATTATACTCCATTTAAAGTTATTACAAAATATTGCTTATATTCCCTGTGCTTTACAGTACATCCTTGTGTCTTACTTACCTTATACCTACATTGATTGTTTTAATTACAAAAGTAAAATTAATATATAGTCATCTTTGAAAATGTTGATAATATAGTCAAGAGGAAAATATTTGTAATTTCACTGCCTAGAGATAACTCTTGTAAACATTTTGCTAAATATCCTTCCAGCTCTTTTTTATGATAATTAAAACATAAATATTAGAATATACTATATTTTAGTACATATTTTATAACCTGCTTTTCCCCTTTTAACTGTATGTCATAAACATCTTGTTGCATCATTAAAGTTTCTACAACCATGTGTATAGATGTACCTTACATGAACGATTCTCTCTTTTTGAAGATTCATTTGTTACCAATATTTTACTATTTCAGCTGAAGCTGTGTTGACATTCCCGATTTTCAAATCTTTATGCAAGTGTCCGATTACAATATTACTTTAGGATGAATTCCTGCAGCTGGTCTTGTAGGGTCAAGAAGTATATGGATACGCTTGGGATAATTCCTAGGAGTGGAGTTCTGAAGTCCGAGTTTAGAAATTCTTCAGGACTCAAAAAAAAAAAAAAGGCTGCCTGAATTTCTGAGTGGAATTTTAGTGGGGGAGGAGAGGAGAGTGGTTTTTGTCCTCTCAGAATCACCTCCCAGAGAAGAGGCAGGTGGTGCACACTGGGTTACGGGGACTGGCTGTTGGCCCACCTCCCTCCCTTCCCTGCACCCTCCAGGGCAAACTCCCCTCCAGTCGCAGGCATTTCGGGGCAATGGCAAAGATCAAAAGACTTGGGTTCCAGGGGCTGGTTCCACATTTTACTGGCTAAATGACTCAGGCAAGTCACTTAGGTGTTCTGAGGCCTCAGTTTCTCCATCTGTAAAGTGAGGCTAATTATACCCACCCTGGAGTCCTATAGTTTGTCTTGAAGGTGAAGTAGTAATATATCAATTACAAATCCCTATTCTAAGCTGTGTATTTGTTCAGCCCCAGAAAGAAACAATGGTATTTAGTATCAGGATCCACTTCTGACAGTAAGATGGAGACATGATGGTGGAGAGCGTTGGATCATGGGATTTTACCCACCTGACCAGCGCTGGGGCAGGGCAGGAGTAAGCCCCCATAAACTCTTCCCTCTGGCATTGTCGGGATCTATTCTGGGGGCTAGAATGGTGGCCAGCCTACTGTTGTAGTGGCTGCAACAGCAGCGGTGGGATTCTTCAGCTTTCATCCACAACCCTTTCCTCCCCCAAACCCAGGCGGCCCCTGAAGGTTCCCATGACAACAGCACGCCTGGGAAGGACCAGCTTGAGGAAAAACCAGATTTTGCTGTAAGAAAAACTGGTCAGAAGCCACAGGCAAGGCGAGCTGGGACAGGGGCTCTGTGACGGGGCTGGGTCCTGAGACAAAGACCACAGCGGTGTGAGCTCAGGCTCAGTGCTAGGCAGTCTATAGAACAATATCTGACACGTTTGGAACACTTCCTGTGGCCGGACACTATTAAATGTGCTGCTGTATATGTACTGACTCGTCTGATCCTCAGGACAAACCTATGGGGCAGGACCATTCTTTTACCTATTTTACAGGTGAGGAGACCAGCATGGTAAGGTTAAAAACTGGCAGTCCGACTTCAGTGCCTGCGTCACGGACCTGTTGGAAGTCATAACTCTCCTGTCTACAGCCTCTGGCAAGTGATAAAGGACAGCTTCATTCTATCCTCACAAAATTTTTGCAAGATAAAAGTCATTATTCCCATATTACAGATGAGGAAACCAAAGGTCAGAGAGGTTAAGTGATGGGCCCCAAATCACACAGCTAGTAAGTAACAGAGCTGGGATATGAACTCAGATCTGTCTGAACCCAGAGCCCATGGCCCTTCTCACTAAGGAAATCCATCTGGTCCTTCACATCTTCACCTGGGTACATTTGTCCATAAGCCTGAAGAGGCAGGTCATGGTTGCTTAGTACAGCTTTAGAGGTGTGTGGGGGGTATGTGTTTCTGTGCCTTTAGCACTGTGCCAACACACACGCACACACACACACACACGCATGCACACAGGCCCTGGCAGGCTGAAGAAGCTGCCCTCCTCCCAGCCAGGAATGGGCCAGCCCATTCGCAACAGGCTTCCCAGGAGTAAACTTGCCCACACCTGCTTGCCTCAGCTGGGAAAGGCTGCTAGAAGGCACGTCTCCCCACCCCAGCTCATGCTGAGTAAACAGGTCTGGGGCTTCCCAACAGAGGGAGAAACTTCCGGAAGTCTGTGAGGCCACTGGGACTTTTGGGGATTTTTTTCCTAAAGAGAGTGGGGAGCCTAAACTTCAGAGCTTGGAGCCTGGGCTGCTTAGGGAAGGGGAGGTTCTGTTGGAAGGACATTGTCCCTATTATTCTTCCAATGTCCCTTTTTTACTTAATATACTTAATTACTTGTCCCCTGACTTGATTATTTTCTGGTGGTGACTTTTATTTTTAAAAGTCCTACAACCCCTGCGGTAAGTGCAGTGGCCTTCTGTGGCCTTCTGTCTCAGCTCTGCCAGACCATTCCATATTTTCACCTGGGAGCTTACCTTTAAGGTCTTGAAGTAAAACCACAATATTTGCAAGGGCGGCCACAGAACCTCAAGTTCTGCAAGTTCCTCTCAGATGGTGGGCTAGATAAGGGGCAGAGACCTGAAGCCTGTCTTTTTTTTTTTTTTTTTTATTTAAAAAAAATTTTTAATTGAAGTATAGTTGATTTACAATGTTTCACGTATACAGCAAAGTGATTCAATTATACATATTCTTTTTCAGATTCTTTTCCATTATAAGTTATTACAAGATCTTGAATATAGTTCCCTGCACTATACAGTGTTTGTATATATATATCATACAAACAAACTATACCATAAGTTTGTTTTCTACATCTGTGAGTCTATTTCTTAATCATAGATGATTTTGTTTCTTAGTTTATTTTCTAGGATCTGTATTCTAAAACCTCAGGCTTATAAGTGATTTTAAAGAACACTTGGTAGGAAACCATAAACAAGACGAAAAGACAACCCTCAGAATGGGAGAAAATATTTGCAAATGAAGCAACTGACAAAGGATTAATCTCCAAAATATACAAGCAACTCATGCAGCTCAATATCAGAAAAACAAACAACCCAATCCAAAAGTGGGAGGAAGAAGATATACAGGTTGCCAAACCTTCTCCAAAGAAGATATACAGGTTGCCAACAAACACATGAAAGGATGCTCAACATCACTAATCATTAGAGAAATGCAAATCAAAACCACAGTGAGGTATCACCTAACATTAGTCAGAATGGCCATCATCAAAAAATCTAGAAACAATAAATGCTGGAGAGGGTGTGGAGAAAAGGGAACCCTCTTGCACTGTTGGTGGGAATGTAAATTGCTACAGCCACTATGGAGAACAGTATGGAGGTTCCTTAAAAAACTAAAAATAGAACTACCACATGACCCAGCAATCCCACTACTGGGCATATACCCTGAGAAAACCATAATTCAAAAAGAGTCATGTACCACAATGTTCATTGCAGCACTATTTACAATAGTCATGTGGACATAGAAGCAAGCTAAATGTCCATCGACAGATGAATGGATAAAGAAGATGTGGCACATATATACAATGGAATATTACTCAGCCATAAAAAGAAATGAAATTGAGTTATTTGTAGTGAGGTGGATGGACCTAGAGTCTGTCATACAGAGTGAAGTAAGTCAGAAAGAGAAAAACAAACACTGTATTCTAACGCATATATATGGAATCTAAAATTAAAAACTGGTTCTGATGAACCTAGGGGCAGGACAGGAATAAAGATGCAGAGGTAGAGAATGGACTTGAGGACACGGGGAGGGGGAAGGGTAAGCTGGGATGAAATGAAAGAGTAGCACTGACATATACACACTACCAAATGTAAAATAGCTAGCTAGTGGGAAGCAGCTGCGTAACACAGGGAGATCAGTCTTGGTGACCACCTAGAAGGGTGGGATGGGAGGGTGGGAGGGAGGCGCAAGAGGGAGGGGATATGGGGGTGTATGTATACATATAACTGATTCACTTTGTTATACAGCAGAAACTAACACACCATTGTAAAGCAATTATACTCCAATAAAGATGTTAAAAAAAAAAAGAACACTTGGTAAATCCAACTAGGTAACTTTTGGCTGGAGCTGAATGAACAAGGGAGAGGGTTGTAGGCGATGGGGTCTAAGGGCCAAAGAAGGGGATATACCAGGCAAGTCTGGAAGTCATGTATTGTTGCTATGCAACAAATTACTCCACACTTCAGCAGCTTTCAACAATAATAAACACTTATTATCTCACATAATAATTTCTGTGGTTCTAGAATTTGGGAGTGGCTTACTGGTGGTTCTGGCCCAGGGTTTTTCATGAGGTTGCAGTTATAACATTGATTGGGGCTTCAGTCATCAGAAGGTTTGACTGGGGCTGGAAGACCTGCGGAAGCCTGTCTTGCAGCAGGAAGCTTCTACACTCTTTTCCACTGGGAGCAGAATTAAGGCTCTGTCCCCAACTCCATTAGCTTGACTATCTGCCTCCATTCAGTTCCCCTCGGAAGCTCCCAGAGCACGTCCTGGGGGACAACTTAGAAACCATCCTCAGAGGCCTGGACACCTCAGCTTTCTCCAGCAGCTGGCAGACTCTGCCATGCCTGTGCCTCAACCCCATTTCTGTTCCCTGCCAAACTGCCAGGGATCAGAGCAGAACGATCCGATCCGGGGATGGCAGCACAGGACAGCCAGCTCTCAGCTTCTCACTTGTGGAGAAACTAGCCACGAAGCCTTTCTTTAGAGGACCGAGACATCCATCCACAGGATAGCATGGACTCCGCAGTGGAGAGGGCAGGGGGAGAGAGGCTGCAGATTCCGGGAAGAAAGAGAGCCAGAGAGTGAGGAAGTGGAGGCTGGTAGAAGAGAGAGCAGAGGCAGGAGGGACCATGGCCAAAATATGTCAATATCATGTTTGTTTTCCCCTCTTGTGGGGTGGCAGGGAGGGCACCCCTGCTGCCTTGGGGACGGAGCACCTGGGCAGGCTCCCCTGCCCCCACCCCTCCAGCCTGGCCGAGGCTCGCGGTGGGTATTTAGTAAGTGCACACCAGAGCTGCTGTTTATGTTGATGAGATGACGGCACAGCACTCAGTCTGCAAAGTCCAGACTTCTGTCTCTCCCACCCCCTGGGAATTTCATAAATAAATCCCTGGAACCGTTCCAAGAAGAATTTCAAGACTTCTCTGCGCGCGCGTGCGTTTCCAGAAACACAAACAATTTTACATGCTGCCTGGTGTGCAAACTCCAAAACAACTCCTGGGGAGGGATGAGGGCTGGACATGGCAAAGAGATGGTAGAGGCCCAGGTCAGGCCGGGCCGGGCAACCAGCAGTTCACAGCGGAGTCTGCAGCTGGCTCCGCTAACCGGGTTCGCAGAGGCCCAGCCGTCCGGGCTCAGGTTGCTTGGCCTCCCCTCGCCAGCCCTCTGGCTTTGGCAGTATTCTCCACCAGGTTTTTGCAAAGTGCTGGGGTCTTAAAATAGCATGAAGGCACACACACACTCAGACTATGGTGTCAATTCCCGTACCACAGAATGATCGAAAAGAGAGTGGAGCAGGAACTCCGGGGCATCTTCCTGAGCGGAGAGCAGTGTGAGTGTGAGCTCAGGCCCCAGATGGGTGGGCACATGGCATAAGGAAGGGGATGAAGGAACAGGGAGGAGAAGACAAGATACAGCCCGTGTCTGGGTGTGTGTGTGACAATGTGACAGCATTCATAGTCACGTCTGGTGTGTGTGTGTGTGTGTGTGTGTGTGTGTGTGTGTGTCTGGGATCATGAAACCGGAGGCTGTGTTGGTGTGACCAGTTTGGCAAGGGGAATATAGACTTCCCTCCTGGCCTGTGAACTCCTGTAAGGCAAAGAACTAAGAACTTCATCTGAATCATTCCCAGGGCCTTGCCCGGTGCCTGGCACAAAGACACTCGAAACATGTTCCAGGATGAATAAATGATGCCTGGATCCATGGATTTGCTAGAACATAAAATGATAACAATAAAGATAGTCCAGCTTCAAATGGCAAAATCAGAACTGGGTGCCCCAAAGTTAGTATTTCCTGAACATTGGGAGGGAGATGGAAGCGGTAGGGTTAATGATCTGTCTGAGGAAGGAGAGGCTACACACCCAGGAAGGGGGAAGACTTCCTAGAGTAGTCAGGCTCTGAGCTTGTTCTGAACGATGGGTAGAACTCCTTGACCTGGGATTCTAGCCAGGAACCCTAGGTTACAAGGATTAACACACTCAAACCAGTAGAAGTGAAAAAAGAGGATTTCCTGGAAAGATACATGGGAGTCTCAGAGAAACTGGTAATGGGAAAATATGGCCAGATCTCATGGGGTCTTGAAGACACTGGACTGGGTATGTGTGGAGGACAATTTGACTGTTAGAGTGGCTGAGGCTGGGGGTGCGTGTGCACAAGCACACTTTGGTGACCACCCCCAGCCTTCTCCCTGCCTCAGCTCCATTCCATTCTCTTCTCCTAGCTCATCCTGATACCACATGGTTTCCAGTTACTACTCTGTAGCTCCTGCCACCATCTAAGTAACACAGTTTCTACGCCTCCTTAGTTCAAATGCTCATGAAAGAGAAGCTGAATAACTCAGCCAGTCTATTTACTACTTTCCCTTGGTTCAGATGCCCAACCCTGGTGCAATCATCTGTGGCCAGAGGGCAGACCATGTATTCATCTAGGAGAAGGGGGTGTAGGCAGGTGAGAGCTATACACCCTTGTAATCCACATGGAAAAAAAGGGAGCAGGGGTTGTCCAAGCAGGGGGAAGACTATGACTGAGGACTTGGCAGGTGTGCTTGCAAGTGTATAAGTGTGTAAAAGGGGGAGGGATTGAGAGAGAGAGAGAGAGGAGCCAGGATGACAGGGGAGCTGTCAGAACTGGGATTAGCTGGGTGATCTTGGGCAAATTATCTGATCTCTCTGTACCTCAGTTCTCCATCTCTACAATAGGGTGAACAGTAGTACTGCTCCCACGGGGTTGTTGTGCAGATTAAATAAATAATCCACAAAGGGCTCTTAGGAGAGTACATGGTCAGTCTCTGTATGCTATTTTTATGTGTAGGGGAAGTAAGTCTGGATGGATATTAAGGGCTTGTCGTGTAGAGGTCTTGACTGCCAGTTTTGGTTTTGCCCTGGAAAAGTCATTTATCTTCTCTGGACCTCAGTGCTTCCATCTGTAAAACAATGAGGTCAGACTAAATAATCTCTAGAAATCCCCTGCAGATTTAGAATGCCATGCTTTTGGCTTGGTGTCATGGGCAATAGGTAGCCCGTATGTTCTCAGGAAGGCAGATGACAAAGTGAGAGGGAACACGGGTTTGCCATGGCATGCCTGGTAACTGCAGGAAGGGTGACCAGGAGGTGGGGAGGTTACAGCGCTAGCAGTATCAGTGGTGTATGATATGAGGCTCTGGATGGGGGCTTCTTTAGGGGCATGGAGAAGAGGCGGGTACAGATAGGCAAAAGCTCAGAGGTCCACAGCAAAAGGAGAATGACCAGGAGAGACATCCTGCTTGGCCACTGGGCATGTCCGGATAGAACTAATGTATGAATCATCAAGGCTGAGGGCACCGGGCCTGTTTACCAAGGAGGCACTGGGGTGGAACGAGGTCAGTGTGGGGGTTATAGTAATCTACAATCATGCCATGGCCTCTGGAGCAGAAAGTGAGGGGGAAAAGCCTGGGGAGGGTTTTTTTCAAGAACAGCAGAGCTCAGCACCATCCCATGGGGCCCCTGAGCACAGACTGCAGCTGCTGACTCTGTCAGGTCCCTAACACTGACTGGGGCCTTCGGGATTCTCAGGCCCATAACAGTGCCTCTAGCCAGCCTCCCATCCTTAGCCACCAGCTACAACACATTCCTGTCCCTTCCATTGCCTTAGCTGCCCTCCCTCCGCTTCCCTCAACTCCCTGGCCCACCCATTCTCCCACCAGACCCTATACCGCTTCCCCCACCCCTTCAGCCTCCAAACATCCCCTCTTCAGCTCTCACTCTGGGATGCTGAGCATTTCTGGAAGAAACTGTACCATCAAAGAGGCTTGTTATGACCTCAACTTAATGTTCAGCAACTCTGGCTGGGCCCCAGAGCCACCCTGGCAATTACCTTCTGCTTTCCTATGTTCCTGGACACCATCCCATTCCCCACAGTGGCTTTTGCAAATTCTCCCTACTCTCTTCAAGCATGTCCTCCATCATATGCTATCCTGCCTCCTGACCATGTTGTATCAAAACAGGCCATGCCCGAAACTTGACTGAGAACATCCAGGTGACCCTCTCATGCCTATAAACTTCCTTTCACCTCCTCCTCCAGCTTCTGGCTCCATCACTTACTTCTTCTTCTTCCATATTTTTGAACTCTTCCTGGCTCCTTTATTGCAGTCTAAGTTGCAATCTCTCCCTTCTTATTAAAGCAACAAAACACAGCAAACACTTCTTTGACCTTGTATATCCTCTGGAAATCCCCTTTTCTCTCTTTCTCTTCTCTAGTCTAGAAATCTGTATTTTTAATTTGGATTATTTAGCCCATTCATATTTATTGTATCGCAGATGTATTTGAATTTACTTTCACCATCTTATTTTGTGCATTCTATTTATCTCACCTTAATACTATCCTTTTTTTTCCCCTTTCTTGCCTTCTTTTGGATTGCTTTTATTTTCTTTCTTTCCCCCCTTTATTTATTTATTTTAAAGAATTTATTTACTTATTTATTATTTATTTTTGGCTGTGTTGGGTCTTCGTTGCTGCTCACGGGCTTTCTCTCATTGTGGCAAGTGGGGGCTACTCTTCATTGCAGTGCGCGGGCTTCTCATTGCAGTGGCTTCTCTTGTTACAGAGCACAGGCTCTAGGTATGTGGGCTTCAGTAGTTGTGGCACACGGGACTCAGTAGTTGTGGCTCGGGGGCTCTAGAGTGCAGGCTCAGTAGTTGTGGCGCATGGGCTTAGTCGCTCCACGGCATGTGGGATCTTCCCAGACCAGGGCTCGAACCCGTGTCCCCTGCACTGGCAGACGGATTCTTAACCACTATGCTACCAGGGAAGCCCAGGATTGCTTATATTTTCTTATTCTATCTTTTTCCTTCTCTTAACCTGGAAGTTATATAGTCTGTTTCTCTTCTATTAGGGAATATCTGACAATTTGTAAAGTAGGCATGAATTCATACATAATTTATACATTTTTTAAAGACATGTTCTACGAGTATATAATTCTAGGTTGACTGTTATTTTTCTCTCAGCCCTACTTAATTGTTTTTGGATTTTTGACTACATAGATTATATTTCTTGGAATTTTGTCTGTGAGAATTCCTTGTAGCCTGAGTTGAAGGTGGGTCCTCTAGAGATTATTTGCTCTTCTTTCTTCCAGGTACTACCACGGGGTACTACCAGCCCAGGCCCACTTGAATCTAAATAGTGTATAGTTTTTCAGACCACCCAGGTAGGGTTAATTTGGAATGAAATTAAATGATGCAGGCCAACTTGTAGTTCGGAATTCTCAGGGAAGATTTTCCCCTTTTCTCACTCAGAACCAAGGTTCAAGTCAGGCAGTTTTCCTGGCAGCCTCCTGGAGGAGTGAATTATTTCTAGTTCATCCTTTGACCGAGTGTCGTCTTATCTCTTGTGGGTCTCAGATTTGAGCAGAGGAAGATTTATTAGACTCCCACACCTTGGGCAGTCCTGGACTTTCTCTTCTGTCCCCTGCATCCTGCTCACCTTCAGAACACCAAAGTTCAAGTTCACCTGGTATACAAATGCTCTCAAGGTGAAAGTCAGCTTTGGTTCTCTGCTTTCCTCTCTTTGTTCCTTAGTTTTTGACTTGAGTATTCTTCACTTTCTTCCTACTTTGACAAGCATTTTGGGTTGTTTCTTTAGCAGAAATTTTGCTCAGGGAACCTGGTCTATCTTTCTGAAGGAAATTCAAATCTCCCCCTCCCATCACAGCCAAGTTCTTTTAAAGAACAGATGACACTCGGTCTTTTTTTTATTAATTCTTTCTTTTTCTTTCTTTCTTTCTTTCTTTCTTTCTTTCTCTCTTATTTTTGGCTGTGTTGGGTCTTCGTTGCTGCATGTGGGCTTTCTCTAGTTGTGGCGAGCGGTGGCTACTCTTTTGTTGCGGTTCTCAGGCCTCTCATTGTGGTGGCTTCTCTTGTTGCGAAGCACAGGCTCTAGGCATGCAGGCTTCAGTAGTTGTGGCACGTGGGCTCAGTAGTTGTGGCTCGCGGGCTCTAGAGCACAGGCTCAGTAGTTGTGGCCCACAGGCTTAGTTGCTCTGCGGCATGTGGGATCTTCCTGAACCAGGGCTCGAACCCGTGTCCTCTGCATTGGCAGGTGGATTCTTAACCACTGCGCCACCAGGGAAGTCTGACACTCAGTCTTTCTAGGTTTTCACCTCTCGTTTACTTGTAGTCCCCTGAAGTTAGGCCTCCATTCCACCTTCCACTGAACCTGCTCAAGTAAAAGTCACCACTGGGTTTCAAGTTATCAAATCCTAGACATTCTTTGTTTCCCAACTTACTTGACTCCTTCTCAACATTAGAAACTACTGATCTCTTGAAACCCTCTCCTGCCTTGGTTTCCATGATTCTGTTTTTTTCCAGGTTCTTTTCCTATTTCTCTGACTGTTTCTTCTCTGTCTCCTCTTTCCTGTCTTTGTTGCTGTGCTTCCAGAACTACTGCACACCCCTGAGCTGTCTGCATAACTATGATATGCTGCTGATTTCCAATCAACAGCTCCATGGCTCCAGGTTCCTACAAGAGGCCCTTCAAACTCAGTATGTCCAATGGGGAGCTCATCATCTTTTTCCCAAACTTGCTCTTGCTAATCTGCTGAATTAGCCACCAAGCAGCCAGTCACCCACATCAGATTATACTGGAAACATAATGGGCTTCTCTGTTTCCTCCTCACTTCTCACATCCAATCAATCTTGTAGTTTCTACCTCTTTAAAATCTCTTGAATCTATTTTTCTTTCCCATCTCCATTGCTGCTGCCTAGGGTCAGGTCCTCCTCCTATTTTGTCTGAGCTACTGGCTCTTTGGTTTCCTTACCACCAAACCATCTGCACAAAGTTCAAGGTCATTTGGTTCAACAAAGTGGTCTTTCTAAAATACAAATATGATCACTTTACCCCCCTGCTTAGAACCCATCCAGGAATACTGGAGAAAAGGACACTTCCATGTGGACTTCCACATCTGTCTCTCTCTCCCACATTACCTTTCAGCTCCACCACCAGCCCCCTTCACCCTGCACCCTCTGCGCGTGCTGCCATGCCTAAACATCGGGCAATTGCACCTTGGTATCTTGCTCATACTGCTCCCTCTGCCAGGAATAATCTCCCGCCTTCCCCTGCCCCACACAAGCCTGTCTATCTAAGGAACACTCTTAGATCTTCCAGGAGTCAGCTGGAGCATGGTCTCTTCGTGAAACCTTTCCCACCTCCTTAGCCTTCCAGAGTTGCACCATCCATGCCGTTCCTGAGTCTCCCTGCTGACCCTTTACAGGTGTGTTATAGCATATATAATATGTTGTGCTTTTTTACACTCTCATCTCTATTAGATTGTAAATTTCACGGGGGGCAAGGACCATGACTTATCCACGTTTATAAGTTACGCCTGGTGTACTGCCAGTGCTCAATATGCACTTGCAGAATGGATGAAGATGAGCTATTGTCTTCCTGGAATTAATGACCCTGCTGCTTACCAAGGCAAACTGTGCTGAATCCCCCAGGAGGTGGAGTGTCTTGGTGTGTTGTAAACAAGATGGCAGCTGTAACACTGGGTGGTCTAGTCAGTGGAACTTGGGGAGTAAGACTTTTTCCTGGAGAAGTAAATCCTGGTAGCTCTGGGGAATCCCATGACAAAGGGACAGAGCAAGGTGGATGAGTAGTTCGTAGATGTGATGTGGGTCCAGTCCTAAGATTCAGGAGGCTTACAGAAATGGATGCTTTGCTGAGGTCTTCAGGGATGGGAGGAGAGCCAGGCTGTGGGAGGCAGCACAGGGAGATTGGGCGGTCTGTCTCCGTACTGCCTGGGACCTAAAAGGGAAGGTAGATGCATCATCTGGTAAAACTCTGACTTGAGGAGATGTTGCAAACTCTCAGGAATAGGGTATGAGGAGTATAACGCACCCCTCCCCGACCCCTTCAAGTCTAATTTCCCACCTTCAGCTGGCTCTTGAAAACCAGTCCCTGGAAAAGCATGAGATGCTGTGATGTTGAAGAAGCACAGGACCAGGAGGCTGTGGCTTCAACACTTAATTAGACGTGAGCTTGGGCGAGTGGCTTACCTTCCTTAGGTCTCAGTTGCCTCACCTGTAAATTGAGCACACCCTGACATGCCTCAACCACTTCATAGGATTATAGTAAAGATTAAATCATCATCATCACAATAGCTTTTCTTTTTATATCACTTCCTAGGTGTCAGAGACTGTGCCAAATGCTTTAAAGACAGTATCTTCATCCATCCCCACAATATCTCCGTGAGGTAGAACTAACATCAGTTCCAATTTACAGATGAGGGAATTGAGGTTTAGGGAGGTAAAATATCTTGTCCAAAGTCAAAGGCTATCAAGTGAGCTGGTATTTGGTCTGTGGACCCAGCGTTCTGATTCCCTGGGCTTTACCTTCAGCTATGTGACTGCCCTTGTAATTTAGGAGTAAAGCAACCACAGGTCCCCTCTGCGACTCTTGGTCTTGCAGCCACAGTGGCAGCACTTAGCAAGGTATAAGGAAGGACAGTTCCTCTCCCTTGGTCTCAGTAATGTGCTCCTGAGGGGTCAGCTTTCCCTTCCCAACTGCATGTGTTGGTGAATGTCCTGTGTTGAATAGTGTGCCCCCAGTATTCATGTCTACTCAGAACCTGTGAATGTGATTTTATTTGGAAATAGGATCTTCACAGATGCAATCAAGTTAAAATGATTTTAACTCATACTGGATTAGGGTGGGCTCTAATCCGATGACTGGTTGGGGTCTTTATAAGAAGAGAGAAATTTGGACACAGAGATACAGACACAGAGGGAAGACAGCCATGTGAAGACGGAGGCAGAGATTGAAGTTATGCTTCCACAAGCCAAGGAACACTAAGAATTCTGGGAACCACCAGAAACTAGAGACAAGAAAGGGTTCTTCCCTAGAGCCTTCAGAGAGAGGATGGGGCTTCTGACACCTTAGTTTCAGATTTCTAGCCTCCAGAACTGAGAGAATAAATTTCTGTTCTTTTAAGCCACCCAGTTCGTGGTACTCTGTTAAGGCAGCCCTAGGAAACTAACACAGTAAGCTTACACTGTGCCCACCACAGCTGGGAGCCCTTAAGGGTGGGTGGAACAGAGTTTGGGAGACCAGTTAGATAAAATGGAGGGGGAATGCCCATTTTGGGGGCGTGAGGCAGAGCAGTATAAAAGTAAGGTGTTTGCTCATCCAGCTACTGACCCTTGTGTACATGGTGCCTCTGTAAGACTTTGTACACGTGTGTTTGTGTGTGAGTTGTGTCTGGGGAGTGTCTCTACAGTCCAGTTTTTTTCTTTCTATGAGGAGGGGTGTTCTTCAGGTTTGTGACAACTTCAAAGGTGGGGATTCCATTTGAGAAGCTCCCCTCTACCCCGACTCCCACCTTTGGTCATCCTCTCCACCCCTACATCTCGGATGATGAAACTGTGCTTAGAGAGGTTAAAAAGCTTGCCTAAGTTTTCATGTCACTTAGTAAGAAAAGGAGATTTCAGATCCAGAACTCTGGGTCCAAAACCCTGTCCTTTTTGTGATCTCAAGTGCTTTTTCAAGCTAAGGAAAGTGAACTCTTTTCAGAAAGTTATGGGTGATTCAGTTTACCTTTTATAAGCATTTTTTTCTAAATTTGAAAGTAACACTAGCTTATTTGTAAAATATTTAGAAAATACTGAAATGTTTACAGAAAAAGTAAAAAATTATTCTGGTGATAACTACTGATAATATTGGCAATTTCTTTTCAGTCTTTTTTCCATGCAGATATATAGTGTCAACAAAATTAGAACAGTACTGTAAATAGTTTTGTACTTTGCTTTTTCATTTAACATCTCATGGACATTTTCTCACTTCATTATTTTTACAAACATAATTTTTAATTACTAAATAATGCTCCATCATATGGATGGGCCATAATTTGTCTTCTATTATTGAGTACTTGTTTCCAGCTTTTTACAATGATGAACATGCAACAGTTAACATTTCTCACAAATATTTGTCCTCATCTCTGTTATTTCTTGAAGACAGGGGATAGGGGTATGAATATTCTAAGACATTTTATACATAATGCCAAATTGTTTACCAAAAGGGTTCTACCTACAGCAGAGTGGGAGTGCTTCACACGGCACCCTCACCAAGATTGAGTACTGTCATTAAAAAGCCCCGGTGTGTTCTGAAAAGGGGCATCCCATGATTCGATCACACAGGTGGCTGTGCGTCCCGCGGATCGCAGGGGGGCCACTTGGGGCTGGGAGACTAGTTAGGAGACGGTTGCGACGATCGCGATGGGACGTGACGGGAGCCTGAGGCTAAGCAGTAAGGATGAAGGGAACGGGAACACGCACGGCACTCGTAGAACATTCGATGCGGGGGATGGGGGTCGGTGCCGTTAAGATCACGCTGCGCTGCGGGCAGCGCAGGACAGAGCAGAAGCCGCGTGTCCGGCTCGGCCTCCTCCGCGCCGCGCTCTGCACCCACGGGTGAGGTTGGCCGAGGCGCGAACCCCTCCCACCCCTTTAACTGGGACACTCCCCTTTAAGGCGGGCGCCCGCGCGCACCCGGCCCCGCCCTTCGGGGGCGCGCGCGGCGGCCGCGGCGCCGGCTCCGCCGGGAGCGCACGTGCCGGCGCCGGGCGGAGAAGAGGGAGGCGGGAGTCGGGCAGCGGGAGGAGGGGAGGCGCCGGGGGCGCGCGCGCGCGCGCTGGGCGCTGCTGGGCTGCGGCGGCGGCGGCGGCGGCGGCGGCGGTGGCGGCGGCGGCGGTTACTATGGCGGAGTCGGCCGGAGCCTCCTCCTTCTTCCCCCTTGTTGTTCTCCTGCTTGCCGGCAGCGGCGGGTCCGGGCCCCGGGGGATCCAGGGTGAGTCCCGGGGCGGGGGCCGGGATGGAGAGGGCCGGGCGAGGGCGAGGCCTCGCGCCGCGGCCCCTGGCTACAGCGCGCCCCCTCCCCACGCACTCAATATGGCCGGGCGGGGGGCGCGGGGGAGTCGCGGTGACCCCCAGTCGGATTTCCCCGACCCCCGAGGCGCGGCCGCCCAGCCGGGACCGAGCTCACGCCGGGCCCCTGGGGACCCGATCCCTCCTCCCGGCGAAACTGGATTCGGGGAGCTCTCGGGGGTCGCGCTCCCAGCACCCCCATGTTCCATAGAGAGGAGTGCGGGTTTCCTTCCCCAGGATTTGGAGGTCCACGTTTCTGCCCCTCAGCATGTCCAGGGGCGGTGGTCTTCATTCCCTCCCTCCAGATGCTCCTGGGGGGCGCCTTTTCTCCCGCCAAGATTGTGAGGCTCGGGCGATGGGGTCTTTGCCTCTCCGAGGTATCCTGATGTTGAGAGTCCTTGCGCACCGCAGATGAAAGGGGAGGGGGTCTCAAACCTTTCCTTGAGCTCCTGCGCTTGGGGTGCCTCTTCCCCTCCCTCTCCTTCCTCTCTAATGTTCTGGGAAAGCGAGTCACATTTCCCCTTCGCGCAGTCCCTTGAGTTCAGTGGGGCCAGCCCCCCCCCCACCTCCAATACACATGCCCCGCGGAAGCTCTGTGGAGGCAATGGGACCAACAGGGCCCTAAACGTTTTGGGAGCTTGGCTTTGGAATCTCTCGAACCCTAGGAAACCTAGTTCCAGAACAGTTAATCTGTATCTAGGTGTATTTGCTTTTCACCTCGCCTCTCCCACCCTACCCCAGGGGGCCCATTCGCTTCGTCACTTTGTGGATGCCTTTCAGGTGACATCCTAGAACCTGCCTCCCACCCCCAAGATCATTTAAAGACCCCAGCACTGGAGCGGCTCCCGGCCCTTGGGCAGGATTTATTTACCTTCCTGCACAATCCCTCTCCCCAGCCCTCTCCCTGCACACTCCCCCACCTCACACACCCCTTACCTTCCAAACCCCGCAGGCTTCTGCTCCCTGGTAGCACCCACACCCTTCCCGCTGCAGAGGTAGCCCCTTTCTGTGGGACACTCAGCTGGGTGTCTTGTTTGTGAGGCTTTGGGGGCTTGAGGAGAGCAGATGAAACCCTAAAATATTTAACTTAAGCGATTCGTCTCAAATGCGTGTTGGCATTGGGGTAGCAGATGAAGGTTATATTTGGGAGTTGTATTGAAGTGATTATTGACCCACAGATAGATCTGGGAGAGCTGATCAGGTCTGTATTGGCTCCCGATGTACAAAGCCTGCTGCTTTGACTTCTCAGCAGCCCCTAACCTTCCAGCAGTGGGAGATCAAATGTGTGTTCTGGGGCTCTCTTCTCTCCACTAGAAAGAATGGTTCTCAGGTGGGTTCTGGCTTCCTTCGTAAACCAGACAATCAACAAAAGACCTCATCCCACTTTGGAGTCTAAAAAACAAGTTCATTACCTCCAGCCTTGATATTTGTTCCCAGTGGTGCAGCCTGTGCGGTGGGGTCTTTGTTCACAGGCTAATGCTTCTGCTAAGGCGCCTCATGCGTGTTCCTGGGTCTCGCTGCTCTGTGGCGTAGGTAATGCGCCGTGGGGTCTGATAGACATGGTGAAGGTGTATGAACACAGCCTGACATTGGTGGTAAATTAATGGTTTTCATGAATAATGTTTGCTGGGCCTTATTATGGGCCATGTTCTTGGAGTGTGTAACACGATGTTATTTCTCTAGTAGGGTAGTAAGTAAGGAGACTCAGCCTTCAGGTTTGTCATTTTACATGTGATGAATAAATCTTTAAATTCCTTCCATAGGAATTTTTATCCTGTTCCTAATATATCCAAGATTTTTAACAGCCGTGTCCCTGTAGGTTTGGTGTAGTGTCTGGTGGGATATTTCTTGTTGTGAGCCTTGAACGTTTAATTGATAATCCAGCTGGTTCTGAATGGGGCAGAGTTCATTTTCTGTAACCTTCCTGAAATGGATGTTGTTGGCGTGAGGATGGGTGGGCATAATAGGAAGTTGCTTTCTTTTTTTGGTAAATTGGAGATTAGGTTGTGTGTCCAGCAAACATTCTCGAAGGCCTTTAAACTTGGCCAGACACTACAGTTTTTTCCGGGACACATCTAGTTGCCAATAGTGCATGCTACAGAGACCACTGTTGCAAAAGGCTTCAAGTAAGACATCAGTTCTGGGAAAATAGAGGCTGTGGGATAACAAGAAGTTGATTGCTGTCCTCCCCTGCACTTCCTCTGCTGTGCTCCTCTAGGCGAGCTGGAGGAATGGCAGAACCAGCCAGCCCTGATGCCTGGTGCTTGGACAGGACATGAGGGCAGCAAGGGGTCGGTGTCTGCGTTAAATAGTGAACTCATGTCGACTTAGTAAAAGGCCAGTGATAAGAAGCATGAGCTCCAGGTTATAAACAGCATCGTTTGATAGGTGGGCCATGTTTTAAGGCCTGCCTTTGGAATTTTCACATTAGTACTTGAAAATGTAAAATTGAATTAGTAGCAGGAGAGCATGATATTTATTTCTTAAGACAAAAGCAGCAAGGGAGACATTTGAGGTTCTGATAGGAATATTTTTAATTTCTGTGAGTAAACTAAAAATTTAATTTCAGGCCAAGTCTTGTAATTGTGTTGAGTGGACATGAATTCGAACTACAGTGAAAGTGAACTCTCATAGAGAAAAAGAGAATCTCAGATTAGTTTTGTTAAGATCATAGAGAAAAAGAGAATCTCAGATTAGTTTTGTTAAGAGCTCCGGGAACAGATGTGATTAAAACAATAAAATGGCTACTCTGGTTAAAGGTTAGAGCCAGATGGAGGGAGGAGGCTGCTTTCCAGTCCCTGAACTTTGCTCCCTTGCAGGTTGTCCTTGAATAAGGCACTTACTTAACCTTTCTGTGACTGCCTCAGTTTTGCCTCTGTAAAGTAAGGAACTAGTCTGTGTCACTCTTATTGGGACATTTGTGAGACTGACTTACTGATAGCCAGTTGGCTGGGAGGTATTTTTAGACACAGTTTCTGACTTCAGGGACCAGGCAATGTTGGGTTACTTTTTATCTTATGGGACAGAATAATTCTTGGGATTGATAGAAGCATCACATGTCACAGTGTGGTTAATTTCTTCTTTGTGCATTTTTGTGGACCCGTTTCAGATTTCCTCAAGTTAATTTCTGTCTCTTGACAGGCCCTTACATCTTAGGCCGGGCAGCATACCTTTGCTAATCAAAGGCAGTCTGGAGGGAGTGACCTGCTTTAGGCTTTATTGGTTTGGCAACGTTTTAATTCTTACGCAACTCCGGGTATGTTTATGGCACTATGTAAATGTTACATAAGAACATGGAGGCTGAGAGGTGGCCAGAATGGTGCCTGTGAACACAGGAAGGTTAGACTGAGGACTTCATCTGAAAGGACCTTGGGAATCTGCAGTCAGTACAGGAAGAAGCTGCACTTCATTTTTGTCTAAAAACCTTTTTAGATGATTGTGTCTTTCAGGTGGACTACTGTGTTATAAATAGGTTTATTCTCCACCGGTGAGCTAATTGTAACCTTGCTACCAAAATATGAATCAGGAGATGATGATGAGGCGTGCTGCTTCTTCCAGCATGGCCTGTTGAGGCTGCTTGTTGCATTTTGGAACACGAGTTGAATTGCGTCGCAGTCTGTTCTCATAATAACTCAGGAGTACGGGGTGTTGAGGTGGAATGGAATTCTCAGTCCACGGTGCTTGAGATCGTCTTTATTTCTGAAGGTTAAATTAGAATACTGAAGTGGCTCTTTTGTTTTAATTTTGAAATCCTTATTGTTTACTGTTCAGTTTTTGCTCAGAGCAGCCGTGAACATTAATTCTGGAATCCCGCCTCTTTGTCTCGAGTTCTTGTGCTATTTGTCTGTTACAGTAGGGTTGATGTAAGAGGGTCTTATCTCATTTTCCTCTCTGTATTCATAAGAAGAAAATCCTGGAGTCCTCTTGCTCCTCAGTTCCCCCCGATGCTGGAAGTGCTGCGGGCCTCCGGAGCCCATCAGTTCCGCCTGGACTAGGAGTGTCCAAACCTTTGAAGGGAATCGGCTCCGGAGCTGCCAGTCCCCGGCCGTCTCGGCTACATTTCTGTCACTCTGCAGGGGCGGCATCACGGCCAGGTTCGAATCCCGCTCTCGGGTTTTGCTCTCCTCAGCTTCTCTCTCTCACACGTGGTTCAACCTGCGGCTGGGCCTGGAGGCAGCATCTCTGCTCTTGCCTGTTCTCTCTGCTTGCTGGCTTTTCCGTCGCAGATAAATACCGCTCCAGAGTGTAGCTTTCTTCTTCCTCTGTAGAGTCTCGGGAGCTTGGTGCAGCTGTGCGGCTGCCGTCCCCAGCAGTCTTACCTGCCCACGGGTGTCTGAGCGAGCGCCACTTCAGGCAGCTCTGGTGTTCTTTTTGGTTTTCTTCTCTCTCCACTTAGTCTGAAGCCTGAGTTTGTCTTGCTGAATATTTTGAATTTAACGTAATGAAAGTAACTGCCTTTCCCTTTAAAGTATCAATCCCCCTAATATTTACACAATTACATATAGGAGATTTCTTTATTCATTCGGTTGGGTATGTGCCTGGAATGGTTCTTGGCATGAGGAGGTAACAGGGAACAAGATGGACAAAAATCCCTAACCCTCATGGAACTTACTATTGCAGTGGCTCAGACTGAAAATAAATGAGTAAACACAGTTATCAGTCATGAGGGCTGTGAAGGAAGTAAAACAGGATGGTGTGCTGGAGTGCGCTGGGGGCTGCCACTTCACATCCCTGTCCGCTTCATTGTTTCATCTGTAAAATGGGGCTAATCCAGTCAGGTCGTGTTATTTGCCGTAACTGTGTTCTGTGAGGCCCACTTGAACACAGGATTAGCAAATACTGGACCACTGCTCCCGGGGGAGCAGCTACAGGGTTAGGTCCCTGCAGCTGCTGGTCACACGTTTTCATCAGCTGATCGGTACATAACCTTGTGCTGTTCGTGTTTCGGTTTAAAGACACCTCATTTAATTTATATTGTTGATTCATTAACATTGAACTCAGGGCCAACAGCACTATAATGCATGCCTGAATGAAGCTTATTCAGTATATGTATTTTCTTTCTCGTAAGGCACGTCACTGTCTTCTCGAGCTTCAGAACACTAAGCTACTGCTCTTGGGGGCTGTTTTAAAACAGTGAAATCACCAAGAAAAAACACGAAAAGACAAAAAGCCTGGCACTGAACATACCATGAGAAGGACACGTATTAACAGTATGAGCTGAAACAAGAAGCCAGAGAGAGCATTGCCTTGTTCGACCTCAGTGGGAACGTGTGCATTGGGTGACTCAAAGTTTCACCACTCTGCGCATGTCTGCAAATGACCATGAAAGCACTGAGAGTATTGATTTTGGGGTTATAAATAAATTTTAGCAAGTGGGCAGATTCACAAATACGAATCCATGAATAACGAGAATCAACTGTATTTTGTTAAAAGCCATACAATGATTGTGGCAGAGAGAAAATTATATCATGTGGAATTCCCAGGATTCCTGAATGGTTTCACTGAACCAAAAGTTTAATGTATACAGTTAGAAGTCCCGTTTCCAGCCTGTGAATAAACTAAACAGGTATATATACGTATATCGAGTACTGCTATGGTGATCTAAAGGTTCCTTTAACCCTTGAGCACCTACCATTTACCTGGCACTGTTGTAGGTGCGGGGATACAACAGTAAACACAAGGAGACAAATGCTTTCCTTGGTGAAGTGTACCTTCTGGCTGGTGAAATAGACAATAAAGAAATAAAATACAAGGTGATTCTGTCTACCACAGCCCCCCCTCTGCTCTCCTCTCCCCAAGTTTCCTAGCCTTAGGTATATACACACCTTTTCCCAGTTACTCAGTCACACATGAATGCAGGTAGTACAGTTGACCCTTGAGCGACATGGGTATGAACTGCACGGGTCCACTTATACTTGGATTTCTTTCAGTAAATACAGACTAGAGTACCGTACGGTCCAAGGTTGGTTGAATCCGTGGATGCAGAACCACAGATCCAGAGGGATGATTGTTATGTTATACTTGGGTTTTTGACTCCATGGTGGTCAGTGCCCCTAACCCCTGAGTTGTTCAAGGGTCAACTGTATTGTGAAGAGGTTAGATCAGTGCACCTCCAGATAGGCAGGCTATCATGGTGGGCCTGACCTAATCAAGCTAGCCCTTTGAAAGCAGAGCATTTTCTCAGCTGATTGCAGAAGAGGAAGGCAGAGATGCTCCAACTGGCTTGGAAGAAAGTAAACATCCATGTATGAACTGCCCATGGGAGCCACATGAGCAGGAACTGCAGGCTGACTTCAGGAGCTGAGTGGTCCCTGGCCATCAGCGAGGAGGGAAATGGGGGCCTTAATCCTTCTTCCACAGGGCATTAGAGTTTGGCAGCAATGAGTGAGTTTGAGAGAGGTCCCAGCCCTAGATGAGAAAGCAGCCCCAGCTGACATCAGTCATGCTGTGCCTGGACTTCTGACCTACAGAAACTGTGAAATAGTAAATAGGTGTTGTTTTTAAAAATGTGTGTGTGGTGAGTCAGATGGTGATGTGAGGAGAAGGAAAACAGGAGAGGGAAATAAGAGCTCTCTCCCAAGATGGGCTTGAGGCTCCTTGAGACCTGGTACCCTGTCATCCCATGGATGGACCTTGCATGTAGAAAGAAGTCCTTTGACCACATGTGGCTTTCACCTACTGCCTGTTACCATTTCCTAGACATTTGTGAGTGTTTGGAGGAGAGAGGAGATTGTGGATGCTTTGGAGATAAGTCTTTTAGATGGTTTTGATGTTTTGAGTTGAGGAATCTGTGAATTGAAGGATATTTTTTTAAATAAGTATTTGTGTTGAACCTGCCTTACCCCAAATCTTTGCGTATTGTCTTGGTGTATGTTTGTATACATTACATTCTACACTTGTAGTAGATAAGCTTGAATCAAATTCAGTCAGTGTTCATTCCTAATACGCAGGGCCAAGCTTAATGTTGAGAGGGATACTGAGGAACGAATCTGTCCTTGCCATTGAGACGTTTACACACAAATTGATTTCTGCTTGTTAGAAGAACCATAAAACCACAAAGAGCTCTGACCCTTCTCATTCACTAGGATGACAGTAGTGATAAAAGCATCTGATTTACTGAATGTATACTATCTACTCAAGTGTTACACTGAGCGATTGTGCTACATTGCTTACTCTGTACAACTATTCTCTGAGGCACTCTCATCCCCATTTTACAGATGAGAAAACTGGGACATAGAGAGGTTAAGCAGTGGGCCTAAAGTCTGTCTGATTCCAAAGCACATGCTCTAAATCCTGTACTCTACTATGTACTGTAATGACTATTAAAGTAGCTTTCTAACCAGTCCCTGCCTCCTGTCTCTCCCTTGTCATCCTTCCTACCACTGGATTTAACTTTGGAAAGTGCACCTTCTGTGTCACTTTTATGTGGCCTCCAGGATCAACTCCAGACCCCTTAGCCTGGCATCACAATCCATGCAGTCTGGCCTAGTCTCCCTTACTGCCCTCGTCTGTGACTGGAACCATGGCATTGTTGTCACATCTATTTACTTTGGACCTAACATGCCTTGTGCTTTTCTTGGTCTTGGCCTTCTCTTCTTAGCCAAATCCAAATCCAGCCATCCTCCAGTGTGGGACCCACTTTGTCTTCCTCCTATCCCCCAGCCAGTGACTCCATCCTCTCTGCTTTTCTCTTTGGTCCATATCAGTGGTATAGAGGTTCACACTGGTTTATAGTTTTCTGCTTCTCCCACTCTCCCTTCTCTACCCCCTAAAAATTGATGCTAGGAACTACCTTATTTTTCTTTATATGTCTTTGTCCTATCACAGAGCCTTGCGTATTTTAAGTACTTAATAATTTAATTGAATTCACTCATTTCTTTTCCATCCTCTCAGCAAAATCCTAGGTAAATAATTCTAGTTCTGTCCTGCTGTAATTTTATTATCTCCTGTATATACAGTTTTTATCCCAGTCTCTCAAAATGCTGCAAACATTTGTGAGTTACTTGGAACATCCTAATTACACTTCCTACCTCACCTCTTGCATCTCTGTTTATTCTACTCTGTTTATTCTACCACCTACCCATTTTATTCCAGCCAGATGAACTTGATCTCAACCTCATTAGTTTTATTCTCCGTCCTGGCTGATTTTGTTTTCTCCTTCATTGTCCCAGTTGCCTGAAACAACCATTCCTATCCCTCTTCTCCCTCAAAACTGTGATGTACACTGTGGCCTCTCCACACATCCATAGTATAGTAAGTAGGTCAGGAAGCAAATAGGACTACCACTGATAAATACCCTCCCCTGCTCTAATGAGCCACAAGTGTGTCTGCTTAAGTACAACAAAGAAAGAAAACAGAATGGTTGTACATGTCAATATAAACTTGTCAGTAAAGGAGAAATACCAAGTTACTAGTAGGCAGTCTGAATGTGACGGCTGAGTCTGTACATTTAGGTCCCAGGAACACTGCACATGCTCTGTCATAGTGACGCCACTCCTTCCAGCTTTACCTTGACATTCTCCTGGGCAGCAGGTGGGCCCTTGCTAGATGTTCAGGCATTTACAGTCAGCCATAAATTAAGTCACAATGACAGGTCTCCTTAGCATAAACATCAAACGTCTTTTTTGAGTGAGAACAAAGCTTTTATTCTCTAGACCTGAGGCTTAAGGGTGAACTTGTTTAAACAGCTCTCTGGGGTTGGGTTTGTCTCCAAGTAGAATGTCAGAAAGGCAGTTTGTAGAATAGATATAGTGTGGAGCTGGCTTTTCAGACACCTTTCTCTTATGCAAAACCCACTCCGAGACCTTTTCCCAGATTGAAATTAAATACCAAGCTTATCAAATGTCTTATTGTTAAATCTGTGCGTTTTTTTCCCCTCGTCATACAAATAGCTTCCTTTATTAAGTCAGTTACATTTTTTTCATAAGTGCTTTTTACCAGTATACTTTTTGGATGTTTTAGATACCACCAACTACACATGTAAAATTTGACTTTATTATGGCTCTTGGGTACTTAAGAGTTTTTGTTTTGTTTTATTTTAGTGTAGTTTTACAATCTAATTTTGATGATTGTGAAAGCTGGAAATGCACCTTGAGTCTTTGTTAGCAATAGCATCTGATTGCTGTGTTTTAATGCAGCAGGACTTTTCTGCCTGGTACTGTGTCAGTTCCGCAGCCTCACCGGCTGTCTTCCACCCCCACCCCGGAGAAACAAACATTACCTCTACTTTGTGATAGTTTAGTGCCAGACACCTCCATTTTTAAACCCAATTCAAGATTTTCATAAACATTTTGGCAGTTGTCTAAATCAGTAGTTACTGAACAACTTTTTTCTTTCTTTTTTTAGAAAAATTTATTTTATATTTAGCCGCGTTGGGTCTTCGTTGCTGCACGCGGGCTTTCTCTAGTTGCAACGAACGAGGGCTACTCTTCGTTGTGGTGCACGGGCTTCTCATCGCGGTGGCTTCTCTTGTTGCGGAGCACGGGCTCTAGGCACGCAGGCTTCAGTAGCTGTGGCTCGCGGGCTCTAGAGCGCAGGCTCAGTAGTTGTGGAGCATGGGCTTCGTTGCTCCGCGGCATGTGGGAACTTCCCGGACCAGGGCTTGAACCCGTGTCCCCTGCATTGGCAGGTGGATTCTTAACCACTGCGCCACCAGGGAAGCCCTTTCTTTTTTTCTTTCTGTCTTCTTAAAGCAGTAAAACTCTTTCAAAAATGAAAATGTAGACAGGTATATAAAACGGATAAAAGCGTGTCGACTCTGGCAGAGCCCCTTCCCTCTCACATTGCTAGGCTGAGATCTACTGAATGAGATTTATTAAGCGTGGTGCTATTTGCTGATCACTGTGCTGGATACCAGTGAGAAAATGAAAAAGAGAAGGACACTGGTTCCCTCCTTTAGAAGTTTACAGGTTCCTGGGACATCTGAGAGCCTAGGGACTTGGGAAGGACACTGTACCTCCATTTTTTTTGGTATGCTCGTGTTAGGTTTTTGTTGTTACTGTTTTGTAATTGAGATTATATTATGCATACTATTTTACAGAGATTTATGGTATTTTAAAAATTGTGGTAAAACACATACAACCGTTTTTAACCATTTTAAAGTGTATAATTCAGTGGTGTTAAGTACCTTCATAATGTTACACAAACCACCACCACTCTCTAGTTCCAGAACTTTTTCTTTACCCTGAAGGAAACCCAGTAACCCATTAAGCCAGCATTCCCCATCTTCTCCCCCAAGCCCCTAACAACCACTAATAATGCTTTCTGGATATTTAATATAAATGGACTCATACAGTATGTGGCTTCTTTCAGTTAACATAATGTTTCAGAGTTCATCCACAGTGTAGTTAATATCAGTAGTTTATTCCTTTTTATAGCTGAATAATACTCCATCATATGAATATACCACATTTTGTTTATCCTTTCTATGTTTGGTGGACATTTGGGTTTCCACCTTTTGACGGTTGTGAATAGTGCTGTTATGAACATTCGAGTACAAGTTTTTGTTTAAACACTTGTTTTCAATCTTCTGGATATACACCTAGGAGTGGAATTGCTGGTTATATGGTAATTCAATGTTTAACTTACCGAGGAACCATCAAACTGTTTTCTGTAGTGGCTGCACCGGTTTATGATCCTACTGTCAGTGTGTAGGGTCCCAGTTTCCTCTGAGTCTGCACCAACACTTTCTTATGGCCTTCCTAGTGGGTGTGAAGTGGTTTTGATTTACATTTGAATTTGAAATTCATTTGCATTTGAGATGATGTTGAACATCTTTTCATGTACTTTTTGGTCATTTGTATATCTTTGGAGAAATGTCTGTTCAGGTCCTTTGCCCATTTTAAAATTATTTTTTGTCGTTGTTGAGTTTTTTTTTTAATATAAATTTATTTATTTATTTATTTATTTTTGGCTGCATTGGGTCTTTGTTGCTGCACGCGGGCTTTCTCTAGTTGTGGCAAGTGGGGGCTACTCTTCCTTGCAGTGCACGGGCTTCTCATTGTGGTGGCTTCTCTTGTTGCGGAGCACAGGCTCTAGGTGTGCGGGCTTCAGTAGTTGTGGCACGAGGGCTCAGTAGTTGTGGCTCGCCAGCTCTAGAGTGCAGGCTCAGTAGTTGTGGCACACAGGCTTAGTTGCTCTGCCGCATGTGGGATCTTCCTGGACCAGGGCTCAAGCCCATGTCCCCTGCATTGGCAGGCGGATTCTTAACCACTGCGCCACCAGGGAAGCCCTGTTGTTGTTTAGTTTTAAGAGTTCTTTACATATTCTGGGTACAAGACCATTACTAGATACGTGATTTGCAAATATTTTCTCCCATTCTGTAGGTTCTCTTTTCACTCTTTTGATATTGTCCTTTGAGACACAAACATTTTTTAATTTGGTGAAGGCCAATTCATCTGTTTTTCTTTTGTTGCTTGTGTTTTGGGTGTGGTATCTAGGAGACTGTTGCCAAATCCAAGGTCATGAAGATTTACCCCAATTTTCATTTTAAAAGTTTTAGAAGTTTTTGAATATAAATTTTAGCTCTTATATTTAGGTCTTTGACTTACTTTGAGTTAATTTTTGTATATGGTGTGAAGTAAGGGTCCAACTTTGTTCTTTTGCATGTGGATTTCTGGTTGTCCAGCACCGTTTGTTGAAGACTAGTCTTCCCACCCCCAAAATGTTGTAGACACTTTTGTGGAAAATCAGTTAATGATAGATGTATAGATTTGTTTCTGGACTCTCAATTCTATTCCATTGATTTATAGTCTGTACTTCGGGGAGTACCATACTGTTTTGATAACTGTAGCTTTGTAGTAAGTTTTAAATCAGGTTGTGTGAGCCCTCCAACTTTGTTCTCTTTCTCTTTTTTTTTTCCTCCCAAGATCATCTTGGCTATTCAGGATCACAGAGTTGTGTAGAATTGTAGTCTTTGTTTTATCCCAAGTAAGCTATAGGGAGTTTGGATAGGGTCCACGGAAGAATAATTAAAATAATCATGGGTTGTAATAGGCTGTTCTTATCAGTTTGGCCTGCGTGATGGATGCTGTCATCTGGTAAGATGAGGGCTCAGAGGCAGCTTGTGATCACGTTGTAAAATCATGAAGAGGAAGGGTGGCATGGGCTATTTGGGCACCACATTTTAGCTCCTGTAGAACTAGAAGGTTGCCCAGTGAAGCTTGGAAGAGGCAGGTTTAGTGTCCCTAAATGGGACACCGTTCCACGCTAAATTGATGAAACTTACCATCCCCAAGGAGCATATACATAAGCTAAAAATCATAGATACTGTAGCTTTAAAACGTTCGTGGACCTTCATCTCCCAGGACAAAGGTGGGTGTTTTGCAGCATGCCTCTTACCGTTTGAGGTCGGTGCCCCCACCCTGCTCCTCCCACGTCCTGTTCCCCGGTGATGTGGATTGAGTGGCTGTGAGTTTAGTCCTGGATGGTGGTTCTTGGGAATTTCCAGTGAGCAACAGCCTCACTGTATCCTCCTAGAGTATGCCGTGGGCAGGAGAGAGGGGCCTGCGGTGGGGTTGCCTTTGCTCAGGCCCAGTGTGTTAGTGCTTCCATAACATGCAGTGAGACAGAGTCTGCCCAGGTTGGGACTTGTCAGCCTTCCTCCAAACACAGCCTGTCTCACAAACCAAATTTGCTTTGACATCCTACCACAGACCGCCTTCTAATCATACTTTGGAACCACGTTCAAATCCTGCCAAAATGTCTTTAGTTCAGGTTTGACTAGCTTGTTAGTAACAAAATGCTGTGCTAGTGAGAATTTCACTCTTGACCACTTTTTAACTTGCTTTTCTGTAGATTGATTTTATTACTCTTCTGCCATTGGCTTTCCTAATTGTGTTGTTTCTACTACGTAACTCTTTGGTGATGGAACACTGAGAGTTTTAGGTATGTGTTGTTTATGTACACATGTGTAGTAGGCGGATTTCACCTGATGAGTCACTGTGAAACAGATTATAAAGGGCTGTTATCATTAGTCCAGATTTAACTTTTCAAAGAAATCAAAATTAAGTTTGTGATTTAGTGTACTAGTAAAGTTTTAGTAAATTCAGATGTTTTTATAATTTTATTGTCACTTACTTTGTTTCAATGAAAAATGAATATCAACAGAAGACAATTTAAAGACTAGTCTGTCTTTAAAGTTCAGGAAAAGGTGTATGGAATTAAAGCAGAACTTCCCAGTGTTGAATCAGTGATCCAAACAATGTGAATTTAAAAACAAACTAGATTCAGATTTCAACTGGAGGATTTTAGAGGTCATCTGGTTCAGCCCCTTCTTTCTGGTTAATGGTGAGGAAAATGAGGTTCAGGAAGGTTAAATGAATTGCCCAAAACCACGCGACCAGTTACTGGCAGAGCTGAGACTCAAACAGAAGTTCCTTGCTGTGGTCTTGCTGTCACTTGGCACTTCCTAATTAGTGGTTAGAGAGACACATTGTACATGGATGTGTTTACTTGAGTTTTACATTGAAGTGAGGGATTAAAATTCATTGAGCATCCATTTGCTAAGCACTTTTTAAATCTCTTATTTCACGTAATTCTTACATAGTCCTGTGAAGTGATTAACAGTCCCACTTTACAGATTAGGCAGCTGGGGTGCAGGAAGGTTACTAACTTGCTCAAGGCCATGTGACTAACACTAGAGCTGGTATTTGAGCCCTGGGTCTGTGTGGCCTGTTCCTGCCGTGATGCTCTGCTGTGGCTCTAGTGAGAGTAACTGAAACCTCTGCAGGGGTGTGGGCAGTAGTGATGGTTATTGCAAAAATAGCTTTTTCAGACTTCTCACTCTGTAAAAGCAGAGGTGTACACAGATGTGAGCAGTCTTCTCAGAGTACCCACGGCACTTAGCAGATGTGGGCTGATCTTCATACCATCTCTGTAACATGAATGGTATTTTCTGGTTGGGCGGCCGAGGCCCAGATAGAGTCAGGGACTTGCCCAATCCCTTATCACGAAGCCGCATGGCCCCGCTCCCAGTTCCGTTCTTCGTCCCGTCTAGCATAGATTTCACCACTTTTGTTCTTTCCTGTCTTACACCAAGATTGTTTAAGTACTTCCCAAAAATAATGAGCCACGTGTGGGTGTGCTCGTTCTCCAGAATGAATCACTGTGAAAGAGGCCATGAACCAAGGAGAGGAGAGTGCGTGTCTGGGAGCAGAGGCTCTGCTTCCCTGCCTGCTAATTGACGGACTCTGAAGTGAGCTGCTTTTCCAAAGGCGGCTGCGGGTCTGGCCCGCGTGTCCCACTGTGCTCAGAATAGCCCTCTGGGAGTTGTTCGCTTTCCCTTCTTGCTTCCCAAAATAGACCTGAGGCTGTTCTCATCGCCGGACGTCGGGGCGCGTGTATTGAGAGGTGTGCGCGCCACGGGGACCCCTTTTGTGCCTGAATGTCCCCATTGACACAAAGAGGGATGGGCGTTTGCACTCGTGGATGAGTAGTCAGGACTCCAGGGTGAGTCAAAGAGGTTTGGGCTGAGTGTTCTGAGAGTCGCAGAAGTAAATTTCAGTTAGCAAGAAGAAGGAAATTCAGGAGGAATTTACTTTTAAAACTCCTTTTATGTTTGGGACCCTAGTCTAAAGAGTACCTGCTTTAAACTTCCTGCCTTTAAAATATAACACTACCCGAGCCCTTCAGCAGGTAGCTGCGTGTTTTGGAATTTCTCCCAGAAGAAAGGGTTCTGATCAGACACTGTGAGAAAAATCCCACAGGCCGTGCAGTGAAGATCCACACTGTCCTTTTACCTGTCTGTGCTCCCCCTCCTTTGTTTCCTTGGTGGGGATGGCAAGGATCGTGTCGCTTGCAGAAAGCCTGGGGAAGGAGGGGGTTGGACCCTGAGATATTTAGAATCTGTCTTTGGACTTGAAAAGCCAGGAGATGCCTTCCATTGTTTTAGAGGAAGAGACAAAGATAGACTGTTTACAGCCGAAAGGGGTGAGTTACGACAGGCTAGTTTTTCACGGGACTGGTCATAAATGTCTCTTCTCCAGGGGCCGTAGTTTGAATATGTTCCCTCTTGGGATCCAGATAGTATTCGCTTAGTGTCCAGTCGGGGCCTCGGGTGGGCCCTGCCACCCGCATCCCCGCTGGGCGGATGCTTTGTTCAGCACTGTGAGTCCCAACCTCAGTATCCTAGTGGCTCAAGCCACCCTCCTGCCCATCCCAAGGGGTCAGGGCTGGGTTAGGCTCATGGGAGACAGTGCTGGGGAGAACCAGCGGCTGCTGTCTGTGCTATTCTTGTTAGACGGATAAATAAAGGATTTCAGATTCCAGGGCTGCCGAACTGGCTTTCAGAGGCACCAAATTCATTTACAGTAATTTCCTGTCAACAGTGCACACTTAGGGATAATACACACCCAGCCAAACTCATTAGTTCCAGAGATGATTGTGTGCACTACCTACTTGAAAGAAAAAAAAAAAGAAAAATTATGTATGTATATATATATACATATATATATATAGTACTTTTTAAAGTGCTATCTAGGGCTTCCCTGGTGGTGCAGTGGTTAAGAATCCGCCTGCCAATGCAGGGGACACGGGTTCAAGCCCTGGTGTGGGAAGATCCCACATGCTGCAGAGCAACTAGACCCGTGCACCACAACTACTGAGCCTGTGCTCTAGAGCCCGTGAGCCACAACTACTGAGCCTGTGTGCCACAACTACTGAGCCTGCGCTCTAGAGCCCGTGCTCCTCAACAAGAGAAGCCACCGCAATGGTAAGCCTGCACACCGCAACGAAGAGTAGCCCCCGCTTGCTGCAACTAGAGAAAGCCCGCACACAGCAATGAAGACCCAATGCAGCCAAAAATAAATAAATAAGATAAATAAATTTTTTAAAAAATAATAAATAAAAAAATAAAGTGATATCCAGGGGCCTTTCAGAATGGGTTAGATTTATTGAGCACTTTCTATGCATTAGCTCATTTAATCCTCACAATGACTGTATGAGGTAGGCACTAATATTATCTTCTTTGGAGGGTGTTCTTTTTGCCCCCTCTTGAGAGGGGCACCTGCTGAGGACTAAAGGAAGGAGGAGGTTGTTGGACTAGTCGGGAAGCTTTTCAAAGGAAGTGACGTTTAAGCTGAATTTTAAAGAACTTGTAAGAATTAGCTAGGAAAAAAAGCATTGCAGCAAAAGCATGTGCGAGAGCACGCACACTGCATTCAGGAAACTGTGGGCGTTCCTGGTGCAGAGAAAGGAGATGGGGTTGATGATGGCTCCAGGGAATCTGGGTGGTGTCAGATGGAGTATGTGGGGAGAGGGGTCCTCTAGTCTCCGAAGGGAAGGTGCCTTCCTCCCACCCTCAGGCTTCTAAATTTAAAGGAAGACCTCTTTCCTAGCCACAAAACAATTTTTTTAAATAAGTTTAAGTCTAAAGCAAAGTTAAAAAGGCAGTTTCTCTGTTTCTTGTAGGCATAAACTAGAGCACTTAGAGGACAATGGTGGGACCCAGAAAGCCTTGTTGTGAGCAGAATAAACAGGTGAAAAGGTTGGGCCCCCACTGACGATGTCATCTTTCTGGCCCCATCTCTATAAAAGCGCCTTATTTTGGAACATCAAGTATGCTAGGGGATTGTATTCTAAGTCTGGAAAAGGACCTAGGATACGATCTCACCATTGATGTCAGTGTCCACTCCCGAATCTCCCGCAGCTCTGCTCTGTGCGTGCACCAGCTGCTTACAGGCCAACTACACGTGTGAGACAGATGGGGCCTGCATGGTTTCCATTTTCAACCTGGACGGGATGGAGCACCATGTGCGCACCTGCATCCCCAAAGTGGAGCTGGTCCCCGCTGGGAAGCCCTTCTACTGCCTGAGCTCCGAGGATCTGCGCAACACGCACTGCTGCTACACCGACTTCTGCAACAAGATCGACCTGAGGGTGCCCAGCGGTGAGTGGACACCCTTGTTGGACTATTGGCTCATCGTGGAGGTAGGGCACCCCTGTCATTTCATCCTTCTCTACTCTGCCCCCATCCCTTTGTTGGAGGATAGGTAAAGGTGCCTCTTTGATGCTCCCGGAGGTGACATGGGATGGCATTCCTCCCAAGTCCGGTCTGTAGATTCGAGGATGGGGGAAACAGATTGTCGAGTGAGCCGCAGAGGTGGAAGCTGCGATTTGGGTCGTGGCTGAGCAGCCATTGGCAGCTGGTGAGGTGCGGAAGAGCCAGGCAGGGATCCCCACGGGAGGGCCTGGGTCTGATCCCGAAGGAGGCAGCCCCTAAGCCATCTGAAGGGAGCTTCTGGCGTGATGGTGATGGCAAAATGGGAAGAGGACCTAGAGCTGGAAAGGACGGCCATCAAGGCTGAGGAGTATTAGACACCACCCTTCGCAGGTCCGCCATTTAGGAGGTATGACTGGGGAGATCAGAGGAGGAAGAGAGAGACCGGGCCGAGCTTCAAGGGGCCGTCACAAGTGGAGGAGCAGAACATGGCACGTGCCTGGGGCGTGGACGTGGGAAGAGCACCATGAAATGCTGTGAAATTACAGAGCGGGGTGTGGGTTTGGCTGTTGCAAAGGGTACCTTAACTAGAGAGGTTTGCATTTGAGAGCATCCAGGCAGATGCAAAGCCCAGTAAGACCAGAGAGATCAAGGGCACCTTGATCACAGGGAGAGGAAAAGGGCGTTTCCACCTGGAGGGAGGAGCCGGGGAAAAATGAGGCCGTGGCGTTCCCTCATTTTTACTCTGTTCTTTCCCTCTCCTCTCTCACCTGACCCAGGTCACCTCAAGGAGCCTGAGCACCCGTCCATGTGGGGCCCTGTGGAGCTGGTGGGCATTATTGCCGGCCCAGTGTTCCTCCTGTTTCTCATCATCATCATTGTTTTCCTTGTCATTAACTATCATCAGCGCGTCTATCACAACCGCCAGAGGCTGGACATGGAGGACCCCTCGTGTGAGATGTGTCTCTCCAAGGACAAGACACTCCAGGATCTCGTCTACGACCTCTCCACGTCGGGGTCTGGCTCAGGTACCGCTTCTTCAGGCCTCGTGTCTGCTGTTGGCCTTCATCACTGCCTCCCAGCAGGATGGAGTGTTCAGGAAGAAGGCTGGCCATTTGCTTTCATAATTCCCCTTCTTTTGGAGTCTGACACGTAATAAGATAAGATAATGGGGTTCACAGAAAATCTTTCAATCTCTGGAATTCCAAAGGTCAGGTGCAAAACTCTCCATTCCAGAATCCCTGCCTCTCCAAGTCTCGTAACCGTACGGCTATTAAAGTTCACCTGGTTCCACCTGAGCAGTGGAGTACTCAGTTTCAGGGCCCCTTTTGAGAAACAGGACTGTGCCGGGTTCCTGTGAGGCGGTGGCAGCTAATCATTGATCTGCGAGCAACCGCAAGGGGAGTTTACGGACACCGAGTAAAGCCGAGAGCCAGGGTTGGGTGAATCATTGACTTGTGCCAGTTGCCCAAGGGTTTTTGGTGGCGGTTGAACTAAAGGCAGCTGGGGCCTCCAGCATGGCGTCAGCACCACTTCCAGAGCTGCCTGTTAGTGACCAAGCCTTTCTTAGGTGGACCTTGACTTGAGACTAGAATTTAGGATAAAGGGAGTTGGGTTGTCTCAGTCTCAGGGTAGAGCTCAGCTAGCTAGTAGATGTGGCTATGACTGCAAAAGAGTCTTTTTATGAAGATAAACAGTTATTTTAGTGACGGTGGTATTCTGTTCCTATAGAAAAAAATCATCCACAAAGGTCACTGTTGCCATTCTAACTAAGACAGGCAGGATTGTATTTGTGAGAGTTTTGTGCGTGTTTATGTATGTTTTCTCGCCATGTGACAAGACTCTTCTGTAGGGAAATTATACCATCAGTCATGGCCAGACAGCCCTTCTTGAGCACAGGAATACTTTGAGCTCTGACATCTCCTGAGTTTCTGTGGTTTTGCCTTTATTAAGCTCTGCAGTAGAGAGTGCCAAGATGATGGATATATTTAAAAGCTGCATATTTTTAGGAAGAGGGAAAATATATGGCTTGTTCTTTGCTGAAAGAGGGTAGGGCAGTGGTTAGAACTGACTGACTCTGTGACTTGACTTGCTGCTGGAGGAGGGTTGCTCGGGTTTTTTGGAGTCTTTTTTAAGATCAGGATTAGCTGATGTTAGGGCAGGTCCAGGGCAGTTACCCAGTCATCTGGAGTAAAATGATTAATAACTGTTCCTCTCTGGATGGGTTAGTCCATTCTTAATTCAGAATATGCAAAGCTTCCAAGGTGCTGGGGTTTTAATTCTGTGGACTTAAAGTAATAAGTCCTTGCTGCTTGTGTGACTTGCAGTTCACACTAACAAGTATGTGTTGAATACCCTCTGGGTGATACGGGGTGAACAAAATGAGAAAGAGGCCGAGCCAGGACTGGAGAGAAGAGATTGTGGAGAAGGGTCTCACAGAGGAGGTCGTGTCTAAAGGGGTCATGAGTCGGACGTTTTGAGAGTGGTAAGAGAGCAGGGAACATTCCAGGCCAAGGGAAAACCCTTGAGCAAAAGAAGGACAGAAAGGCATGAACGCTCACTGGGTGTTTAGGGAATGATCAAGAGGCCAGCATGCTGTCCCCAGGCCAGGATGGGAAAGCCTTGGGCTGCTGTGCTTTATGCCCCCTGTTAGGGAGGGCAGGGCAAGGCGGGTGAGCTGGGAGGCACAGAGGCCCACTGGAAGTCTTCCGAAGGAGGGCCGGGACGAGGGCCGGCGAGGGGGGAGCTGGAGAGGAGGGGGCTAAACTGAGAAGCATTTGGTGGCTCTGTACTGCGGGAGTTGAAAGCACACACCTTGGAGTCAGTCTAGATGCTTTGCCATTTACAACTTGTAGGAATTCGAATGAGTTACTTAACCTTCCCTTTTGATGCTTAGTTTTCTCATTTGTAAAATGGGCATAAAAACAACACCTACCGTATAGGTGGCTGTGAGGAAATGAGATCATTTATGCAAGTGCCTCCTGCATAGTATTAAACATACAGTAAACAACTTAGGGGTTGATGACACGTTTGTTTGTTTGGTCAGGGAGAGGGGGAGAGTTAAGGGTCACGATGGTGGGGGTGATTGGAGAGACAGGGAGACACTTACTGCATGGGTCAAATGAGGCGATAAACGAGTCCTATAGAGACAGTAAAGGTAATCTTAGAATGAGCCTGGGTAGTCCCCCGTCCTGCATCTGGAGCTCCCAGTGAGCAGAACTTTGATCTCTCTGGAGAGAGGTGGGAGCCTGGTGGGCCCTGACCACACGTCGGCTTTCATGGGCCACGCAGCACTGCCCTCCAGTGGCCAATGAGCGGAGCAGCCAGAGGCGGCTCCCAGCCCTCAAACCCCCGCTTTCCTCTTCCACATAAAGCAGCTGTAGGTGGATTGGCCCCCGGGAGGCTGGCTGAAGAGTTAGTAAATCCGGTCAGACATTTATATTCAGATCTGTCGTCCATACTAACTGGGAGGAGAAATCGCTTAGATGAGGAAGAGCTAATCGTCTACATTTCCCTGTCCTCGCTCACTCACTCTCAGTGCTGCACAGCTTAGACCTCCGGAGGATTACCTGGGCGTGATGCAGGGGCAGCCGAGCTCTCCGTGGTCAGTGGACCAGTGTAGAGCGGAGGCACTGTGATAAGGGCTTTTCCAGTGTGGCAGTGAGAGTGGGCATTGCAAAGTTCAGCGAGTACACAAATGTCTGCTTTCTTTCCATTCTTTGGTCCGTAGGGTTACCCCTTTTTGTCCAACGCACAGTGGCCCGAACCATCGTTTTACAGGAGATTATTGGCAAGGGCCGGTTCGGAGAAGTGTGGCGCGGCCGCTGGAGGGGTGGTGATGTGGCTGTGAAAATATTCTCTTCTCGTGAAGAGCGGTCTTGGTTCCGGGAAGCAGAGATATACCAGACAGTCATGCTGCGCCATGAAAACATCCTTGGGTTTATTGCTGCTGACAATAAAGGTAAAGGGCTGGGTTTGGATACAGGGTGTCCCAAAGCCAACGGTAGTCCCAGATGGAGGAGTGACTGCGGAAACTGAACGGTTGTGCGACAGCACAGTTTTATTTGCCTTTATAGTTATTACCCATAGCAAGAGGATCTGAGTAAGGCGATGGTTTTCAAACTTCTCTTCTATGAAAAGCTTGTGCAGAAATCCAGGTTATTAAGCAAGTAAATAAGCAGTTATTAAGCAGATAAATAACCCCTCATCCTACCTGCTCACTTTCCCTTCTGTGATACTCCCAAACCCACCCCTAGGGTAGTGCCTGCAGGGGCTCCAGTAAATTTACCTTCATTCCGGTTGGAACGAAGAAGGGTGGCTTCAACCCCTGCCAGGAAAGGATGGCCCTGGAAAAGCATGTGATCCACACTGTGTGACAGACCAGCATCATACACACTATTGCAGTGGAGCGGGCGCAGCAGAGACACGGCCTGCCTCCCCCCAGGTGCTCCCCCGTGGCCTTCAAGCTCAGCTTTTGGTCCGCTTGTACCTGAGGTTCTTTATTTCCTCCTCCCTCTCTCTGCTGATTTTGCTGAAGTTTTTGAGTCTCTCTCGTGTGCCCAGGCATGTGCTCATTCTTAAGGACCTCACTGACTAGCAAAGAGACAAACTAATGATTGATTATAGGAAGTAATCAAACAACAGCTGTTCTGGTGAGCACAAATTGGGGGTGAGATGGGGACCACGGATATCATAGCCGAGCTTGATTGAGGCGAAGGTGGCAGGGAGTTGGTCAGAAAGAAAAACGAATGAAAAGAGCACTCCAGACGCATGTGCCAAGGGGAAGTGTCTTTGGGAACCTGCAGGTAGCTGGGGACGTTCCAGCCAAAGACATGGGTGGAGAGGTGGCAGAGGCCAGATTAGGAAGGGCCTTTTTGAGAAGATTGTATTTTATTATAGAGAGTGGGTAGTAATCGAAATTTCATTCATTTATTCAGTAACATTCACTGGCTACTGTCTGGTCCTGGAATCATCACACATAAGAACAAGACACAGTCCCTGACCTTACAGCGCCCAGGAGGAGGGGACAGCCGACACCTGGGCAGGTAGCGCACTTGAAGTCAGAAAGACCGTGGGTGAAGGCATTTACATTTTAGAAGAGTGTCTCCGACGGTCAGGACACAGTTTGCTCCATGGTCCAGCAGTTTTTAGAAGTTGGTGCTGGCAAAGGCTATGGAAGATGCTAAGTGTTTGTTTTTCCTTCCTAAAACAACAGCAGGCTGCTCATTCCTCACATTGCCATGGCGGTTTGTAGTGGCCTCAGCTGCCCCCAGGCTGAAGAGACTTGACCTCTCACGCAAGGGAGGAAGGGGAAGAGAGAATTCCTTACTCCCTCTGAGTAAGCTGTGCCTTTTTAAAACAGCATTACCTTTTGATTATTCATTTAAATCTGACATATATTTTAAAGGGTCAGAAGATGCCTTCCCTTCTAACTTATGGGCAGGGTCCTCAAGATGTCAGGGCTAGTTGAGTGTAAAGGGGTGTGTTTGGTGGACCCCTCGTTCGTAATCAGGGAAACAGAGGCTGGTGCTTTTCCAGGAGCCACTCCCTGTATTGATTCTGGCAGCTTGTGTGAGTAGGATCTGGCTGTTGAAACCCACACGAGGGCCAGGGGAGGAGGAAGATCGGACTCCTTTGTTCTTGTCTTTTGAACATGACGTGGATAGTATAGTGTCCTGGAGCTAGGGCCAGCTTGGAATTTGGGAGATCTCAATCCAATTTCCAGTCTTCTTACTGACAACAGCGCAAGCTAATTAGATTACCAGCTTTTGGTTTTTCTTTTTCTCCCTCCCTTCTTCCCACTCCTCCTTCCCGCTTTACGCTGCATCCCCCTCTCCGCTAGTACGAAAGTGTGTGCTCGCCACCTCCCATTGCTCTTCTGAGGATAAGATGATAAGATTCCTCTCTGGAATACTTGTAAGTGTGCTCTTCATGCGTTGAAAAGCATTTTTGGCCTGGAACACAATAATGCACAAAGGAGCTCTTTCCTCCTCTCACAGAGAGCTCATAGCCTGGTAAGAGTAATGGACTTCAAGGACCCGCTACAAATGAGCCTGGTGCTCAGGTTGGGCTGTGCTTGAAGGGTCTCGGAGCACAGAGGAGGGCCTGCGAAGCCTCCTTGGCAGGGGTGGGTGCAGCCAGTCATGGTTTTGACGAGCGGGTCTTGTCAGGATCAGAAGCAGTGTTGCAAAAGAAACAGATGATCCTGTCACTTTGCCTAAGCATGTGCTTCCTCTTCGGGGTGCCTCGCATTTCAAATTTGGGTGTAATCAGGGAGCGCGGCTCAGAATCCTACCTACGGGAAGTAAGGGAGCAGGTCTAAGAAAGAAAGCCTGTCCTGTCCTTCCTGGAGCCTAAAGCCGTGGACGGTGGTGGATGAGACGGGCACAGAGGGGCCTCAGGAGGCGTAGGGGCGGGGAGCGGGGAGTACAGGGGTCTAACTGGGGTTTGTGTCGCACACATACTCTTCCTTTCCTACCTTGACCTTTTTGCTGGTAGTTGTGCCTTTTCTGGAACTCCTCTGTGGTTCTCTGCAGATAACGGCACCTGGACACAGCTGTGGCTTGTCTCGGACTATCATGAGCACGGCTCCCTGTTTGACTATCTAAACCGGTACACGGTGACCATCGAGGGGATGATTAAGCTGGCCTTGTCTGCTGCGAGCGGTCTGGCGCACCTGCACATGGAGATTGTGGGCACCCAAGGTGAGTGGACCTGTCCCATCCCCACCGAGCTCCCAGAACTCCTTCTCACTGAGGATGCTGGATCTGGGCCTCAGGGACCGGGGTCTGGTCTAAGCGAGAGGAGCTTGGGCCTCACTCCAGCGAGAACAAGAGGTGCCTCTGCCTTCAGAGCTCCTCGGGGGAACTCCTGACGGAAATGTTGGTTGTTTGTCCCCGATGGACTGGCATGGTTGTTGGTTGGGGAGCTGGCGTTAACTGAGTGGTCATCTCAGACGCCCACGGTTCGCTGGTAAAGGAAGGGACTGAGAAAATCGCATGACCTACTGTGCCGAGCATCAGTTCAGTGAGTTCACACGCTCATCGTTGGGTCAGCTTGATGGGTCAGACACTGGGCCCTACTAATCTAGGAGGGCCCTCCTGGAGGAAGACGACCTCGGGCACCCCTGCTTGTTGACTGACATCAGCTCTTTGGGAGCTCCTGGGGCTTGGCAGGTGGCACATTGCTCCCTGGTGGCTGGTCGACCAGGCAGCAGCTCTTGCTGGCCGTGACAGAAAACCAGACACGAAAGTTTGACCCTGTTGCTAGGCTCTCCAGGGAAAGTAGCAGTCCTTACCTCCCCCGTTTGGTTCTGAGAACCTAGCTAGCGCAGCAGCTTCTCTCTGAACTCCTCAGCAATTCTATACGGGAGCTTATTAGTTCAGCGAAGGTGGGCAGGAGTAGTGTAAATATAGTAATATTAACTCATACGCATGCCCTTCTAAGCTCTTGACTTACCTAAGTTAATACAATACATTTAATCCTTACAACATTCCCATGACGTAAGTACTGGTGTTTAGTCTCATTTTATGGATGAGAAGACCAATGCATAGACAGGTTAAGTTGCATTTCCAGGGTTACTGGGTTAGTGGGGAGCAAAACGAGGACTCGAACCCATACGTCTGGCTGCAGAGACTATGCTTTTAACACTTGTACTGTCTTTCTTCAAAGATCCCTGGTTTTTTTTTTTCTCTGCTAGGGAAGCCTGGAATTGCTCATCGAGACTTAAAGTCAAAGAACATCTTGGTGAAGAAAAATGGCATGTGTGCCATCGCAGACCTGGGCCTGGCTGTCCGTCACGATGCAGTCACGGACACCATTGACATTGCCCCCAACCAGAGGGTGGGAACCAAACGGTAGGAAGGCCCTGGGCCTTCGCGCTTGCCCGACACTTGTACTGAGTAGCCCTTGCCCATCTGCCCGGCAGAAGGCGGTGTGGTCCTTATTCTGACAGCTGGCAGTTGAATTGAACACCTGCTCCCCACACTGGAAAGCCACACAGGTTGCATCGCGCAGATACAGGTGCCAGCGGCACAGCTCCAGAGGACCCTGTACCCATAAGTGCTGGTGCATTGGGCAGGGGAGGCCATGGAGAAGGAGAGCCTGGAGCAAGATTTAGAAGGGAGACAGGCACCAGGCTTGGCTGGGGGAGAGGGAAAATGTTGCAGTCTGAAGGGGTGGCCTGTGCAGGACCCCAGAGGAGGCAGGGAGCGTGTTTTGCTTAGGGTGTAGAGAGCAGGTTTGCCAAGCTAGAGCAGAGGTCGTCCAGGGTGGAGATGAGGGACCCCCGTAAGGATTATGGGCCTCCTTCCCGCGTCGTAGAGAAGTGAAGTAAGAAATAAGGAACATGGCATACCCTGGTCTAATGGTTAAGACTCCGAGCACTCACTGCCGAGGGCCTGGGTTCAATCCCTGGTCGGGGAACTAAGATCCCACAGGCCACATGGCATGGCCAAAAAAAAAAAGGAAATAAGGAACAGATTGACTGTGACTCCAGATCGACTTCACGAGCTGGAAGTGCAACTTTTCATAGGATGGAAGAGGAGGGCTGTTTCTCTGCTGAGTCTCAGTGAATTTCACTAATTGTGCTGCTGCTTTTTTTCCCCTTTCTTTTGACCTGAATGATTGCAGCCACCCAGGCCCCAAAGTGTGAGGCCTGAGGTGAGCTGATTTGCCTTCTGTGGGGAGTGGGGAGTGGCTCAAGCAGTACTCATGAACTAACTGAGTGGGACTCTGATGACTACCTAGAATTAATTCTCATTTATGTGCACGGGTAAGATAACAGAAGAAGTTCAGACTGAAATTTAAGCTCAACCCATTATTGGCTGCATTGAATAAAGTCCAAGCCCCCAGTAGCAACCAGATATTATGTACTGTTCCTGCTCTGTGGCCTACAGTACACATACCTCTGCCAAGAAATCAAAACATGCTTAAAATAAATCTTGGCAGTTAAAAAATAGAGATAGAAATAAGAGTAGGCTAGTATTACCAAACCTTGCTAAGGTGTTTAGATTCGAATCCAAAGCATGGGAGTTTGCAATAATAAGAATCCATCACTTCCTCCTCCCCAAGGGGCTGTCTTGGGGTGATGCTGTCCCACATTCAGGGGGCCCTTGAATCAGTACTTTGAGTCCAGAAAGAAGTCATCGTTTTCTATGCGTGATCACATTTCCTTTGCTGTTGCAGATACATGGCCCCCGAAGTACTTGATGAAACCATCAACATGAAGCACTTCGACTCCTTTAAGTGTGCTGATATCTATGCCCTTGGGCTCGTGTACTGGGAGATTGCTCGAAGATGCAACTCTGGAGGTACGTTTCTTCCTGCCTTCTCTGGCTCCTACCTCGCAGTCCAGAGTGCCGGACCACCTGAGGGGCTAGTGTTTTCCTGCCTTCTTTCTCTTAACAGCCTGTCGATGCCTAGCGCCAGAACCCGTCACACTTAGGGTTCTCATCCAAGAGGAGGGAGGGGACCGGGGAGCAGCAGGGCTAAGAGTGTGTTTACTCTTTGGACCAGCTTGTTGAATAGTGTTTTATGTTGTGGTGACCGTTCCGGGGACTCATTTGGGCTTTTTTGGGGGTTTTTTGGTATCACATTGTCTTTATTGGTCTGTCGAGCTTGGGAAAGCCCTGAGCAGGAATAGCACAGGACTAATGCAGGGGTCTCTTTTACACAGGAGGCAGGGTATTCTAACACACTGGCTCTCAAGCCACGTTCCTGGGGAACGTGGGGTTTCATTGATAAAATAATAGTGGTGATTTCTCAATTTGTGGGAGAAAGCTTACTAATGCATAGAATTTTCTCACAATGAGTTTTTTCTTATGCAATTTTGTCTTAAGTCTTTGGCATTTGCAAGTGTTCAACCACGTCAGAACTCAATGAAAGGTAGTATCAGATTTAGCAGAAAACATTTTTTATCATCAGCTTAGTATATCAGAATTTTATGGTGACTTCCAAGTATTCTGCCACATGATCAAGTTCAAGAACCACTAGAAGCCTGCCCTCAGCCATTTATCTTTGATGTAAGAGATTCCAGGTCAGTGGAAGTGAATTAAATTAAATTAATTAAAAAGAACTGATGAGTGTTCCAGCAGAGCCCTTTTCTGTATTTTACTGCCTTTTTCCATCTATGATACATTTGGTAAGATCCAAATTATGGAGGAGGCACCCAGGTATTGTACATCTTAAATTTTGATCATGATATACAGATAAAACAGATCAAGATAAATCTGGTCACACAGGTCTGTGTGGGTACTATTATTGTCACCGTTTTGCAGATGAAGAAGATGAGTCACAGATTAGGTGATTTGTCCAAGGTCACACCACTAATAAACTAGGATTCAGACTCTGGCAGACTGAGGCCAGAGTTCAAGCTAATTGCTCCTTAGATAATTAACCAAGTCAGACTCTATTTAAAAATCTGTCCCAGGACTTCCCTGGTGGTGCAGTTGGTAAGACTCTGTGCTCCCAATGCAGGGGGGCCCAGGTTCGATCCCTGGTCAGGGAACTAGATCCCACGTGCATGCCACAACTAAGAGTTCGCATGCCACAACTAAGGAACCCACGTGCCACAACTAAGGAGCCCACGTGCCACAACTAAGGAGCCAGCGAGCTGCAACTAAGGAGCCCACCGGCCGCAACTAAGACCCAGCGCAACCAAATAAATGAATAAATATTTTTTAGAAATAATAAAATAAATGCTAATCTCAATAAATAAATAAATAAATAAAAATAAAAATCTGTCCCATCAGCTCAGAACAGCAGAATTTTTTCTGGAAAAAGGCATAAGAAAGTTACATTGGATTTTTTTAAATTAACTTTTTATTACGGAAAATATTTCGGTTTGTAGCTCTAGAAGATAAGGACTTCAAAAATATAGTACTATTACCACCCTTTAAAAAATGGACAGTAATTCTTAATATCATGTAACATTAGCCAGTGTTGAGATTTCCCCAATTGTCTGCGAATTTTTTTAAAAAAACAGCTTGTTAAATCAGGGTTTAAATAATGTCCATCCACTGCAGTTGATTGATACAACTCTCAAGTCTCATAATCTACAGGTTACCCCTCAATTTTTTTCTTCTAAAGATTTAGTTATTATTTATTTATTTATTTTTATTTAATTTTGGCTGCGTCAGGTCTTAGTTGCAGCATGCGGGATCTTCGTTGAGGCACACGGGATCTTTTTGTTGCGGCGCGCAGGCTTCTGTCTGGTTGCGGCGTGCAGGTTTTCTCTCTCTAGTTGTGGCGTGCGGGTTTTTTCTCTCTCTAGTTGTGGCACGCAGGCGCCAGGGCGCGTGGGCTCTGTAGTTTGCGGCACGTGGGCTCTCTAGTTGAGGCACGAGAGCTCAGTAGTTGTGGCGCATGGGCTTAGTTGCCCCACGACATGTGCGATCTTAGTTCCCCGACCAGGAATCGAACCCTCATCCCCTGCATTGTAAGGTAGATTCTTTACCACTGGAACACCAGGTAAGTCCCCTCTCCTGCAATCTTCAAAGCTGGAGAATCCAGGTCCTTTGTCCTGTAGGGTTTTCCTGTCTAGATTTTCCAGGTAGCCTCTTACGGAGTTCACACGTTCTACTGTTTCTGTGAACTTCCTATGAGAGTTCCATCTAAAGACTAGAATCATTTGTTTCCCCCAAAATCCTTCTGTTAAAAGACACACATAACGGTGGTTATCTCTCTTCTTGTGATGTTAACAGCTATTGTTGATCATTGTCCAAATCCAAATTGATTAGAGGTTGAAAAATGCCAGTATTCCAATCCTGTCAAACTTCATGTATTAGCTAGATTTTTTCTTTATAGAGAAACTTCCCCTATTATCTATTTGGTTACCAAGATGTTTAATTTGAAGAGGAAAGGCAGGAAAAATACTTGATTCTTTCCATTTATTTGCCATTTTTCAAAATAATGAGTTTATTCCCTATCATCCTACAAAGGCGACTGAGGTTTTGGTTTATTTGTTTGTTTTTAGTGTCATCACGAATTGGTGATTTAAAATATTTGTTTCCATTGAAGTCATAGGTCTTACTATTGCTTAAATGTTCTCATCTTTGGCTAGTTGGGAGCTTTTCAGGTCGGTACCTTTTGACATGGCCTCAGTAGTCCTTGATAGTTTCCTTGCTTTTTGTTACGAAAAAGATATTCCTGGCTAATCCTGTGTGTCTCTTGTCCCATACCTAGCATTGGCCAGGCTCTCCAAGGAGCCCTAGTTCCTTTTAGTGGGAAGTGGTATTTACAGATCACAACATGGGTGTTGTCATTGGCTTTTGAGTAATCTCTTCCTTCTTTTGATAACTCCGGTGGACGTTTTCTTTTCTCCCAGGAGTCCATGAGGAATATCAGCTGCCATATTATGACCTAGTGCCCTCTGACCCTTCCATTGAGGAGATGCGGAAGGTCGTATGCGACCAGAAGCTCCGCCCCAACATCCCCAACTGGTGGCAGAGTTATGAGGTGGGAAGCTCCCCTCTCTCCCGTGGCCTTTCTATCTGCCCGATCTCTCTCCCTTAGAAAAGCGTTTCCCGAAAATGGGGCCAACCCCAGGGCTACCCGCTGAGCGTGTCGGTTATTACAGACTATTAATGTGCTGTTGTATTATATACTGAGCCCTTGTCCTGGGCACTGTAGGGTCCCCTTTGGAATTGACAGCCTAGAAGAAGAAAAAGGCTTGGTCCCAGGACACAGATAAGAGAGAAAACAAAGACTGAGTGGGAGCTGTTAGACCTGTCCAACTAGAAAAATGGCTCTGGAGCCACAGGGGTGAGCTGAGCTTCGTGGAAGAGTTAAGAAGAGGCGTCCACGAAGGGTGTAGAAGAATGAGAGGGTGGGACTCAGTGAGAAGACATGTCTGCGAGGGAAGTGGCCTTTCTAAAAACTCAGAAGCGAGGAGGGTGTAGAGAATTTGGATTGGGGAGTGATGGCGGATGAAGCGGGGAGGGGATGACATTCGATGGAAATAATAGAAATGAGGACAAATTTATGATCTAGATTCCTAATAAACATGGAGTTGTGGGGTCTTAGAGTCTTTGGCGGCACAGGGTTTGCTTAGCTAGTGCTCTTGGGCCTCCTTTCCACTCGTGGCTCTGCTTTAAGGAGTGTAGCCACTGGAGGGCAGGCCTGCATTGAAGAACAGAATGACTGAGCTCACATTTTGGTGACGCCTCCTCTTTGCCTGACAGAGCAGCCTTTTCCAAACTGTTCCTTGGAACCCTCAGGGTTTATTCACTTCAGAGGGTGAGGGAAGCAGAAAGAGCCGGTCTTCAGCTGCCCGCACCCCAGTCCCTCTTCAGTCGGGGCTGTTTATGTGTTGGGACTCCGCTGGGGAAAACGGGGTCCCACTGCTAAAAGGAATCTGGAAAACGCCTGAGGCAGCAGTCTGGGGACTCCGTAGCCCTCCACAGGTGACCCTCCAGGTCCGCCCCTTGGCTGCCCCTGGCCTGTGTCATCCAGGCCCTGGCCGTGAGCTTCTGCCTCTGACGAGACTGCCTCTCAGGGGCTGCTGCCGCCTCCTCCTCCGCCACCCTGTCTCTGCGCGTGAACGTGGGGTCACAGCCGCGTGCGCGCTCATGCTGGGGGATGTCCCTGCTGTGCCTGGCTCGTGCGCTACTTTTAAAAAAAGTCAGTAAACAGTCATAAACATGGATACTCAAACTTTCCAGAAATGATTTTCAGATCACAGGCTGTTGCAGGTATTTCTCTCAGGATCACCCAGACGCCGGGGAGTGGCTGACCAACCATGCTTGCCGAGAAGGTCCCCCTCCCCAGGCTGTCCCTTAAGGAAGGGAGAGCGGGGGCGGGGGCGGGGGCTGGGGGGTGGGCGGAGCTCGCGGGCATTTCCCTGGGGTCCGGAGGAGGAGGACGGGTGGGGGAGACGGCCGCCTGGGGACCAGGAAGGCTTCAGTGGGGCAGGGGCAGGCTCGAGTGACGCCGGGTCTCTGTGCAGGCGCTGCGGGTGATGGGGAAGATGATGCGGGAGTGCTGGTACGCCAACGGCGCAGCCCGCCTGACCGCGCTGCGCATCAAGAAGACCCTCTCCCAGCTCAGCGTGCAGGAGGACGTGAAGATCTAGCTGCCCCTCCCGACACGCTGCCGGGCAGCGGGACCTACAGCCGAGCTGCCGTGTTGAGCGTCCGATGGAGGCCTACCTCTCGTTTCTGCCCAGCCCTCTGTGGCCAGGAGCCTGGCCCGCAAGAGGGACAGAGCCCGGGAGACTCGCTCACTCCCACATTGGGTTTGAGACACAGACACCTTTTATATTTACCTCCTAGTGGCACGGAGCCTCTGAGAGCAAACGGTGTGGAGAACTCAGTGCCACAGCCTGGACCGGCTGTAGTGGGAAGTTCTGCAAAGCCCGGTGCACCTGGCGAGAAGCCTGGCGTGGTGACGGGCGGCCTGGGAGGGCCTGGGAGGGCCCGGGAGGAGCGAGCGTGGCCCCTGCTGAGCGGCACCGAGGGCTTTCCTCTGGGACCAACCCCAGCGCAGCGAGGCAGCCCGGGGAACCAGAAGGATGGCCCCTCTCGGCAGCGCCGGGCCTCGTGCTCCCCTCCGCCCCGTCGGGACACCTGGAGGGACTGCCAGTGCCCGTCTGTCCAGCCGTGTATGCATGTGCCGAGGTGCGTCCCCTGTTGTGCCACGCCCTTACACGTGTGTGTGCGTGCGCGTGTGTGTGTGTCTGTAGGTGCGCACTTACCTGCCTGAGCTTTCTGCGCATGTGCAGGTCAGCGGTGTGGGCGTCATGCCGGCTCTGCGTGCTGGGGCCTCTGTTCAGTAGTGAGCAGCGTCTGGTTTCCCTGGGGCCCCTCCCGGAGGTCTCCCTCCCCTCCCTTCCAGAAGCCCCACTCCACGGTGGGTCTCCCTCCCCTGTGTCGCCTGGCCCTCCTTCTCCATTTCAGACTGTGGAACCAAAGCTGGCCCGGTTGTCTGTGGCAGGCAAGGCTTTTGGGTCCAAATGTGAGGGAGGCGGGGTGGGATGGGCAGGGGGAGAATCTTGGTGGAAGTCTGGGGTGTTGTGGTCAGCGGCCACCGTGGGAAATGAGCCAGCCTAAGGGCATCGTCCTCGGCAGCGTCAAGGAAGGGCCGAGGAATTTGAAGCCCAGATCTTGGGACTCAGATCGGAATGTCACATCTGTCTTTCATATCCCAGATTCTGGAAACAGCAGTGTATATTTTTGGTGGTAGTGGATTTAGGGTGGGGAAGGGCGGGGGGGGCAAGGAGTGGGGAGGGAGTCTGGGGTGGGAGGGAGGCATCTGCATGGGTCTTGTACTGGATTATCTGACCATGGTGGAGGGAAGATGTGAGACTTGCATCCACTTCAGGGGCTTTACTAAAGGGAACAGCCCGAGCTGAACCTGTTGTTTAACCTGAGTGTAGTATTTAACGACGTCTGGAAGCACGGTTGTGGGTGGTGATTCCGTCAGCATATCTTAGGTATATATTAACTTTGAAGCCATAACTTAACTGGAGTGGTTTGGTTTTCTTTTCTTTCTTTCTTTTTTTTTTTTTTTTTTTTTTAATTTAATTGGGAGGGTCTGGATTTTAACTTTTTTTAAATATTGTTAAGTTTTTATAAAAGGAAAACCATCTCTATGTGATGATTACCTCTCAATCTATTTGTTTTTAAGGAAATCCCTATAAAAACAACCACAAAAAAAATGCTTCAATCAAACGCACACTGCTCAATCACACTGGAAATGTCTGTCCTTGTACCTGAGCCTGCTCCCCCCACTCAGCAGCAAGAGTTCCTCTGCCCTGGGGGTTGGTCTCGCTTGCGTCCTGCCTCCCCTCCCAGTTCCACAAGTGGGTTTTGCACTGGGGCCCTAGCCTTCTGTGCGTCGTGCAGCAGGTTGCAGCTTCTCCTGCAGGCATTCACGCTACAGACATCGCTGAGTGCCTGCTGGATGCCAGGCAGTACGCCGGGCGCTGGGAAATACAGCTGTGAACAAGACAGGCTTGGGTCCTACTCTTGGAGCACCGACCGTGGGACCCATTCAAGTTAGTGGGTGACTGTTTTGAGACCAGAAGTTTTTGTGTTTGCTTCTGAGCCTTTTGAGCCCGGAGTGATTGCTCTTATATAAGACCACTAAGGAGTGAGGATGCCCACCTGTCCCCCACCAAAGAGGCCGGTGGTGGGCAGTGAGACCCCCCCAGTCGCTGCGTTCATCCGGAGCCCCCTTCCTGCCCCCAGGGGAGGCACAGACTGTGTGCAGCCTCAGAGCATCCCTGCCTCCAGCCCAGCGATTCTCTGCCAAAGCTTGTGGAGGAGCGGAGAGCCCTCCCGCCACTTCCACTGGTCTCCCCAGTGCCCTGGCCTTCCTATTTATTTTCCTGCTGTATCGCTTCTTTCCTTGCATTAAAGGAGATCTTCCCCTAACCCTCTGAGCCAATTTACTGGCTACTGACTAATTTCCCTCGAATACCAATTGTGTCATTAGGGGGACCTTTCCCCACCCCTGCCGACGCCCCATCTGTCCGCCCTGCGGCGGAACTTGGCGGTTTAGAGGAGATGATGGAACTCAGACTCCTCTCCCCCCTGCCGCAGCCAGCCTCTGGGATCTGCCAACACTCCTTGACCCAGGGACTCCCAAGCCACTAGCCCACTTCCCCAGTGGCCCTGCTGTCCTCACCACACACTCCTTCTCCACCTCCGGGGAAGACTGAGCAGTTTTGGGGGGAAGCTCCCAACCCCACCACCACCACTCTTAACCCAAGAGTTAGGAGTGAGAGAGTTGGGAAGAAACTAAAGCCGTGGTTTTGGCCCCCTGAGGCTAACCCTGATCCACAGGGCTACCTGCACCTCTGGATTCTGGATTCACAGACCAAGTCCAAGCCCGTTCTTAGGTCGCCGTCAAGGCCCCCGAACGGCATTCTCGGTACTTCTGTTTGTTTTTGTACATTTTATTAGAATGGACTGTAAAATAGCCACTTAGACACTTTACCTCTTCAGTATGCAAATGTAAATAAGTTGTAATATAGGAAATCTTTTGTTTTAATATAAGAATGAGCCTGTCCAATTTCTGCTGTACATTATTAAAGTTTTATTCACAGAGCTTTTCTGGTGCCATCTGTTTCACATCTGTTGACTGGCTGCCCAGCCTTTATCAGGGGAGTTGGGCAGGTGCTTCAGGTAGCGTCCCTCCCGCCACTTGCTGGGATACGACGTTAACACCAGCTGCAGCAGGTCATGTCAGAAGAGGACCCCGTCGGAACATCCAGGGTCTTCCTGAGGCTGTTTGTTCCTCTGTGTTTCATAGAGGGAGGGCCTGGCGTGTGAGGGGGAGCGGAGGACAAACTCAGCACCTTTTCTTGGGCTTTATCTGTGTTTGTCTTTGTCTTTTAGCATTTTTCTCTTTATATAAAAGAGAGTCTTGATCCTGGTAAATCACAAACCACCCAGTCTCGAAGGCAACCTGGGCCCTCCTCAGTTTTAGCTTTCCCCCTCCTGACTTGGAGTATACATGTGAATTTGGGGTTGGCTAAGTGACTTGGAGATGGGAGTCTTCAGTGGTGACTACGGGGTTTTCAGTGTGTGGGTGGCTGTGAGGAAGAGCCCTAACCCAACATCTCTAGGCTGAGGAACCAAGAGAGCAAGTCCTAGAATCATAGACTCTCAGGTTTAGATGGGACTCCAGAGGTCCAGCACCCATCAGGCACTTGACCCCCCCCACGGCATCCCTGCCGAGTGGCGTGGGCCTCGTGCTGTAACACTCAGGACCACAACCTCCACCTGCCGGCCATCTGCTCAGTGAGCAGCTCTTCCTTACACAGAACTGGGAAGCCTCCCTGTGACTTATCTCCAAGGTGGTTCAGAGCACTTATTCTCTCTTCCATATAAGGTCCCTTAAAATACTTGAAGGCAGCTGTTACGTTACTATGAATCTGGCAAAGCTTAGGATTTCTTCAGTTAATATTAGCAGATACTTATTAAAAAGTTACTGTGTGGGACTTTCCTGGCCGTCCAGTGGTTAAGACTCCGCGCTTTCACTGCAGGGGGCGTGGGTTTGATCCCTGGTTGGGGAACTAAGATTCCGCATGCTGTGCAGCGGCAAAAAAAAAAAAAAAAAAAGTTATTCTGTGCTACACAGTGTGCCAAAATTGGCTTTACGTACATGAACTGCTTTCATCCTCAAAACAATGTATGAGATTGGATTAGGAAACTGAGGGTTAGAGAAAACAAATAAATTGCCCACATAGCTCACAAGGGTGGAGAAGACCTTGGGTCCAGGGTGTCTGGCCAGAGACTGCAGCCCCTCAGCCTCTGCACATCCTGCCTCCATGGCGCCATGCCCTTCCCCCACGCTGGCTGCTCTCCGAGAACCTGGCTCAAGCCTGGGGCCGTGGAGAGCACATGACACCCCACCCAGGCATTCACTGGCAGCACAGACTAGAACGAGAATCCCAGACTATGCTTGACACCTTCAGGTCACATCCCAGGACTGCATCTTATGTTTGGGTTGAGTAAAATCCAGCCCCCTTCCTCTTTCCTGTATATGAGAAGTTGGTATTTTGAACTCAAGTGCAGGACCTTATATGCCTTATATGTTTACCCTGTTAAATTTTACCACAGAACCTGTCCATTGCTGCAGCCTGTCAATATTTTAGAATTCTGATTGTTGCCCAGAGTTTTCCATTGTCCTCCCATCGGAGACTGTTGGGCCGGAGAAAATCAAGTAACTTACCTGTAGAAGTTGGCTCTAAGTTTGGCATACATCCTAGTAACCCAGAGTGGCTGCTAATTAAATTGTCCTTGCACCCTGGCCATAATTCTTTTTGGACAAAGATAACAGCAGAAGCCCAAGTACCTTGTTGAAGTGGCAAGGTATTCTTGTGGCTGCTGCATCTCTTTGATCTGTCTGTCGGAAGGAAAGGTGAAGTGGATCTCAGCCTAGTTCAAAAGCCAATCAATGATCAGTCATCTTGCCAAGCATGGACCTAAAGTTCATTAGGCTATGAATTGCAGGTTCAACCTTACCGTTTTGAAAATCAGAAAGGCAGCAATTCTGGGACCTCTTCATGTGCCCTTGAAGGTTACTAACGTTTCACCTTTGTAAGGCCCACGAGACGCAGGAGACCTGCGTTCATTTAATGGTGTATCACTAGGGGTTTTGTTTCACACATTTTAAATTTCTGTCCCCACCCCCTACCCCAGGCCATGTCTTCTGATCTATAGTCTGGAGAACATGCTTGCTAAATACAACCAAAACAAAATGAGAGGTAGAGTAGTAAAGTTCAAGAGACATGCAGGAACATGTGAGGGATGCATAATGAAGGTGAGGGAAAGGGAGGGAAAGCTGTGGATCAAGACAGGAATGGTTTATTAGGATTCACCAGAGAAATGAAAACTAATAGGAGGGCTGGATGGATTAGATAGATGATAGATAGATAGATTATTTAAAGGAATTGACTCACACAATTGTGGGGCTGTTAAGTCTGAAAGCTACTGGGCAGGCTGACAGGCTAGAGACCCAGGGAAGAATTGATGTTGCAGTCTTGAGTCTGAAGGCAGTCTGGAGGCAAAATTTCTTCTTCCTCAGGGGACCTCAGTCTTTTAAGCCCTTCAACTGATTGGATGAGGCCCGTCCACACTGTGGAGGGTAACCTAACCTGCTTTACTCCAAGTCTACTGATTTAAATGTTGATCACATCTAAATCATACCTTCACAGTAACATCCAGACTGGTCTTTGACCAAACCCCTGGCACCACACCCTGAAAGGTGTTAGGCATCCCATGGCCAGACAGGGTGGGATTTAAGGAATATGGCAGATAGCTCTGGATCCACCTGGGAATGCTCCTTGGAGGCCAAGGATGGAGGATAATGGGATAGGAAGGTTTAAGGAACAATAGGATGGTCTGGGCTCAAAATACATTCTTATTCAATAACAAGCATGTGTTCAGCAACCTTAGTGTGTAAAGCAGTAGGCGGAATACAAGGACGAACAATCTGTGGCCACTGCCCTTCGAGGTGGAGAGGATTTGTATAGAGAATAGAGAGTAGAGCAGGTTTTAGCAAGTCCCACCCATTACAGAGCTGTATGTAATGCGTCATGGAAGCTCAGGTGAGGTGCCTAGTGAAAGCCAGCCCTCCAGGGGCCCCCTACCTGGTGGAATGGACTAGTTAATAGGTAATTACAATGGAGTGAGGTAAGTGCTATGGTGGGGTAGACACACAATCCTCTGGAAACACAGAACAGACAGGAAGATGGGGTCAAGAGAGGTGACATCTATTTAAGGATAGGCACTGGCCTGCTGACTGGGGGAGGAGGGAGATTTGGTCCAAAAGAGTGTGTTGGGACTTCCCTGGTGGCGCGGTGGTTAAGAATCTGCCTGCCAATGCAGGGGACATAGGTTCAAGCCCTGGTCCTGGAAGATCCCACAGGCCGCAGGTCAAACAAACCCGTGCGCCACGACTACTGAGCCTGCATTCTAGAGCCCGTGTGCCACAACTACTGAAGCCCACGCGCCTAGAGCCCGTGCTCCGCAACAAAGAGAAGCCACCGCAATGAGAAGCCCACGCACCGCAACGAAGAGTAGCCCCCGCTCACCACAACTAGAGAAAGCCCACGCACAGCAACGAAGACCCAACGCAGCCAGAAATTAATTAATTATTTCTAAAAAGTGCGTTGTTCGAGAACCACAGGTTCAGTATGGCTAGAGCAAGAGAGCCAAGGGTGCACACAGGAAATCTCTTAGAGCCATCCTGTGCTAAGCCGTCAAGACTGTATCCCGAGAGCCACCAGTGCCATCACTTCCCCTGTGACAACTGCCTCAGACTGCTAATCTCAGTAATTTTTCCTCCTGAGTCTCGACCTGGTCTCCAAATTCTTCTCAGCAGCAGGCTTATGTGGAGTTGTCCCATGAATGAACACCTCTTTTTTCATTCCTGATGTAGGAATGACAGGCTGTTGATGGGTTTTGAGCAGGGGAGTGATGTGATCTTACTTGTACTGGGGGAAGAACACAGTGCTGACTTGAGAAGGTAATTGCCGAGGTGGTAGAGCAGGAAAAGCTGGGGGACAGGGAGAGACAGTGGAAAGGATGCAGAGGTTGGGGGTGTGATCACATGGGGACAGGGAGGAGCAGCCGACTTCAGTGTGGAATCCATGGGAGAATCTCAGCCTCGTGTACCATGCTGTCCCTGGGGAGAAGGAACCAGGGCTGGACCACCAGAGCAGCTGTGTTTGCCAAGAGAGAGGAGATCTGGGGAGTCTGGGGCCCTAAAAGCTGTCATTTTCTGTCCTAGCTATCTGTACCTGTCTGAAATGAGGTGGGGTAAAATAATACATGCCCTCTGTCCTAGAAGTGGTATGTGGATACTGTAAGGAAAACTAGAGAGATGACCCTTTCTCCCTTCTACCAGTCTAACCTGTTCAAGCCCGAGATACCTTGCCATCCCACCTAGGAGGCAAGATGGTCCCTGGCCTCTGGCTGCAACTAGACTCAGAAGCCACAGTATCCAAGACAAATAAACTGCCATATCCGCCTTGCTCCTGCTCCCAGACCCCCTAGAATTAGCTCTTTGGACTGTGATGGATCCACCCCCCCCTCCGCCCCCGCCTCTGCTGCTGGGCTCCCCTGGACCCCAGTGCCACACACAGACACTAGCCCGTGGAAACAGTTGGGCAATAGGAGCCATTAAGGAAAACAACCACTCCCTGCCCAGTCAGCTGCCTACCAGCTGCCCAGGCCTCCCTCAGCATCCTACAGCCAGGGCCCAGCCCCTCATTCCTGCCCACACAGCCAGCTCCCTCCCAGGCCCTCGCCCTCCCACCTTCCACTCAGAAGCAGTGGCAATACCCAGAGAGGAGCCCCAGCGGACCGGTCAGCCCACCAGTCCTGGGATGAAATGACTGTGCGAGAGCCCTGACATTAACTCAGACGCCAGAGGAGCCTGGGCTTCTGGAGCTCTTGCCCTGAGTGCCCTGACCTCCTGATGGGAGCCTAGAGCTTGAGCAGGTGGGCGAGGACGGGACTCAGGGGACCGTTGACTGTTAGGTACCTGGGCAAGGGCTTGTCCCAAAGAGAAGGGATCTCACCTAGGCCTTGTCCATTAGCCAAGCCCCCGCTCTCTGTGCCCCTACCACAGGCCAAGCCCTGCCTACCCTGAGAGCCAGGGGCCAGGACAGCTGGAGCCAAAGGAAGCAAAGCCTGGAGAGTTCACTCTGAAAGCCTGGGACTTGCTCAGGAATAAGGTACAGATTGAGTGCAGATGTCTGCGGGAGCCAGAGCGATGGGGCTTTTGCAAGGAGGCTTCCGGGGGGAGGAGAACAGAGGGGGGAGCTGTCCTAATATGAGGCTGCAGGTGGCGTGCAGAATGCTTTCCTCCCTCCCCCCACCACCAGCCTTAAGAGAGCTGCAGAAGATGGGATGAGGAGAGCAGATGCTAGACCAGAGACTCAGGCTCATGAGGAAGTCGTGGAGGATCGGAAAAAGCAAAGTTTTAGGCCTGGTGTACTGTCTGACGTGTGCAGGTTCCTGCACGGAGGAAGCCCACCAGCTGTCTGCCCTCTCCCTGAGCAGTGTCACCTGCTGCCGGGTGACAAACACACAACTTCCTAACAGGTGTGAAGCTCCAGAACTCAGTGACCGAAGTGGGGCTTGGTGTCTCAGCTGAACACAGACCCTCTCAGGCCAGAGAGGAGCTCTGGGGGCTCCTTAAACCTGAATGGGATTCCAGGAGGGGGTCTAGCACCAGCCAGACAGCCCTTCGGAGTCTGATTGGAAGATTTTCCGAGACTCATGGCCACCAGAGGGCACCACCACCCCACAGTGTGGCATCCTGGGCTCCCCATCACCTCCCTGGAGAAACTGGGAAGATTGGGAGGGGGAAGCAGGCACGGGTCTCTGAGCTCTCAGCGGGAGCTACCAGCAGCTGAGTTAAATAGTCTCCAGGGTCAGGAGACCTGGGCTCTAGTGGGTTCTAGTGCCTGTTCTGCCACCATCTTTCTCTCCCTGGTTGGCTTCAGTTCATCTCCTCCGTTGAATAAGGGCTTGGACCACTTGGTGTCCTTTCCGGACCACGGGGCCCTTCCTGGCTCTGAAGTTCTAGGGTTTGAGGAAATCATGCAATGAACGTGACAGAAATTGCATTTCCTGGACCCACCTTTATTCTGGGGTCCTCCAGGGCACCCTGCCTGGCGGGAGGCGGAAACTGGTGTGAGCTTCACTTCTCTGGTGCTGTTCTCTGACTTGGAGGTGGAGAGGCAGACTGGCCTGGATACTGACGGGCAGTCTCTGTCTCCACGTCAGTCTGAAGGAGGAATGTCTCTACAGGGCTGGCAGACACAGGTGCTGTGACACCTGTGGTGTCTTCTCCTCCAGGTTTCAGGCGAGGAGGTGTCCCTTAGGCAACCCTCTGGGATGGGTGGGGTGGCGGTACAGAAGAGCTTACAAGATGCCCTTTGGAGGGTCCCTTCAGGAATAAGCACGGAGTGAGGAGGATAGAAACCATTGCCTCTGCTGCCTTTGCCCGCCTCCCTGTCCCCACCCCCGCTGCAGATGCCGTCTGTCAGGAGCAGGCAGCAGACGGTCCAGGGGTCCATCTGTGCTAATGCTTCACAATAGAGTCCCGTGTTTCCCCACCAACGCCCCCTCAGCCCCTCAGCTGATGGCCACTTGGTGATGCCAAGGGGGAAGGTGGGAGGAGGGAGAGGAAGGCACTAAGGGAGCTAGCACTTGGCTCGTGGCAGTCCCCAATCCACACCCTGCCCCCCACCCAACAAGCATCCTGCCATCTGGACTTGTGTAATCACTGCGGGGTGGAGAAGCACCCCCTCCCCCCCACACCTCCTGTAGGGGCTGGGGCCCCAGGGGCCTGGGGGTGGGGAAGAGACAGACAGAGTCAAGGAGACTAGGAAGCTAGAAGACGGAGACAGACCCATGGACTGAGAGAGACAGGAGACAGAAAGCCTTTCCTGGCCTCCGCAGGCTGATGGGCCACTAGCCCCTCTGTACTCCGCAGGCCATGCATCTAACACAGCACCGGTGCATGTATCACTCCCTACCTGACCAAGAGCCTTTGTAACCTGGCCCGGAGCAGGGCTTCAACATAGGGTGAATGAAGAACAGCGGAAGACAGCATCACATAGTGGTTAGATTGCAAGCTCTGCAACCAGGCTGCCTAGGTTCAAATCAGCTCTGCCACTGAGTGACCTAAAGCAAGTTACTTAACCTCTCTGGGCCTCAGTTTTCTCCTCTGTAAGGGATGATAATGGTATCTATTTCATAGAGTTGTTATGAAGACCAAATGAATTCATTCATGGATGTAAAAGATGTAAAAGAATACACAGAACAGTGTGCACAGCACAATAAATGTCAGCTATAAAGGCAACAGATTTGGGAACACTGGAGGAGGGGACAATGTGGACATTCCTGGCTTCTGTTCAGTGGCAGACGTAGGGATGTGGAGCCCCCAGCTTGTGATGCTGACGCCCTGTGGTGGCTGGCCACTCTTCAGATGCCAGACCTGGCCTTCCACTTCCTCCTCTCACTTCTTATTCGGGTACCACTGACGACAGAGACTTCAGCTGGGCCATTCCCACCTCTCCCATGGCCTGGCAGCCACCCCACCGGCAACACAGCTGGGGGTGGGGGGAAGACGGTCCCCAAAAAAGGTCAGATAATGGCTGAGCACCATCCCCCAACCCTGAGCACCCACTCAGCGCGGTCACATCCCCTGCCATGAGTCAACCCCATAGGAAGGATCTATCGGCTGGGAAAAGGATACCTGAGCTCCAACATCAGGAGGTGAGGAAAGGTTTATCCAGGAGGAACAACTCCTGATCTTCTGAGGGGACAGGCCAGAATTAAGTCTACTACTTTTTGGGTTTCCCCCTCTTCCCTTTCCCCATGTCATGGGAAGGAGAGGCAGCCTCTTTGAACTCTTCTGGGACAGCTGTGTAAGGGGGAAACCCTGGACCCTTTCACTCCCTAGCGGCTTCTGCACAGTTAGTTCAGGGTCATCTCTTCCCTCCCATCAGGGACCTCACCCCTCCCCCTGCCTCCCTCTCCTTGCCTAAAGTCTCCTGCAGCCTCCTGGGTCTCCTAGAATCTTACTCTGGGCAGCCTCCAAACCTCCTCCTAAGGACTCCTTACGGTCGCTCCACGGCCAGACTCCTTGAATCTCCAGAGATATCCATCCCTAAATTTTCAAATCTCGTGCACAAGCCCCTTCACAGGCTCCCCGTCCCTCAGGTATCACGGAGACCCATGCTCCGCCCCGGGATGCCCTGGACCCCCCTCCCCTCCGCGTCTAGCTTTTTCCCCTATTGAGCGCTCCGATCCCCAAGAGTTTCCCCAGCCTGGCATGCCTCGGGAGCTGTGGGCGGGGCTCCGGGACGGGGGGGGGGGTGGCCCCCGGGGGGGCGGAGCCGGCCGTGCGGGGGGCGAGGCCCCGCGAGGCCGCTCCCCGCTCGCCTCGCTCCCCGAGCCTATAAAGGGAGGCGACACACCACCCTCCCGGCTGGCATCCCCGAGCCGCCGCCTGGCCTGCCGCGCGGAGCGAGCGCCCCCTCAGAGGAGCGCCGGAGCCATGACCCTCCGCCGACTCAGGAAGCTGCAGCAGAAAGAGGAGGCGGCGGCCGCCCCAGACCCCGCTGCCCCGGCCCCCGACTCGGAAGCTGCTCCCGCCCCTCCGACCCCGACCCCGGCCTCGGGCCCCCCTGCCGCAGCAGCCAGCCCTGGGACCCCCGGGGACGAGCTGTACGCGGCGCTGGAGGACTATCACCCGGCCGAGCTGTATCGCGCGCTCGCCGTGTCCGGAGGTACCCTGCCCCGCCGAAAGGTGCGTATCCCCCCCAACTCCCGCGGCCCCCCCTCGGCTCTCGGTACCCTCCGGGGTCCCTTCCTCAGGACCCGCGCCACCCGCAGCAGCCCCCATTCGCGCTTGCCGAACCCCCACCATTCTCCTGGGGTCCCCGAGTCCCCCCATTCCTCCCCAGCCCGCTGATCCCCCACGGACACGTTCAGATCCTGCTGGGTCCCCTCGACCCTCTGCTCAGAAGGAGCAATCCCCTCTACCCGCGACCCCGGCTCCACGCCGCCCCCGACCTGGCGGCTCTCCACTCCCCATGCGCCCCCGCCCCGTCTCGCTGCTCTCCTTCCTGCCGCCTCCCCAGGTCCCCTTCCCCTCGCCCCAGCTGGTCTTCGGCCACCCCCGAGCCCCGCCTCCCCGCGTCCAGGCGTCTCGAGGTCCCCAGGACGCCTCGCCCGGGCTTCTCCCGTGGGAGCGGGGAGGCCTTGGGCTGGGGTCCCGCCGCTCGCCCAGTCAAGTTGAGAGTCCGCGGGTTCCGGGTGGGGAGGAGGGCGGCGGACGCGCCGCGTGCCTTCTAGCGGGGGAAGTGCGTGCGGCGCCGCCGACCCTTCCGAGGGGACGCCCGGATTCCTGGACTCGGGGCCTGCCGCCTTGCCCTGCGTCTGAGGTGCGGGGCTCGAGGCCACCGCTCCCTGGAAGTCAGCCGCGACCGGACGCGGTGGGAGGGGTCGCAGGGCGCCCGCGGGGCAGGAAGGATGCGGGCCGCGCCCGCCCTTTGAGTCTCCCCCTGCGCAGGGCTCTTCCTCTGGCCTGAGGGGGACCCGAGCGCTCAGAAAGGGGAACTCAAGACCCAGGTTAAGGAGAGGGGGCTGGTGGCCTTTCCCAGCTCAGCCCCCCTCCTCTCCCCCTGGCCCCTGGCTCCCCCCAACACAATGAACAGCTTGTTGAGAATTTGCATTTTATGAAAATCGGGTGGAAAGACAAAGGGGTCTCTCTATGCGGCCCAGTCCTTCCTCCCTGGTCCATTTGGGAACTGTCCCCACCCCTGAGGCCAATCTTTGGTTCTGGAGAAGGAGGGCTTCCCCTTCTCTTCCTGGCCTTGGGGCAGCCTGGGGGGAGGGTTAACAAGGGCACCGACCAGGAAGGCCCTGGGCTGTTTGGGGCACACAGGACGAGGGCTGGTCTGGGACTGGGCTTCTTCCAAGGATCAATAATTTAGGGAGGGAGAGAGACTGCTTTAGTTTCTCAAGGACCCAAAAGAGGTAGGGACCCTCAGCTCTGTCATCCGCCATGCCAAAAAAAAAAAAAAAAAAAGAACTCTCAATGTCTCTCCTTAAGTACAGTGAGACTTAAGAACAAGTTTGAGATCCAAGGTTTTGTTTTTTTGTTTGTTTTTTTGTTTTTGTCCCAGAAAGCACCAAAATATATGGCAATGTTGAGAGACCCAGGTGGAGCTGGGCACAGTTGGCCACCTGCAGCTGGAATCCATAGTTGGTCCCTGAAACAGTCTACTTTGAGGGAGGAGGCTGGGCCCCTCTGTCACCTGCCTTTCCATGCTCAGGCTGATAGTCCAGCCCTCCAGACCTGGGTCTCTGACCCCGGCTCCCCCGAGCCACTCGGTGTGAATGAGAAATTAGGAGAGACCTGACCGGCCCAGGGGCCTCTGGAGTGTTTTGATAGGCAAGCCCAGGGGCCCCCTGCCCTTCCCTGAATAACATCTGGGAGGAGCCCCTGCTTCAGCTTGTGGGGTCTAGGGGGCCTGAGCCACCGCAGACGTGCACCCTGGGGGTAGAGACTGTTCTATCTAGAGTAATGAAACCCCTTACCCTCCGGGTTGGGAACCAGCACAGGGCTTAGAGGTTCATGCATCTGGGACCCAGGCGACTGTTGTGTCCCCACAGTCCACCCAGCTGTGGGGATAGAGCTTAGGGAGAAAGCTGTGGAATGGTGCTGATGGTGGCACTCTGCAGATAGCTACCCCGGCACCAGAGTAGGTGTGGAGCTGGGGCCGGACACACAGGCAACAGGGAGTGGGGTGCTGGGTCTAGGGCCGGAGCCCAGGTGAGAAACCCCCAAAGGAGGGCTCTCACCATCTGCTCCAGGACAGCTCCCTCTCACCTGCTCCTTCCTGACTCTCCTTCCCACCCAGGGCTCAGGACTGCGCTGGAAGAATCTCAGCCAGAGTCCTGAACAGCAGCGGTGAGTCACCATTACCCCAGCCCCTGCCCTGGTCCAAAAGGGTGAGGCGCTGGGTTGGGGGCAGCACGACACAGCATCTCAGCCCAGCCAGGGGGGAGTCATTCTCCCACCCTTTCAGCACAGCACCCTGGCTAGGAATGAGGGGCAGGTGGAGGTGTGGGCTGTGTGAAGGGGGTGGCAGAGGAAGGAGATAGGGACTTCTGAGTCATCAGGTGCTCCTCAACCCACCCCCAGTCCCTGCCAGTTACCCCTCCCCGGAGAGAGCTGGATCTGGGAGGAGGGAAGCAGGAGAAGTCTTCGGGGCTACCCTGAGCCCTCCCAGCCCAGCAAACTCCGAGGGCCCAAACCATGGCCAAGCTATGTCCAGCTGCTCCAGTCTGTCTGCCCCATGCATCCAAAATCTCAGTCCTCTGCTGGTCCCATCCTGTGGTGGCCTCTTAGGAAGGGTCTGAGGTGAGGGCAGAAGTAGGTGCTGACTCAGGCCCCACTCTGCCCATGTCCCATCCTGATTTGGGCCTGGCTTCTTCCAAAATGGATCAGCAGACTGTGGCCCGCCGGCCAGACTGGCCTGGAGCTAAGAGCTGTTTTTATATTTCGAAAGGGTCGTACAAATAAAAACAAAGAACAATATAGGACGGAGGCTGTCAAATAATTTAGGTCTCGAAAAGAAAGGCTAAAATATTTACTGTCTGACCCTTTGCAGAAAAAGTTTGCCAACCCTTCCAGAAAACCAGAGAGCACTGGAGTAGACACAGAAGTCACCCTGCTCCCCGCCCCAATACACGTAGAGGGGGAAAGGCCTGCGTTCAAAGTAGGGAGGAGCTCAGGCTGGGGCTGGGTGTTGCCACTCAGCATTTGGGGGGTATGTGGGTCAGCTTGGGCACTGAGAGGCCTGGGTCTCCAGGGCCTTTCTGAGGCCGTGAGGCTTGAAAGGGGCCTTTGCAGGCTGCTTTAACTCTGCCTCTGGCTGGGCGGGAAGGAAGGGGGTGTGGGGGTGGGCAGAGGAAACTCTGGGCTCCCCCAGCAGACGAGAATCTGGAGCTACTCCAGACCATTGTGTCCAGTGGGCAGGCCTGCAGTGCGGGAAGGGGCGGCCTCGAGGCTCCCCTCCCCCCAGCCCTCACATCTGGTGGGCTGGCCTCACCGCAGCTGGGAGGAGCAGCTGTGGTCTGGGCTCAGCCTCGTGACTGGCCTCTGGGGGTGGGGCCAGCCCTCTCCCCAGGGCTCTGGAGCGGACGGTGCTCCAGGCTGTGGCCGAATTTGGGGCCTCAGCTAGTCAGTATTCTGGGGCTCACTAGAAAGCTGGGCGTGTGGCTGAAAAACTCAGCTAGTCCACCGGCTCTGGGGGTCAGCCGTTCCAGTGCCTCCCCCACCAGGGGCTGGATTGATGCTGTGTGGCTCAGTGAAGCTGATTCCAGCTGCGAATGGGAAAAGGACATTCTCACAACCTGTGATGAGTGTGACTTGTCGCTGGAGGCAGAGCCCTGCGTGGATGTTCCAGAGCAGACTCCCAGCATTAGCGGAGGGCCATGCTATGGGGCTGCCAAGCTCCTTTTAGTCCTGACAGTCTTGATGGGATGGCCCCTGTGTCTCCTGCAGGAAAGTGCTGACTTTGGAGAAGGAGGAGAACCAGACCTTCGGCTTTGAGATCCAGGTGGGAGAAGCCGAGTGCAGAGGGAGGGAGGGCTTGGGAGGCTGGTCAGAGGGATGGATGGATCTCGCCCCACCCCTGGGCTGAGGGTCCCCTTGTTTATTACAGACTTATGGCCTTCACCACCGGGAGGAGCAGCGCGTGGAGATGGTGACCTTTGTCTGCCGGGTTCATGAGTCCAGCCCTGCCCAGCTGGCTGGGCTCACACCAGGTGGGGCATGAACCCAGGACACAGGGCTCTGGGAAAAGGGGTATGACCTTACTCCCAAGCAGAGGGGGTAAGAAATCTCTTCTGAAAACAATTTCCCTTCCTCCTCCTATTTTGGGAAGGCCAGAAAGAAGAATGGATTGGACGTAGGCAAATTTGCCATTTACTGTGTGACGCTGAGCAGTCCCATCTGCAAATTGGGGGCAATAACATGTCCTCACGTCAGTGTGGTGAGGGAATTCCCTGGGCACAGAGCCAGGGCCTGGTAAATGGCAGGTGTTGCTGCTGCTGTTTTTCCTCCCCCTGGCAATCTGGCAATCCAGCATGGGCAGGAGTTGGGGTGGAACAACTCCATTAGATCTGCTTGATATTGAGGATCAGGGCTTATCTTGCTCCCAACCTGGCCCAAAACTGGGGTACCTGTGATACTTCCTCTAACAAGGAAATGGTGCCACCAGTAGGAGACCCTTCGGATTGGCCAAATCTAGAGTCCCAAGTCCCAGGAAGGCACAGCCTGCGACTGCACAAACTGACCCCCACCCAGTCCTGTCACCATTTCCTTCCCTAAGCCCTTACCTCCCTGCCTATTTACCAGCAGCCCCTGGTAGCTAAGTGGTATACTGCAACTTTGCAAAGTAGTTTCACATCCACCCTCCTTCCTAATCCCCATGGTAGCCACAGCAGGGGTCCACACCCCCTTTTCCAGATGGGAAATGGGCCCTCGGAGATGGTGCCTTGCTCTGCCTGAGGTCAGGGGGCTCTGCAGTGGCCCAGGGTATCAGAAGCTGAGGCCTCTTATGCCTGGGGCCAGTGTTAGTTCCCAGCTTGGTGCTACTCACCCTGCCCCCTTCCTGTCTCGGCTGGGTCTCATGACAGCCTGTGGGCTGGACCAAAATAACCAGCTCTGGGGGCAGCCCAGGCTTGCCAGGAGGGCTCAGCCTTTGAGGACAGAGCTTCCTGAGAGTGAGGTGAGGATGTGGGTGTCTGAGGGCCTTGGCCCCTATGCTGGGGTGCCGGGCCTGGACAAGATCTCCCCAGAACGATGACTGGGGGTAGGGAGTTCAGGAGAATTTTGTGGGGTTATTACCCCTACCCTTTCTGGCGAAGGTGGCTGGAATTTTTCCACACTACCCGTGGAGCAGATTCTGATCCCCTCTCTGCCTGGCAGGGGACACCATCGCTAGTGTCAACGGCCTGAATGTGGAAGGCATCCGGCATCGGGAAATTGTTGACATCATTAAGGCGTCTGGCAACGTTCTCAGGTACGTCCAAGTGCCGCGGTCCCTGAGGGATTCCTGAGCTCATCTTCTCTCAGTGTTTCCCCACCCTGTGGGCCCACTCAGCCTTTGATTCCCCAACCTCCTCAGACTGGAAACTCTGTATGGGACGTCAATTCGGAAGGCGGAACTGGAGGCTCGTCTGCAGTACCTGAAGGTAAAGCAGCCCAGATAATGTCCAGTCGCCACCCTCCTCTTCCCAAGCCCCTGCCCCTACCGGCCCCACTCCTTTTTAGGGGTCGTTTATCTGCTTGAACCTCCTTTTATTTTATTTTATTTATTTATTTATTTGGCTGCATTGGGTCTTCGTTGCTGCGCGCGGGCTTTCTCTAGTCGCGGTGAGCGGGGGCTACTTTTCATTGCCCTGCGCGGGCTTCTCATTGCGTTGGCTTCTCTTGTTGCGGGGCACGGGCTCTAGGCGTGCAGGCTTCAGTAGTTGTGGCTCGCAGGCTCTAGAGCGCAGGCTCAGTAGTTGTGGCGCACGGGCTTAGCTGCTCGGCGGCATGTGGGATCTTCATGGACCAGGGCTGGAATCCACGTCCCCTGCATTGGCAGGCGGATTCTTAACCACTGCACCACCAGGGGTCCTGAACCTCCTTTTAACCTTAAGGTTTCTTCTGTGTACTCCCTGATCCCTCAGTCTGTACCCACCTCCTGCTAGTTTCTTGCTAGCTCCTGACAGTGAGGCGGGGGGTGTCTCTTACAGCAAACCCTGTATGAGAAGTGGGGAGAATACAGGTCCCTAATGGTGCAGGAGCAGCGGCTGGTGCACGGTGAGTAGATTAGGGGTGTGAAGGGCCACTTGCACCCCTACCGATACCCCCATTCCTGCTTCCCCCTCAGAACTAGTGGGTTACTTCCCCCTCCAAAGTGAAGAAAGGTTTGTTGAGCTACTACTTTGGGTACAATGCTGCCACAGGCTGATGCGCACACATTTTTAGTTTATTCTCACAATTGTCCCCTGAAGGAAAGTACAAGATAGTACCATCTCCATTTTACAGGTGGGAACAGGAAGGCTCCAAGAGTTTGTTTCAGACCCCTTCCGTGGCTCTTGTGTCATAAGTGATCCTCATAAGGATCTGAGTGTATAATTCCTGTTTTACAGACAAGAGAAGTGAGGTTCAAGGTTGTGACTTGCCCAAGGGCCACACAGATGGTCAACAGGAAGGAGCTGAGGTCTCCTACCCGTGCCCTCTGACGGCCCTCCCTCGTGTCTTCTGCCCCGGCAGGCCTCGTGGTGAAGGACCCAAGCATCTATGACACGCTGGAGTCCGTGCGCTCCAGCCTGTACGGTGCGGGCCTGCTCCCGGGCTCACTGCCCTTCGGGCCTCTGCTGTCCGCCCCCGGGGGCTCCCGCGGCGGCGCGCGGCGGGCCGGGGGCGACGCGGACGACGCTGTCTACCACACGTGCTTCTTCGGGGGCGCTGAACCGCCTGAGCCCCCACCGCCCCCGCCCCCCGCGCGCGCGCCCGGCCCGGGCCCCGCCGACGCTTCGGCCCCGGGGCCCCGGGCGGTGCTGAGCCGCAGCGCCAGCGTGCGGTGCGCGGGTCCCGGGGGCGGCGGCGGCGTGGGCGCGCCGAGCGCTCTCTGGACTGAGGCCCGCGAGCAGGCCCTGTGCGGCCCCGGCCTGCGCAAAACCAAGTACCGCAGCTTCCGCCGGCGGCTGCTCAAGTTCATCCCCGGACTCAACCGCTCCCTGGAGGAGGAGGAGAGCCAGCTGTAGGGGCGGGGGCGGGCGGGGGAAGGTATTTATTTATTTATTCTTTCCAGCCAGTGCAAAAAGGGGGCGGGGGCGGGCGCCCGGCCGCGGAGACTCTGGGAGCCCAAGGCGGCGGGAGAAGGTCCTCGCCAGCCCCAGCTGGCCTGCCTGGTTCCTGGCTTGTGCAGAGTGGTGAATGAACCCGAGCCCCAGGCCCCTTTACTCCTCCCCAAAACCACAGTGGGAGGTGGGCACGGGAGAACTAGGCGAGCTCGGGGTTGGGAGAGGTTCGGGGGCCAAAGATGGGGCGTGCCATCCTACATCTGGGTCAGTAGTGCCTTGTGGGGTGTCCAAGAAAACCCCTTCTCCGGGTGAGAGGACCCTGTCCCACGAAGCCCTCTCCTCAGCTTTACTTGCTCCCCACCCTTGGCCTTGGGGAGAGATGGCCTATGCCCAGTCGTTTCCCCATCCCCCCACAGACATAGTTCCAGTTAACCAGCGCTGGTCCCCCTCCCTCCCAGCCTTGACCCCTAAGGGCTTGGCCCCTCCCAGGAGCCTGTAACTAAGTGGAGTGTTGCCCGGCAGGGGTCCTGGGTCCTCTGCCCCTTGGGGGACAGGAATGGGCATGTCTGGGGGGGATGGAGGCAGCACAGACTGTTCCACCGTTTTGCATATTGTTGCTTCTGAACCACAGACTGTATAAAATCGACGGTTTTTTGCATCTGTGTCAGTGTGGTGACTGCCTGAAGGGGAGGATTGGGCCCGGGCAAGCTCTGACTCCACCACCCCGCCCCCCAGCGCGTGCGAGCACACACACACACACACACACACACACACACTATATTTTACATCTTATTTGCTCGGAGCCTGCAGCCAGGGAAACAGACTGTGTGAGTTTAACTTACATGTATGGGCCTGAACTAGAGGCCCCACACCCCTTCAGAACTTGGGCCTCATGTTTAATGTATCTAGAACTTCCCTCCCCAAATACCACAACTGGTGGGGTCAAGGCTCCTCTATAGTTGTTAACTATCCTTGTGTAAACAACCACTTGGCACCCTTTCTCCCAGGGGTCTGGGGTCTCCTGCTTAGGAGACGTTAGCCATCACCCACCCAACCTGTGACAGGCCCAATCACTGGTCACTCATTGCTCTAGAACTCCTCAAAGGCTTCCCATCACTCCTAGAATAAGATTCCAACTCTTAAGCAGGGATATCTGACTCCTGCCTGCCTCATTTTCTTGCCTCCCCTCTCGCTCCCTGCTCTGGCCACTTTGCCCATGGTACACTTCAGATGCCCTGCCCTTAGGGTCTCTGCACTTGCTCTGTCCATAGCTGGCTCCTTTGGTACTCAGCTTGGCCTCCCCAACGCCGTCCCATCTGGTCTAAAATACTGTCGCAACCTCTGCTTTGATAGAGCGTTGTTTTATTTCCATCATACTACTCATCCCCATCTGAAACTGTCTTGACCCGGATGGGTTTTGGTTTTTGCCTGGCTCCCTTCCCCATTAGGATGTACACTCCATACAGCAGGACTCAGGGACCTCTCCTGTCTTACTCACTGCTTTATTTCTTGCCCAATGCTAGCACATAATAGAGCCTCGATAAATACAGTGTGTGCTCAAAGCATCTGCAAGAGGTGGTCACCACCTTCTTTGAGGTGACCCGGGGCAAGTGACCTGTCCAGGGTCACACAGAAAGTAAGTGGCAGAGTTGGGCCTGAGTTTTGAGCCTCTTGAGCCAGTGCTCCTCCCTGGCAGTAATCAGCCTACAAGGGGTGGTTTTGAGAGGTCTAAGTGGCACCAGGCAGGCTACCTCCCGTACTCTCACTCCTGCACCACTGCACTTGCCTCCTGAATGGCTCCCTGCTTCCTCTCTCACCCCTGGACCATCCCTTCACACAGCAGTTAGGGTGATCTTTCCAAAAAGGAAATTGGGTCACAACCCTCCTCGGCTTAAAACCCATTATGGCTTCCCCTGGAATAAAAAAATAAAATCCAAACTCTTTATCATGGCCTAGCCATGATGTGTTGTCCCTCTGGGCAGACAAATTACAAAAACGCATCCCTTCCTGTGGGTTGACGGCAGCCACATGGGCCCAACAATTTGGCAACTGCGAGCCTCTGTGCAGTGCGCAACCTCTGCGACTATACTGGGACGCCCTGCACGAGGCTCTCCAGGATCTGGGCCCTGCCGTTCTCTTCAAGCTCAAATCGTTTCTCTTTCTATGTCACTCATCATATTTAAGCCACACTATTCTTTCTAGTCCTATTCTCAAATATGCCAAGCTCTTTCCTGCCTCTGGCCTTTGCCCATACTGTTCCCTCTGCCTGGAATAGTCTTCTTTGCAAGACTGATTCCTCCATCCTCAGATCTCATCTTAAACATCACCTCCTTAAAGAGATGTTCCTGATCTGATCAGAAGAAGTTCCCTGTCCCCATTATTCTTTATCTTGAGCCCTCTAATTTTCTTTCCTTATAACACTCCCAATTGGTAATTTTACTGACTTCTTTTGTATCTGCCTTTTGCCTTTCTAAGGCAGGAAACTCAGCTGTGTTACACTGTACCTCCAGGGACTAACACAGCCTAGCACATGGCAGGTGCTCAATATACGGGATTGCCTCCTCGGGGCCAGCCCTGCACAGGGGTGACCACAACCTACCCACCTCTCAGCCCTGGAGGATGGGGTGGGGAGGCCCCTGCCCTGCTCCATCTGTAGCTGGCATCTGTGGGCCCTTCTCACCAAATCCCTTCGGGGCTGGGTGTCGGCTCCAGCCAGGGCACCTGCACCTGGCTGCCCTGCCCTCCTTGGTCCTGGGGAGGGAGGACATTTGATTAAGAAAATGGAGCTTCCCCAAGCTCCCTGTTTGAACAGCTGCTCTGTAGTGATGACAAACAGCAGCTCCCACGGGCTCAGGTCTAGGGGAGGGGCCCTCTCGCACCTTTGTTCCCAGAGCCCCCAGCTGCCAGGAGACCAGCTGCCTGGGCATAGCCTAGCCCCTTCCTGGGGTTGGGGGGCTGCCAGGGCCTCCCTGGCTTTCCCCTCCCAGAATAGATTCCCAGCCCCTCTCTTACCAGCCTGTTCCTCCCCTCCCCCACCAAGCAGCTAGTGTTGGCAGTGATGTCAGCACCGCTTACCCAGGCTGAAGGGGGGCTCCTGGCTGGCCGTGTGCACCCCGAGGAGAGTGAGGGGGTGCCCAGGGTGGGGCTGGATCCCACCTCTCAGCTGACGGAATGACGGCACCAGCACAGCAGCCTCCTGCCGTGTAGGTGGGTGACAGGGAGTGACTAATGTGAGAGCTGTGATGCTAAAAATTAACCCAGGGATCGTGTTTGGTGGAGGGGTGGGGGTGGATGGGAAGGGAGCAGGGACTCGGAATATTGTGTGGTCGGTATTCCCCCTGCCCTTCCTCCCCTCCTTCCCCTCCCACCAGCCTTCTGGTCCTCTCAAAGCCTCAGGGGACTCTGTGGGAGCCCTTCCCCCTCCCCAGGCCATAAGGGGCCCCTAATAATTCCAGGAAGGAGGAGAGTGGATGCCACCCCAGGTCTCATGCGTGGTAGACTGAGGACACAGCCCTGCAGATGGAGTTCAGATATGAGGTCCCCACAGAGCCCTGCATCTGCCCCATCCCCTCAGCATGGTGGCTGCATGGCCCTGAGTCCCCTGGTTTGTCCCCCTCTGCCCAGGCCAGAGCTCTGCCCAGGGGCGGTGGGGGGAGCGGAAGCAGCCAGTGCACAGAGACAAGGGCAGGTTCCTGACAGCAGGCTGGAGTTGGGGGACAGTGGGGGTGGCAGCTGTCCTGAAGGAAAGGACAGGAGACTGGCTCCCAGAGCATCACCTAGGTACCAGCACTGTGCTAAGCACATCCACATCTATCACCTCACTTAGGCCTCACAGCATATCTGACAACCCATTCTACAGATGAAGAAACTGAGGATTAGAGAGGATAAGGTAGCACAGCTGGTACCTGCTTGAGCCAGCATTCTCTCAGATCTGTCTGTCTCTAGAGCCTAGACTGTGGAGAGGGAAGTCTTCCTGGAGGAAGGAGTGTGAGGACAGGGTCAAGGTGGTAAGGAACCATTTCGAGGAATTCAACCTCCAAAGCTGTAAGACTCATTCGTGGGGAGCAAGGTGGGAGCACGGAGGGTAAATGAAAGGTGGGACCTGAGGGAGCAGGGTCTGAGGTGTACCAGACAGCAAAAGGAGGAGGAGATCAGGTCCACAGGGATCAAGGCTCCTGGATGTGGGTGCTGTCCTGGAGTAAGGTGGGGAGGGGCTCTTGGCACTGGGTTCTGGGGGTGTCACAGAAGAACTTGGGTTTAGAGAAGTGCTTTGTGGACACACATAAGAAAACCTGTTAGAAGGAGGGAACCTATAAACACTCCTGTTTTGCCTGGAAACAAAACCAGAGAACGTGAGCTGAACGGCAGCAGGAGGGGAAAAGGTGAGACAGTAGAAGACACTTTCTGCTCACCAGTCCGTCACTCATGAAGCTGGGGAAGTGAGAAGGGCTGTGGGACTCTCCAAGTATCGGGAGAAACGTCAGGCTGTCGAGTTGGGAGCCTCCCTGGTCCTGCACTGATGGCTGGATGGGATGACCTAAAGGAGGGAGTGATAGGCCGAGAGAAGTGAGAGAGAAAGGGCAAGGGATCAAGGAAGATTCCTCAGAGAATAAGATAGCCAAGAGACGAGACAGACGCTGGAGAACAGAGCAGGTGCGCCTGACCCCTGGTGGTGACCTCAGAACACTGCACCTCTCAGCCCTGAGCTCGGGAAACAGGGTGGGGCAGAAGTAGGGTTCTCCCCTCAGCCAACATGCTGTGAAGGTAGCTCCCCGCCTTCGAGCCAACCTCTTCAGCCATGCTCCCACGCCCTTACAAGGCGGGGCCTCTTCGGAACCACACAACCCATTTGAAGCTCTCGGACACCATTCCTGGGCCTGGTAATGAGTGGGCATTCAAAAAACACTGAAGGCAGGTATGCCTGAAGGGAGTGAACAATGAATTCAGAACTTTTAAGTCATCCAACTCCAATGATTTCAACCAGCTTACCTTCTCTGCAGGGAACTCCGCATGGTCTGGAGGCTCCGGGACTGGGGTGGGAGGGGGGAGAGGGGAGGAAGCACAGCTGCTAAACTGCAACACAAAGAATTGCTGCTATAAGGGACACCTCCTAAATGGCAGCGAATTTTCTGTTCCTGGAGTTTAGCCTTTCAGTAGAGAACACATCAATCTATGCAAAAAGTAAAAATTATGCAGACACTGTCCCTCTTTCCCCACTGCTTCCCTAAAGAGTCACTAACAGGGCCCCCTCCAACACACACAGCTGGCCAGTCCATTCAGCAACTCCCTTCCCCCACCAGAGTGACTGGCCACCCAGGTCCCACTTTCAGCTTTCTCCAAATTTCACCCTGATTGAAGGCCCAGATCAAGCCCCACTAGTTCTGAGGAACATGGTCTCTGGTTAAGTGAATGCAAGACCAGTGGTTACCAACTACAGCAACAAATCTCCTGGGGTACATTTAACCAAAGATAGGACCCTACCCCTCCCCATAAGATTCTTTTTTCTCTTTTTTTTTGGCTGCATTGGATCTTCGTTGCTGCACGGGGGCTTTCTCTAGTTGCGGAGAGCGGGGGCTACTCTTCGCTGCGGTGTGCGGCCTTCTCATTGCGGTGGCTTCTCTTGTTGCGGAGCACGGGCTCTAGGCGCAGGGGCTTAAGTAGCTGTGGCTCACGGGCTCTAGAGCGCAGGCTCAGTAGTTATGGCCCATGGGCTTAGTTGCTCCGCGGCATGTGGGATCTTCCCTGACCAGGGATCGAACCCGTGTCCCCTGCATTGGCAGGCAGATTCTTAACCACTGTGCCACCAGGGAAGACCCCCCCCATAAGATTCTGATTCAGGAGTTCTGGGTCGGGGCTGGAGCATCAGGATTTTTAAAAACACCCCAGACCCTCAATAAGGGTTTATTGACTGGATGTTGAATGAAGATGATTCCGGAGGCCTCTGAGCTCCCTCCCACCTAGAACCTTGGCACTCCAAATACTGACTGAACTCAGGCCCCCCCTGAGGTCCTGTCATCCGTGTCATCCTGCGGGAGCTGAGGACCTGAGCCTCCCACTGGCACAGAAACACTTTCTGCTTCACGGTGTAAGTTTTGGGATGTGTGGTGGCCACTCCCCTGCCTCCGCCCCCTGCCCCCCAAACTGGGAGCTCTTGGGGAGCAAGGAGAGCCCACTGGACACATCTGTGTCCCCACCTTGGTTGGAGTGGGGCATAGGGACACGACACAGGTATCCAGGACCTGCTGGCTGACTGGGTGTAGCCAATGGTGGTGGCGGGGGAAGGGGAGAGGAATCTGGGGCTGAGCCGGGGTTCATGTCTAGACCAGCAATTAGGGTCAGCAGGGGGAGATCAGACGGGTGGTGGTGCTGGGGGGAGCAGCCCCATGAGCTGCCGAGGGGCTTCAGGATTGACCTTCAAGTTCTGGGCTTGGTTGAAATGGGGTGGGGGTGGGAGTGCCACTTGGGTGCACAAACTGGAGTCAGCTGGGCAGCACCCACCTTCGCCCACCCTGAGGCCGAGCGGCTGAGGGCTGAGTTTCGGAGGCAGGTCCCAGCCAAGGGGTGCAGCCGCCATTGGCTGGGTTGGGGATGGAGAAGGGGACTCCGGGTTTCGTTTCGCTGGGAGGGAAGCAGGTGGCAAAGCCTGAGCGAGTAACCGCCTCCCCGGAGCAGCAAGTCTTGCCGCCTCAGGAAGTCCCACAGACACGCCGCACCCCCTCCCCCCGCCCACGCCGCGACCTTCTCGCTCCACAGCGGCGCGCGGTGCCCCAGCACCCTTGACCCCACTGCGGACGCCCACACCGTCCCGTCCCACCACCCCCGCCCCGCGCCCGGAAGCCTCTCCTGCGGGCCCGCCCTTCATCCCTTGCCCCAAGGCCCGCAGACCCTTCAGAATCCGGGGAAAGCGGCCCCTGCGCTCCGCCCGGCTCCCTGGGTCTCGGGGAGGGGCTGTCCCTGCCGGGGGGGGAGTGGCCCGGGCAGTTTGCAGAGCTTGGGGTGGTGTCGCCCTCTGCTGGGCAGACCCGGGAATTGCTTCACCTCCGTCGCCGCGTCCTTTCATTGCCCCCTGGGCCACTTATTATCGGACCTTCCTTGACTTCTCGGCCTTCTCTGTCCTTTCCTTGACCTGACCCTTGCAGGACTTCGACTATGTATATGTCGGTCGTGGTTCCAACTCTGTTACAGGCTGTCTGCGGCAGAGTCGCGGTCTCCCTGAGCCTTGGCTTCCTTCCCGGTGAAATAGCAGTCGTGAAGTCCAAATGCGGGACAGTGAAAGAAGACACTTCATAAACTGAAAGGGAGCATCTGAGGATGAGGTATGGTCGTTGTTAAAGCTAAGGGCGTTCTCTCCCGCCTTCTGGAAGGAGAGGCTTAATTCATCCCTTGGGATCACCACATTTTGATGCATTGCTTTTCAGTCTTTTCTTAAAAAAAAAAAAATACATGTAATATATATGGTCACATTTGCATTAAATATATTTATTATATAATACAAATATAATTATATAACAAACATATATATCACATATGTGGCCATACTCTGCATGCTGTTTTATGTCCTGTCTTTTATTTTTCCAAGGGCACAAATCATCGTAAAAGCCTGGCTTCTGGAAGTCAGACAAACCCGGATTCAAGTCCTTGCTCTATGACTTTATATTTCCGTCCTTGGGCAAACCACATAACGTTTACTTTTCTCAGCCTCAGTTTCCTCCTCAGCAAAATGGTGATAATATCAGGAGTACCCACCTCACAGGCTTGCGGTAAAGCCCTGGGCATAGCCAGCTCAGAACCTGTTAGCCGGTGTTATCGTGCCGCCTGCGGTCTGCGCAGTACTCTTCTCCAGCCGCCTGATTCTCAGAGCACTTATGATGTTGTCCCTTCTCCATGTGCTATAACGGTAAGAAAGGGAGAAATCTCCATCTCCGAGCTTGCCCCACCCTGACACCATTCTTGGCCACGTGGGTCTCATTATTCCTCCAGCCCACCCAGAAATTCCCCTTCTGGGGCCCTCCAACTCATCCTCGGCCTCCTTAGCTTTTTCTCCAGAAAAGGTCTCCGCCTCCCCTCACTTCCCTGGGGTCCCTGCTACCTTGTTGCCGCCTCAGAGAAGTCTCTTTGACTGTTCTTTCACCATTAGCAGCCTCCAGTCATTCTCTAGACCTGCTCTGTTTTTCTTCATAGCGCTTCTCATTACATGGCATTATGTTACATATTTTTTTGGGTCGCATCTCGGGGGCATGCGGGATCCTATTTCCTCCACCAGGGATCGAACCCGTGCCCCCTGCAGTAGAAGCGGAGTCAACCACTGGACTGACAGGGAAGTCCTACGTATGTGTTTTAAATTTATTTTATTTAAGTGTAGTTGATTTACAGTGTTTTGTTAATTTCTGCTGTACAGCAAAGTAATTCAGTTATACATATATATACATTCTTTTTCATATTCTTTTCCATTATGGTTTATCACAGAATATTGAATATCATTTCCTGTGCTATATAGTAGGATCTTGTTGTGTATCCATTCTATATATAATAGTTTGCATCTGCTAATTCCAAACTCCCACTCCATCCCTCCCCCACACCCCCATCCCCACCTGGCCAACCACAAGTCTGTTCTCTATGTCTGTGAGTCTGTTTTGCAGATAAGTTCATTTGTGTCATATTTAGATTCCACATATAAGTGATATCATATGGTATTTGTCTTTCTGTTTCTAACTTACTTCACTTAGTATGATAATCTCTAGGTCCATCCATGTTACTGCAGATGGCATTGTTTCATTCTTTTTTATGGCTGAATAGTATTGCATTGTATATATGTACCACATCTTCTTTATCCATTCATCTGTCAATGGACATTTAGGTTGTTTCCATGTCTTGGCTATTGTGAATAGTGCTGCTATGAACATAGGAGTACATGTATCTTTTTGAATTATAGTTTTGTCTGGATATATGCCCAGGAGTGGGATTGCTGGATCATATGGCAACTCTATTTTTAGTTTTTTGAGAAACCTCCATACTATTCTCCATAGTGGCTGCACCAACTTACATTCCCACCAACAGTGTAGGAGGGTTCCCTTTTCTCCACACCCTCTCCAGCATTTGTTATTTGTAGACTTTTTAATGATGGCCATTCTGACTGGTGTGAGGTGGTATGTGATTATAATTTTGATCAGCATTTCTCTAATAATTAGTGATGTTGAGCATCTTTTCATATGCCTGTTGGCCATCTGTATGTCTTCTTTGGAGAAATGTCTATTTAGGTCTTCTGCCCATTTTTCGATTGGGTTGTTTGCTTTTTTGTTATTGAGTTGTATGAACTGTTTGTATTTTTTGGAACTTAACCCCTTGTTGGTTGCATCATTTGCAAATATTTTCTCCCATTCTGTAGGTTGTCTTTTTGTTTTGTTTATGGTTTCCTTTGCTGTACAAAAGCTTATCAGTTTGCATATGTTTTTATCTGTATCTCCCCACCAAATGTATCTCCCTGGAAGGTAGGGACTTTTTGAGTTTTTTCTCCACCTCTGTGGCTCCTAGGAGACTGCCTGGCACATAGGCCCTGGACAGATTTTTGTGCGAATATGAATAAATCTACCACTTGCCTTTCTTCCTTCAAAGAGGCAGCAGCCCAGTAGGAGCCACTTCTGTCCAGTAGAGGGCACCACCACACAGCATTTTGGGGTCTCCCAGGGCTGGTACTAGGATGGAGGTATTTATAAAGCCCACAGGCCTCTCTCCTCCCCCTCTGTGGGCGCTCAGTCAGGCTGGGACCGGAAGCAGGAGAGACCCCTGTGCTAATCTGCCCTGGCAGCGGGGTGCTGGCATGGGCTGGCCACCTCATCGGGTGTGCTCCGGTGCCCAAGGTCGGAATACCCTGACTGCTGTCCTGGACACACCCCTTAGCAGCTGAGTCTTCTGGACAGATCACACCCTATCCTGAGCTCTGCAAAATGAGGGCAATGACAGGAGTTGCATGGCTGGCTCCTGGGTTTGCTGTGAAGCCCAAACAGGAATGTGTGTGAAATGTTTTCTGAATGTAAACACCTGGGAATATAATTTACACATGCCTTTATTGGTAGTGGCAGCAGATTAGCAACAAAAGAGGAGAGATTAGAGGGCACTTGCAAGGCTAAGTGAAGGTGGGTTTATGAAGGGGATTAAAATAGTGAAGGAGAAAGAAGTTAAAAATAACTACCTTTCACCAAGAGCTTATTAGGAGCCAAGGCTGAGGAAAGTGATCTCCAAACATTGTCTAATTATAGCCAACACTTAGATGGGGCTGCCCTGTGCCAGGCACTAAGTGCTTTATGTGTAGAAACTCATGGGACCCTTACAATTCAGGGAGATGGGTCGTGTCACTGTCTGCATTCTACACAAGGAAACGGAGGCATGGAGAGCTTAAATAAACTGCCCAAGGCCACACAGATTGGGTGGGATTCAAACCTGAATAATCTGCCTCTTGACAGAATGGGTTCCTAAGCCCTCAGTGATCACAAGCACATGGAAAAAGAGATATGATTTTTCATTTCCCATACAGGAAACTGAGGCTCAGCAAGCTGACAAAGCCTGCCCAAAGCCATGATGTGAACACGTGTATCTGAAGCCTGCTTAACCTCCAAGGGATACTTCCCAGTCCCCACCGGAGTCAGGAAAGGGGCTTCGGGGATGGGTAGAGGCATTTGGTAGAGGGGCCAGCAGCAAACACACCTGGCTCTTCCTCTGAGCCTCAGGGGAGGGTGAGAGAGCAGAGGCCATGCAGGGCTCGGGGGTGAAGGAGAGGCTGCTTGGTGGCCTCAGGTCCATGGGAGGAAGGAGACTGGTCGTCTTCTGGGCCAGGTTGGGAGGGAGGAAGTGAAAGTGTGCTGGGGGCCCCCAGGCTGTCCCCAGCGATTCCACCCAGGCCTGTGAGCTCCCGCCGCACACGTCCACACGTGGAACAGGGGCTCTGAGGGGCTGGCCTGACCGTGGGAGATGGGAGCAGTCCCATCCCTTGCCACAAGTGCCCCCAGCTCAGCCCCTGGCTGCCAGCCTGTTACATAAGCTGCTCCGCACCCTGAGGCTGGAAATAGCCGTGGCAGGGCCGGGCTGGGCTGGGGGCATGATGAATGGTCTTCAGGCACATCAGCTGACCTCTCCTGAAGTGACCTGAGGGCCTGCCGGCAGCTCAGGTTACCCAGCCCTCTCTGGAAGGAGGCCCTGCCTGTCCTCTGTGACTCTGTGTCTGGACATTTATGGTGCGAGCGTCTGAGGGATCGTCCCACTCTCAAGCCCGAGTGGCTGAGGCAGCTCACAGCTACAATGCGCCCACTGCGGCCACCCTGGGTGCTGGGAGCCAGAGCCTCGCCCAGAGAAAGTGTTTTGGAATCTCTGCAGCCAGCACCAGGGAAGGCTGGGATCTCTGCTCCTCGGCGTCCTCTGCTCAGGGCCCCAAGAGGAGAGCAAGAGGAGCCAGAGAAATTGGGGGTGGGAAGGGGGAGGCCGGAGGCTGCAGGCTCCATTATTCCAGGGCTACACTCCACTCCCACCCCCATGCCTCTATGTCACAGCCCGCTCTGTCACCACGCTCATGACCCCTGGACCCAAGCAGGTGCCCACACACTCTGATGCCCACTGGAAAGGACACAGCCCTCCAGAGGGAAGGCACATACACTCCTACTCCTGAGAGCACCCTGGGCAGACTTTCAAAGACCACCCAGGGTGTGGGAGGGTGTTCTCCCAGTGTAGGGTGATCATACGGTAAGAATTATGAGGATGGCTATTCCAATTCTTAGCCTTTAAGATTCCTACCCCTCAAAAAGAAAAAAAAAAAAAAAAAACCCTCCCTAAAAGTATAGAAATGATTTAAATTACCTAACAGTTAAATCGCCTAATTATTCTCCCCCAAATCCTTCAGTGGAATGGGCACTCCCAGGGAGTTAGGACCTCTTTACTCCGTGACTCCAGAACCCTGTGACAGGTAGGAACCCGCCAACTGGAGAAGGGTGGGAAATTTTACAAAGGAGCAATGGAAGGCTGGTGAGTTGCTTCTCCTGCTTGATGAGATTCCCTGCTCAATGATCAGATATAGACACACACACACACACACACACACACACACACACACACACACACACGGCTGCTCTTCTTGGTGCTCAGGTGTGGGGACAGGAGCCCCTCCCCAAGCTCCTATAGCAGCTCTCCCTGGAAGGCCCCACCTGTGCCAAGGCGCTGCACATGCTCTGCTACCCTCCTGTGCGCCTGCACGTCCTGGATTTCTGAGCCCATGGCATGGGGAGACAGGCCCAAAGTTCGCCAGAGAGCTAAAGGATACCCACCCCCCACTGCCAGGTAAACCAGTACACGAAAGGGCTTGGCCTCCCGTGTTCTCCTGCCTGCCTCCCTGTCTCTCCAGGCCCTCCCCTGGGAGTTGTCACTGGTAACCAGAGCTGGATCATCTGGTGAGAGCCGGAGGAGGAGCAGCGTCGCTTGGCAACCTGAATAGCACATAAGATTCGGCTAATCTGGGCTGATCTGGCGGGCCAGTCCCCTTAGAGTCTCCAGGGCAGCCGTCTGCTGGCTAGCAGCAGACCCCCCAGAGGAAGACGCTTAAAAACTTCTACCTATTTCTGGGCTTCTCTGGTGGCGCAGTGGTTAAGAATCCGCCTGCCAATGCTGGGGACACGGGTTTGAGCCCTGGTCCGGGAAGATCCCACATGCCGCGGAGCAACTAAGCCCGTGGGCCACAACTACTGAGCCTGTGAGCCACAACTACTGAGCTCATATGCCACAACTACTGAAGCCCGCACACCACAACAAGAGAAGCCACCGCAGTGAGAAGCCCGCGCACCGCAACGGAGACCCAGTGCAGCCAAAAATAAATAAAATTAAAAACAACTTCTACCTATTTTCACTTCAGTAAACCCCAAGTTCTAGGCCAAGGTCTGGGCAGGGAGGACCCTTTGTCTCCCCATCCTCCCTCCCCTCCCTCCCTGTCCTGCTCCTCATTCTTGAGCCCCACCTTCCTTCACAACACAGTGAAAAAGCTGCAGACCTCTCTGGAGGTCCTAGCTCTGTTGCAGCCATGAGATTCGAGGCAAATCACTTCACCTCTCTGAACTTCAGACTCTAATCCGGGAGGCAATAACTAGTGGTTCAGTGCATAGACCTGAGGCCACATCAACCAGGATGCAAATCCACCCTTTACATTTCCCAGCTGTATGACATTAGGCATGTTATTTAGCCTCTTGGAGCCTCAATTCTCTCAGTACTAAATCGTACCCACCTGAGAGGGCTGTTGAACGAAGGAAGAAGAAACAAAGCAAGGAAAGTGCTCAGCACAGTGTCAGGCACACGGCCCTCCACGATGCTTTTTCCCACCCCTGGGCTTTCCCACATACTGCCTCTCCCTGGAACACTTGGCCCTTCCCCCCACTCTGCACCTCATCAATATTCCTCAGTTGAAAACTTACTTCCTGAGGAAGGAGAAAAATTACTTCCCTTATCCACCACCCCACTTGTAAATTACAGCTCCACATTAAATATCGCATTGGCACCCTGCAACTCGTTTTCTCTTTACATCGCTTAGTACTTATTTGCAAGATGGTTTAACAGCAGCCTCCCCCACTGGGCTGTAAGTAGGGGCGGAGACAGGAGCTGTGTCTGTTTTGTTCTTTGCTGTGTCCCCAGCGAGAGGGTTGGCCTAGATGTTCTCCAAAGTACGATCCAGCTTTCTGTATCTCTGTATTTCTTATTTCTTCCTTCTTTTCGTTTCCAAGTTGACTTAATTTTTGCATCATTTCTTAGGTTCACTGAATCTCCAAGAAGCAGGGTCTAACTGGAAAGATAGCTCAAGAATTAAGGGCGCTTACCCTTAATTACACTCTATTCCCCATAGGAGTGGCTGGACTAGATTTGGGATGGAAAGTCGCAAACCAGCCCCCCTACGGAATTCGAGACACGCTTCTTCCTCAGCCCAGGGTCTCCCCACCCTGGCAAAGAGATCTGTTTGCATACATCAGATCCAAAGGAAGCAAAAGCCCCATGGCTGATTTGCATACGCTCGTGCTATTGGTTGGAAGGGCGGCCCGGTAGCCAATGGTTTGCAGCGGTGTTTACACGGCCGCGGCTCCGCGCAGCCGGGTGATGCAACGGAATCCCGGCTGGACCCCGCGCTGTACTCCCTCGGGTCCGCCTCGTGAGGTAGCGGCTTCCCCGGGCCCCACCCGGCCCACCCCGGCCCGGCGCTGGGCAGCGCGGCCGCCCCCGGGAACGCGACGTGGGGCACTGCCGAGGCCGCAGCGCTGCAGCGGGGCCCGGCCCTGTTTCTTTCGGCCTAGCGTTCCGGTCCCAGACCCTCTGGGAGGGCCCGCTGGGCCAGACCTGATCTCTGGCGACGTGGAGAGAAATTTGGAAGCAGACAGCAGAGGATTATCAAACTCGACTCCTCTGGGAGTGGATTACCGGCCTCTCACTTCGTAAATCACGCAGTCCTGTAACGTTTTGCATTTGTTTACAACGAGCCTGTTTGATTTTGTAATTAAAAAAATAAGTTACAGAGGATTTCTGTTTGTTTTTAATAAAGAGCCTGGCTTGGATTTAGGAGAAATCTTGACATTAATTCCAGCTCTGTCACTTCCAGCCTGGTGACTTTGGCCACTTTTTCATGTTGGCCCTGATGGCCTTCCATGGCAACTAGGGAAGAGCAAATGTGGAGGCACTTTTAAAAGCTCCCAGCGGGGCCCCTCCTCGTCCTTATGTAATTCAGAGCAAGTACTCTCATCCGGGTTTTGTCCGTAGAAGGCCATGATTCCTGCGACAGCCCCTGAAAGGCCCTGTCTTTGTGCCCCCATTTTTTTTTTTTTTTTTTTTTTTTTTTTGCCCTTTAATTGCTCCTAAACCTGGGGAGTGGTGGGAGGACCCAAGCCAGGTATTTCTCCATCTTCAGGATAAGGAAGGGAAGCACAAAGGGAATCCCCTCCACAGCCCCTCTCCTCACTGAGGGCTGGGGCCTGGACAGGGGAGCCCCTTCAGGGCCCAAATGGGCTGGGGAACCCCCTTGACATCCTTTTACCACTGCCCGCAGTGGGCCAGGGTGGAGGTGAGGTGGAGTGGTGTCTCCCTGACTAGGTGGAGTTGGGTCATGAGTTTCTGCTACTTTGAGATGGAAGGGCATATGGGGAACACCACTAAGGGTCTGGTTGATTGTCCTGGGTCCTGGGGCTTTGCACCCCCAGGATCTCAACCCTGCCCCCACCCCATCCCTGTGAACTTAGAGGTCAGTCTTTCTCCTCCATGGGATACCCTCCCTTCTCTCTGCCTTGCCTGGTCATGTCTCCCCCTTCACACTGTGCCCATGTTCGCTTCTTCCAGGGAGGCCTCTTGTGTCCTGCTTCTCCATCAGACTAGGACCCATCTTTCTGTGGCAAAATCTTGTCCTCTCCCTTAGGAATTTCCCAGAATGTGGGACAGCACTGGCTGGGGTGTCTGTTTTCCCCTCTAGTCCTAGCTCCTGAGCAGTGAAAGGAGTTGACCTGCTCTCCCCTCAGTTTTCCCATCTGCCATGTGGGCTCTGTGGTAGTTCCTGGAATTTGTGTAGAAAGAGGAGAGGCTAAGTTATGAAGGGACAATATGGTGCATACAAATTAGAGCACTGGTCTGGGAGTCAGAAGACTGTGGTCCTGGCTTGGCTGCTGACTAACAGGGTCAAGGAGACAACAAGAGGTTTGAAATTTACTGGACATCTGTCATGACATAATGAGGTGAACTTGCCCTCATCTGTGCAGCTCCTCAAGCCCCCTGATAAACATACCAGCTGGCAAAGCCAGGGTGAGTACTTTGCATGTGCAGCTTCAAGACAAAGTCCCAGCCCTGCCTTCCCCCAAATCCTCCTGTGTGGAAATGGCAGGTCTGCTACTACGTGCCAGACTCCTTGCTGCATTCTTATATCTAGTATCAAAGATGCACTCTTAATGACAACTCTGTGGGATGGGTATGTCGTTATTCCTGTTTCAAATGAAGAAACTGAAGGCCAGAGAAGGTGAGTAACTTCCCTGAAGTCACATAGTTGGTAATAGTTGGAACCAGTGTCAATCCCAGGCCTCTTGAGCCTATGTTCCTTCCACCATCTCAGTCTGCCACCACGAGCCACGAAGGTGTGTGTGTTTTAGCATTACATATTTTAATATGTTTTTTATTTCATTATAAAACGGGAGAGTATATAATAAAGCCAAGTTGTGCTGAAGTATTTATAGAAGGGAGAGACCTCTGCGGGCTGGAAGCCTTCATGGAAAAACTGGTAACTGAGACGTTTAAAAAATTTTATCCTTCCTGTCCAAATAAATGTATTTCTCCTACACAGGCAAATATTTTTAAAATGTATTTCAAAAGTTAGATTTCTGGAAAAAGAAAAGGAGGAGGTGGGGGTAGTGGCTTCTTTAAAAAGCCCATTTGGAAGGAACTCCTGGGGTAGGAAGGAGAGGAGGGTGGTGAGGGAAGGAAAAAGCCAGACTCATAGCCTCCCCGCACCCCCGACCTTGCCGTTTTTGAAGACTCGGTTTCTTTATCTCCGTATTGGCCTAATATTTGAATCTGGGAAAGAAACATAAAGGTTCTGAGAAGGTGATTTTGAGACAAACCAGAGATTCTTGGGATCGTTTTCAAGAAGGAGAGAAAGGGGCTTCTGAGTTGCAGCAGGAGTTCAGGACAGGTCCGGGGAAAGGATTTCTGGGGGTGGGCAGGGGGGTGGGGAGAGGAATGTGGCCCCTGGAATGAGGGCTGAGTGGAGGTATGGGGCCTCTTTTGGAGAGTTTTGAATGCAGAAGAGATTCTTTGCTGCGTGGGGCCTGGCCTGGGTGCTGGGATTGATTAGCATGCTCATAATTTAAGGTGGCTCCAAAAATGAGTAGCGGCTGATGGCTGGGGCCCGCAGAGCACAGGACTGGTCCTGCCTGATGGGCGTTCCCCAAGGGCCTTGCCTGCCGGGCGGCACAGGGGCAGACACTGTAACCCCAACCCGACCCAGCCAGACCCCCGCCCCACTGCTCCGGCCTTGGCTTGGCTTCCCTGAACCAGCCCCTCCCAAGTGGGCTGCTGTTGGGGGAGAAGGATTTGTTTGCTCAAGACAAATATAGTTCTCCCATTTCCAAAGAGTGTTCCAGTCAGGTGGGAGAGAGAAACCTTGCAAGCACTCTCACTCCCAGGCAGGTTCTTACTGGGGAGAAGAATATGGTCAGAAGAGGGTGGGCCACTCGGGACTTCTGGCCACTGTGGCGTGCCTCTGTGTATTTCTTTCACTAAGCACTCCTGTGGATTGGGGAAGTCAGGTTCCTAGAGGAAAGCAAGGAGGAGAAAGTATGAGTAACTACTGTGTACAAGGCACCTCCACAGTTGTTCAATTCTCCTGACTCCTGATAACTGGAAAAGGTGGCTAATATTATCATCCTCATTTTGATTGATTGATTGATTGACTGGCTGCGCTGCGCGGCACGTGGGATCTTAGTTCCCTGACCAGGGATGAAACCCGCGCCCCCTGCAGTGGAATCGCAGAGTCTTAACCCCTGGACACCAGGGAAGTTCATCATCCTCATTTTATAGGTAAGAAAACTGAGGCTCAGAGAGGTGAAGTGACTTGCCCTAGGTCACACAGTAGTATGGGAGCAGCTGCCTCTGGGAATGCTTCTCTCCAGGAGAGATTTCACCTTCCCAGAAGTCTTTCTCTAAGCTGCCTTCTTCTGTGAACGCTGGACACCCTGTTGGCTGGGCTCCTTGCCCTTGTAGTGGCATGTAGGCCAAGTGATGCTGGTGGGGGTGTCCAGGGCTCAGAGGGCCCCGGTCCTGGTTTCTCAAAGCAGCCTAATTGCTGTGTGACTTTGGGCCGCTGCTGAGCCTCTCTGGGCCTCACTTTTTCCACCTCTTCCTCGGGAAGCCCCCGGGTAAATTTATTTATAAGTCAGCGACAGGGTCGCTGCTTGGGAAGATGTCAGCAAGGCCGCAGACGCCTCACCTGAAAAACAGCTCCCCCACCCAGGCCACAGGGGGGCGGATTATGTAACATGGTGTGCGGCGAGGGTTGGGGAGGGGGGCCCGCGGGGCGGGGCCGGGCCCTCGCGGCTATTCCGGGCGCCGCTATTTTTAGCCCCATTGATGAGGCTGCGTCGGCCACGCCGCCGGGATTCCGGAGACGTCAATGAGCGCGCGTCACGGTCCCCGCCCGCCCGCTGGGGGAGGCGAGCCCGGGGCTGGGGCGGCGGCGCTGGCGGCTGCGGGGGCGGGGGGCGCGGTCGCGGCCGGAACTGGGGGGCGGGGGGGCTCCCCGGGGGCGGGGGGCGCGGGGCCGCGGCGGCGCGGCGACAGGAGCGCGAGACGGCGGCGGCGGAACAGTGGGGCCCCCCGGGCGGCGCCCGCGACCCCCGGCCGCCCGGCCATGGGCGCTCCTGCGCTGCCGAGCCGCTCCCAGCCGGCGGGGGCGCGACCCCGGAAGGCGGGGGCGGAGAGGCGAGCCAGGCGAGCCGGGCAAGGTGAGGGGGCCGGGGAGGGGGCTCCGGGCGCCCCGGGAAGGATGGGGTCTGCGCGGGTGCGTGGCGGGGGTCGGGGCCGCGCCTTGAATCCCGCTTGGAGACCGGGGGGCGTGGGGGCAGGGACTGGATTCCCGGCGGAAGCGGGCTAGATCCGAGTCAGCCCCCGAGTGTGGCGGCCAGCGCTTTCTCGCCCCAGCCCGCCAAGGGTGGGGTTTGGCCCGCGAGGGGTGCTGGAGGTGGCCAGGCCGGAGAAATTCCTTCCATTTCCCCGCTGGCTTCCAGGAGTTAGGGAGCTCGGCTGCCAGGACACCGAGCCGGGAGGGACCAGAGTTGCCCGGTGCAACCCCTTCGTGGGACTGAGCCGAGAAGCCGAGCCTGGAGAGGGTCTCGTGGAGTAAGGAGCGGACCTGGGATTAGAAATGCTGCAGAGTAATAATTCCAGTGGAGTAATAATTTGGGTTGGGGGCTAGTATTAGGGGTGTGCTGGGGAAAGGAAGGCTGGGCAGAGGTAGGTGGATTGAGAGTAGTTATGCCCAAAGTGTGCTGATGTAGTAGGAGGCTTCAGTGGTGACTTCAGGCTTGGTCCTAGACCCACACCAAGTGAATTGGATGAAGACTTGAAAGGGAAGCCAGCCGACTCTTTGTAGTGACCTAGAGGTGAGAGGAATGACAATGACAAATGTATAGTATGGTAAAGCCAAGATTCCAAGCGATGGCAGCCAGGCAGAAGGATGGGCCAAGTCTTAACAGGATGAATGAGACTGATTACGAATGTTGAGGCCTGTGCTGGAGTTAAGAAAATTAGCTGAGAGGTTCAACCCAGCAACCCAGGCCCCGGAGCTTCCCACTGGTTCTCTGGTGTTGGCTGTCAAATTGCTCTGTGCCCACTAAGCAGGTCCAAGGAGGGAAGGGGGATGCCTGGCCCTGGGCTCCCTGGTTGGGCTCCCTGGGTTCTAATCCTAGCTTTGTCACTTCCTAGCTGTGTGACCTTGGGCAGATTGCTTAACATTTCTGTGCCTTAGTTTCCTCCTTGTTAAAATGTTCATAGTAAGAATAATGCTTTTCTCACAGTGCTGTGAGGCTAAAATGAGAACACGAGTGTAAAGTGCTTAGTGATATATTTAGCATATGGTGTTCAACAAATATTAGCTGCTGTTGTTATTGTTGATAATAGTAATATGCCCATTTCTGGGTGGGGACATTGGCCAATGCAGAGTTTATGCCATCAGGAAGCCACCAGGGCTGCAGAGGGTCTGTCATTCATGTCCTGTTGCAAGGAGTTCAGATAAGAAAAGACTCAGTTGATAGGAAGGAGGAGAAGGAGGTTTCAGGTGGGTTCATGCAGGGCTGGGATCCAGGGCTGGGGGCTCTTTAGTCAGTCGTGACTCAACATAGGAAAGAACCCTTGGAGTTTGGGTCTGCCCCCAAATGGAAGGGACAGCTCCTTAGCTGCAGTGTTCTCCCTGCCTCCTTCCAAGTGACTGTCTGACCCTCCTCCTAAACCCGTCCTGATGCAGGCATGTCTGAGTCCCCCTCTCCCGCATTCCACAAATACTTACTGAGCACCTATTAGTACTGAGCTCTGGTTTAGAGACTGAACTCTGCAGCAGTTGAGACAGATGCGTAAACAGATGCACAGCATTTGTCCTATGAAGATGATAAAAATAGGTTCATGTGGCGGGGTGGGAGTGGAGGTGAAATGGGAATGGAAACCTGATTGATGAGAAGGCGCTAGCCATACAGACACTGCAGGCAGTGACTCAGAGGCTCTGAGTGGGGAAAGAAAGCCCATGGGGCTGGAGCACAGCAAGGAAGGGGAGCAGGAGCTGGGTACTGAAGTCTGGCCTGAGGCTCCCACTTCCTTTGGGGCGGAAATCACTTTCTCCTCCTCCAAGCCCACTCAGCCCTTGGTTTGTCCTCTGCACAGTGCTGATTGTAACCGACCTTGATTCATTCCTGCCTTGTAACCTCCTGGGGCCCAGGGATCTTGATTTGCTGCTTCTTGGATCTCCCACTGTTTGAAGCTCACTGTCTGGCTCGCAGTAGGCCCTCAGTAAATGCTTGTGGAATGACTGTTGAGGATGGGATTTTGATGGGGGGGCAGGAGGTGGGATCAGATGCCTGCTCTTAAGATGTTATGAATCACTTTCTGGGCACCAACTGGATCCCCTACTCTGACCTCTGTTCTCAGATACAGGGTCTTCCCGGGCACTCAGGTTGGGCCTGACTGTGGTAGGAGGTGTTTGGCCCTCCCTACCCTTTGTCCTCAGCTGTGGGCTGGAAGGGAGAAAAGGGAAGGTTGGTGGGGTCGGGGATGGGGGGAGGCTAGGGCATGACCGCAGGCCGTTTCTGGGGTACGGGAAGATGACAGGGTCATTCTGGGAAGCAGGTGTAGGCTGTGGGCTGGGCCAGGTTTGCAGCCTGGTTTTGCCTTCTGTTTGGGGTCGGACTCCCTCCAGATGATCCAGACCGCCTTCCCCTTCTTCATGCCCTGCTCCCCATTATACCCACAGGGATATCGGGGTGCTAATAGCTCTGTAAGAGGAGAATCTGGGTACCATGGGCCAGAGGAGCTCCCCTTAGCCTGTGGACCCTGGGACAGAGGTTAGGAGGGTGAAGGAGTCCATCACCTACCCTCTGGGACCCCCTCCTCCTCACTCCCTCTGCCTGCCACCGTGGAAGCATCTACTTCTCTTTTCCCAGATCTCATCTCGGCCTGAAGGGCATCCTGATAACCAGGGAAGATCACGCCTTGGCTGGTCCTGCCCTCACCTTGGGGCCCGGTCAAGAGAGGCGAGGGCTGAGTAAGGGTAGGAAAAGGGAAGGAGAGAAGTGGGGTCTGCGTTGCCCTGGCTGAAGGCTTTGGCACCAGCAGGGTCACGGGGAGAGCTTGAAGAGGCTGGAGGGGTGACACACACAGGTGGCTCTGGAAGTAGAGGCCAGGTGCCCAGAAGTGCCTTGGAATAGGAACCAGGGTCTGGGGTTAGCTTTTATGTGTCTTCATTCAATTTTTCCTAATAATGATAGCACCTATGTATATCTAGCACTGTTTTAAGTCCTTTACACACATGAGCTCATTTTAAGCCTGCTGGTAACCGTATGGTTGTTAATTTTAGAGATGTCAATTACAGATTCGCTTTTTCTTTTTTAGATTTATTTATTTATTTATTATTAATTTTTTGGCTGCATTGGGTCTTTGTTGCTGCATGCAGGCTTTCTCTAGTCGCAGCGAGCGGGGGCTACTCTTTGTTGCGGTGCACGGGCTGCTCATTGTGGTGGCTTCTCTTGTAGCAGACAACGGCCTCTAGGCACGCGGACTTCAGTAGTTGCAGCATGTGGGCTCAGTAGTTGTGGCTCGCAGGTTCTGGAGCGCAGGCTCAGTAGTTGTGGCGCACGGGCTTAGTTGCTTCGCAGTATGTGGGATCTTCTCAGACCAGGGCTTGAACCCATGTCCCCTGCATTAGCAGGCGGAGTCTTAACCACTGCGCCACCAGAGAAGTCCCACAGATTCTCATTTTCACCGATGAGTAACAGAGAAGTTATGTAACTTGCCTAAGGTTACAAGTGATGGAGCCAGGATCTGAACCCAGGCAACAGGGATGCAGCGTCCGTGCTCTTAACCACTCTACCCCAAGCTGGACCTTCCAGTTTTGTGACTGGAATCCCTTCAGAGACGATTTCCTGAGAGTCCCCATGGCTCGGATTAGAAGGCTGGGCTGCCTAAAGATGGGGGCATGGAGCCCTTGCTCTGCGGCCTCTGAGGCTTTGGGGGCCAAGTTGGAGCCCCTCAAAGGAAAGAGGGGTATTCTGCTCTGTCCTCACAATAGCTCCCTTTTCTCTGCCTACAACATGCCCTTTTGTGCACGTCAGGGAGCTGAAAGCTGGATTGAGGTACGCCCCTCCCCCCAGGAGTGGGATGTGAGGCTGAGGGGCTGTGTCTCCAGGGCCCTGAGATGCCCCAGACACTGTCGGCAGCTCCTGGCCACACCCCACATTCCCAAGTGCTGTTTGCTTGCCGTGTGGGCCCCCAGCCTCTGACGCCCAGCTCGGGGAGGCCCTTGGGCTGGCTTGTCCCCCTTCATGGCCTGGGTCCTGCTTCTGTTCCCACTCCTGTGTTTTCTGGCTGTGCTGTCTCCAGGGAATGGTCCTGCCGGCTGGTTCCTCCTCTCTCGCGTGGACTCTCCCTCTGTAGGCCTCCACCGTGGACAGAGGCCAGCCCCAGCCCCTCCCTGGTGTCAGCGCCTTCTGCCAGGCCCTGAAGGCCCGAGGGATGGTCGAGTGTTGTTCAAGGTCTGTTGGTCCATCCAGAGTGGTGAGTGCCCTGCTGTTACCCTTTGTACAGCCCCGGGGCCCTTGAGCGGGTGGCTGGGGGGCTGAGGTGGGTGTGGAGCTGCCTGAAGCGGATGTGGTTTGGGGGATGGAGGGGGAAGCCCTGCAGAGGTGGTAGGTGAGGTGCTGCTCAGCATGGGGAGATCTGATTTCTTCAGTGGTGGGGGTAACGCGGGGGCAGGGAAGGGGGAAAGCCTGACTTTCTTAGCAGGACAGACTGGGGGGCTCTGGGCCTGGGTGTCATGGGGTTGTCGGGGATGACAGCTGCTCCCAGGGCAGCATGTGTCTGGTTCCAGGAAGCCGATGGGGTGGGGTTGTGTAGCTCAAGGCCAGGCTGGGAGTATAGTGGGGCAGACCTGGGGGATGGGAAGCTGCCTTGTTCCTAGGATGTAGACACTGTACCAGGGGAGTGCATGAAGGGAAACTGGGACCACCCCTTGCCTCTCTGAAAGGGTGATGACTGCCCCCTTCTGTGGTGGGCCTATAGGTCCTGTGGGGTCTGGTATGGGGAGATGGCTCTATGAATGGGGAGGATCTTGCTGACAAAGGGCAGGGACAGACCCTTCACTATTCATCCAACATCCCTGAGAGGGAAAGTCTCAGACTTGTGGGCTTGGCCAGAGAAATCCTTGGCTGTCTAGCTCCCCTCCTCTTCTTATGGCTGAAGAAACTGAGTTAGAGAGGGGAAAAGGCACTTTTCAAGGTCCTACATTGAGGACATGTAGACCCAAGCTCAGAATCCAGGTCTTCTGGATTCTGGGCAAGCCCAGTGGCCTGGTCAGCTGGTGGAGGACACACCTTCCTTGCCTGAAGATGCCTCCAGAGAAGACACAAGCTGATCTGTGGGTGAGGGGTGGAGTGTGGGAATGGGATTTCCACCAGGCCTTTCCATGGGGACTTGAGATACTGGGGCGGGGTCAAGGGTACATAGTCCTGGTCACCGTGTTTACCTGAGAGAGCTGGAGTTCAGCTTGGCGCCCTGGACAGAGACCCTGTTATTCCCTTCTTCCTTCCCCAGAAACGGGGGTCATCTCTGAGCAACACTCCCTTCAGGCCTTGAGAGATCCCCGGATGAAGCAGGAGCTGGCTCAGTATCCCCCCCTGGACCCTCAAACTCTGTTGCCTTTTGTGGAGTTGGTGTTCGAGGTGTAGAGAGTCCCAGAGAGGTGGCTGGGATGGGGAGGATGGGGTACCAGCCCTCCAAGCCTGGAGAGAAGGAGGGAAAGCCCTGGGAAGCAGGGCCTCCTGTTCCGGGGGCTGCGCTGGGTATGCACCTGGCCTCTTGCTGGCAGCAGGCACTGTGCCACCAACCTCGGGCTGGGGCAGGGAGAGGAATTACTGTAAGTGGAAGAAGCAGGTGTCCCTGGTCAGCCGGACATCTGGACTCGGGAAGCACGTGAGTGAAGATGACAGCAGCGGCCGGGAGTCTTTCCCTCCGCTCAGCCCCCACCTCCGCCCTCAGGTCAGACGCGGCCTGCTGAGCGCCTAGCCTTCCCTCTGGGTACCCAGTGGCTCCTGGGGTCAGAATTCCTTGCGGTCAGTCCATTGTCTGGGTGAGGGTGATGATTGGGTCGAATTCCCATGCCAGAGACGCTGCCAAGGCCACCGTGAGGGCTGCCAGCGGGGGCTCCATGAGCGCTAGAGCTGCTGGTCCTGTGACGTGGGCACCTGTCTGCCAGGCCCGGGCATGGGCCCAGGGTCACGCTCATGCCGGGGCTCCCGTCAGCTGACTATTTTAGGCTCTTGCTGACCTGGGCCAAAGTCAGGCCTCAGCCAAGAGGGCCCTGAGGCAGCTCCCCCTGCCCCCAGAGGCCAGCTCTGGTTTCAGCTATATAAACAGAGGAGGACATGCTGGCTTGGAGGCCGCTCCACGTCCTGAGTCCACTCAGCTGGTGCACAGCCTCGGTCGGCAGGACGGGCTGACTGGGCGGTCACGTCTCTTCCCGCAGGGCTTCCTGAAGCCACCGGGAAGAGTCCCCAACCAACCCCGGGATTCTCCCTTGGTGCAGTTGTCCAGGACCTCAGAGAATCAAAGCAGATCGTGTGGAGGAAGCTGGTGAGTCTTAGGACTGGGGAAACCGAGGCACAGGGGCTGGGCTGTTTGGATCTTTTTCCATTGTGACTGTCCGCATTGTGGTTTCTTTGGCCTCGAGAGGAGGAGGGGCGGAGGAGGAAGCAAGGGTGGCCGACCCTCCCAAGGAATGAGAGTAAAGGCTTGATGGCACTTGGATGATGGGAGTTGGACTTCGACCACTTTGTGGTTGAGAACCAGGAGACGAGGAAATACGTGATGCCATCTCTCTCCTTCCTCAGAGATTTGCAACAGGGTCTTCCATCCTCCTGCCCTGTTGACCCGGCCTGGATAACACTGGTCGGCTCAGGCTGGGGAGGGATGCTGGAGTGAGCTGGGTGTCAGTCAGGTACCTCAGCACTCGTCCCTGAGTAGGGTCCCTGGCCCCCCAGCTGGTTGGGACTTGGGGTCTGAACTTGTGGATTGACGTCCCTGAGCCCTCGGCCCCTGCCCCGCCCTCCTTGCCTGGCTTCCTGCCTGGTTTGGTGCCTGAGAAGCAGGACTGGAGCGAGGCTTGGCAAGTCCGCCAACCGGCTTGCCACAAACACGCTCCCCGGGAGCCGGGCCAGGGGCTTGGGCCGGCGTGGAATAAGCGGAGCTCCTTACGTGGGAGGCTGTGTGCTCTCCTTCTCGGTTCTTGAAAAAAAATTTTTCCCTTTCTGAACGTGAGTCTTTAAACGAATCCAGAGCCTGTGACTAAAAATACTTTAACAATAGGAAAATGCATCAGTCTTTCCGGCTGGGCCTCGTTATCAGAGGGTTTTTATTTTGGAATTTGAAATTTTGCCCAAGGAGGCTGGGTGGAGACCTTGGGCAGGGACAGGAGAATTTGGTGGGTTGTTGATGTTGTGCAAGGTGGTGGGAGAGCCCCCAAGGGTGGGGGAGAGAAGAGCTGGCCAGGAGCTGAGCAGACTGAGGGGCATGGAAGGAGATTTTTTTTTTTTTTTGCTGCGTTGGGTCTCCGTTGCTGCCCGCGGGTTTTTCTCTAGTTGCGGCCAGTAGGGACTACTTTTGGTTGCGGTGCACGGGGTTCTCATTGCCGTGGCTTCTCTTGTTGCGGGCTCTAGGCGCACGGGCTTCAGTAGTTGTGGCACGTGGGCTCAGTAGTTGTGGCTTACAGGCTCTAGAGCACAGGCTCAGTAGTTGTGGCGCATGGGCTTAGTTGCTCCACAGCATGTGGGATCTTCCCGGACCAGGGCTCGAACCCGTGTCCCCTGCATTGGCAGGCGATTCTTAACCACTGCGTCACCAGGGAAGCCCATGGAAGGAGATTTGAGGAGGCTACAAATGAGGCCTGGGCCACCTCTTCCCAGAGGAACTCCATGATCTTGTCTGTGTTTTCCAGCTCTGTCTGAACGTTCTTCCTGAAGTCTGATCTTGTTCCTTTATGTTGTATGTTGATTCCTTCTGGCCTGTTAGCAGGCTGGGGGTTGAGAAATCACTGGACTGAAAATGACCTCTGTGGAGAGAGGTCTGACCTGCTCAATTAACCAGCTTTCTTCAGAGTATCAGTTGAGCACTTGCTGCATACAGTCTGGAATTTTCCTGGTGCTGGTTGGAGCCACATCTCTGGGCATACTCTCATTTCCTTTCACGCAGCCCTGGAGAGGGAGAGGTGGGGATGGGGGTACTGTTTATCTCAGGTTCTTGAAGAAGGAGGGTGCTGGCTCCCGAGTCGAGCTGACGGCTCTGGTGTCTCCTTTCTGTGCCTGCCTCGGGACCCTGCTGCAGGTCCCTAGAGCCCCAGTCCCCAGACAGTGCTCCCATTTCACTGCGAGCCTCCCCCTTCCGTTAGTGACTTGAATTCTAACAGCGCCGGGACGAGTGATGTTGTCAGCATTGGGCAGATGAGGAAACGGTCTCGCAGAGGGCAAGGGACTGGCCCCGGGTCACACACCAGGCTTGCTGGCTCCAGGTCAAAGATGCCTCTGAGAGTTCCTTTATCTTTTGCCTCTGTTGGGGGCTGGGGTGAGAAGTGGAGGGCGGCGGCTGACCTGCCCGTGTCCTTGGGAGCCTGTTTTCTGGGAGGTAACGACACGTGTGGTCATGGCAGGGCCTGGACAAGGGCCAGAAGATCAGACCTGGGCCTGCCCCTACATCCCCAGTTCCCAGAGCTGTCCGTGGAAGCCCCCTGGGGCAGTAGGCAGAGCTTCCCTGCCCACCGCACAAATCCCCCTGCCTGCTGCCAGGGCAGGAAGAGGAAGTGGCCGGGTCAGGCCTGGTGATAGGTCCTGGGGCTAAGGTGGGAAAGCTCGGGGGAGGAGGCAAAGCTCACTCCCTCTGCCCACCCTCTGGGAAGGGTGTGGGGGCCCATGGGTGGGGATGGTCTTGGTGAAAGTAGGGCAAGTTCCTGCCCTTTGCTCAGCAGGGGCCAGCCTGAGGTGGGCGGGGCAGCGTGGGAAAGGGGCTGTGCAGTTCCACTTCCTCCATCTCCTATTTACCCACTGTCTTGGCTGGGGGACGATGGTGTACTTTGGTGTACTTTGGTGTACTTTGGCTGCCCATTTGCGGCCTGCCCTGGGCCTGCCCTGCCTGTTGAGGATGCATGAAGGGGCCTCCTGCCAAGGTGGGAGAGACAGGGCCTTGCCCTCATGTTCACACATTGGTTGTCGGGGGAGGGATGGCCTGAGCACGAGAGTCCCCGAGCCCCACAAGATTTGACTAGCAGGGGCCAGGCCCGAGCTGAGTGGTTCAGGAAACATACTGCGAGAGGACCCCTTTCTAATGTCAGATGCTGCAGCCTCTCCTAACCGTAGCTGTGCTCTTGAGTATGTGTTGATAGAACAAATACATAATGAGAAACAGCCACTGTTTCTCTGTGATTTCAGTAAATTCCAGCGGCATCTGCATCCATTTGAATAAATATGTCTCTCCCATTTAGGTGTGCCTATTTTTGTAAATAAACTTTTATTTCTGAAAGTATAACATACATACAAAAAAGCATACAAATCATAGACGTTGAAATCTTAAAGAGTATATAGTGTGATTACTTTTCCATACTGAACACACCCAGGTGACCATCGTTCAGACTAGGAACCGGGATGCTTCCAGTCCCCCCAAAGACGCCCTCATAGGCACTGCTGTGTTCAGTTTATAGGCCGTGTGCGTACCAGCTCTGTGGTGCACTTGTAAGAGTCAAGGCTCATGGGGCCAGAAGCCACAGCTCTGGAGTTCAGAGTTGAGGGCAGTGGGTCTAGCACAGAACTGGGAGTTAGGGGAGTCTGATTCCTGGCTCCTAAGCCTCCACCTCCTCATTTATAAAATGTAGGTGGTAATTCCAAACATAGAAGGTTAGGGAGAGGGTTAAGTGGAAGAATCCATGTGAAGTGCCCTAAGCCGAGGTCTGACCCTTCATTGGTATTCCTCACTCCCCCTCCCCCCAAACCCTCCAGTGAGAAGGTACTTATTATTTAGAGTTTGGCTGGTCCAGGAGGGTGTTATGAGCTGAAGTCTTAGAGGATCAGTAGGATTAGAATAGAAGGAAGAGGAACAATGTGCCCAATGGGTGGTGGGAAGGTTTAGCCCAAGGTCTTTATATTGGGGCAGTGGGGAGCCTGGGGGTGGTGAGGGTAGATTGGTGGGCTGTGCTGTGCGAGCCTGACCTTGGGCAGCTGTCTCGTCTCCAGCACAGCATCTTTCCCTGCCCTTCCTGTGTTACCATGGCCCTGCCTTACCTTCTGGTCCTCACCTCTAGTTTTGGATACCTCTGCCATCATTACCTGTCTCTTTCCAACCCTTACCTACCCCACAATGAGCTGTTCACTCTGACCTTGCTCTTAAAGGTTGGGCTTAGTGGGGTCCCTTGGAGTCTCCGTCCAGCCTTCAACCAGCTTATGCTCTAGGTCTCCCAAAGTCTGCATCAGTTATGCCTTTTCAAGAGTTCCACCTTGGCCAGATTCCACCTCAGAGCCCCAGGCCACCCTCCCTGGAGGGCATCTGGCCAGCAGGGATGAAGCCTGAGGTCCCCAAGCCCCTCTCGCCTCTCCCCCCTCTGTCTTAGGCTAGGTGCTCCCTGGGTGTGTTCCTAAAGAGGGACTGCCTTTTTCTCCTTATTTACTTATTTTCAGAGCGTAGTGTGTTCCAAGCCCCCAGCATCCCCCACCTCCACAAGCATGGCCAGGTGGCAGCTGCTGTTGTCTCTTCCACCCTCTGCCTTTGGGGCAGCGAGACTGCAGCCTCCAAACCTGCAATCTCCCGCGGAGATGGGGCCTGGGCTGCAGGCACAAATCTGGAGGCTGGATGCTGAGACGTGGAGATTTAGACTGGGAACCTGGACAGCTCCTCACCGCACTTGAGTTCCCTGGGGCTCCTGGGTGGGCCTCCCCATGGGAAGGTAGGGGACGGTCTGTGTTGCTCTTTACAGATGGAAAGTGGTGGGGAAAAAAGGGGGTGCTAGGGCTCAAGGCTAGGTCAGCTTTCAAAGAGCCATTAAGGCTGCAGCTAATATACTTTTTCTTTTTTCTTTTTTTTCTTTTGCTGATGAGTTTTGGAGGGAAGAACATTGACCTGGGAAGAACATTGGCCTGGCTAATCATCTTCTGCTAACACATTAGAATTGTTTTTATTTTCTGAGGCTGCGGGGGGCTAGGTGGGGAAACCAGCCCGTGACCCAGCTGGGTTAGTTTCACCAGCCCGGACTTGCTTGTGCTTCTGAGTAAGGTGCAGCTCTTCTGGGAGCCCTTGGGTCCTAATCCGCAAAATGGGAAGACATGAATTATCTTAGTGGTTTCCAACCAGTTTTAAGCTGTGGAATCCTTTTTATCCAAGTAATATCTTCTGCAAAAGCCCAAGACAAAGAAACACAAAACTTGGGCTAAACGTCAGCCTGCCCACACTTCACCTTCACGCAGGTGGCCGTGAAGCGTCTTTGGAAGATGTTTTAGCAAAGGCCAGAGCTCTCTGAAGACTGATCCATGTTGTGAGACTGTTGTGCTGCAATGGGGGAGCTATGCTAGGTTCTGACCGGATCACCGAATGATGCTGGTGTTACATGAAGACTGCTCCATCCGTGGTGGACAGTAGGATTTGGAAAGAGGAGGCAAGCTGGTGAAGGGGCAGTTTCTTAATGGATGTGGGCAAGGAGAAGGGGAAGTCGCTGGCCTCAATCAGCCGGTCTGCTGCCTTCAGGCACCAGTGAGGCATGGGCTCTGGCTGGCAATACGAACGGAAGATCCAAGAGAAGTTCCAGAATACAATTTCAGGAAAAGGTGAAAAGTAGCATGTGGGGCATCAGGAGCAGAGATGGGTGGCAGGCAGGGAGTGCAGAGACGGCAAGCTCTGTCTGGAATGGGTGACGTTTGAGGTGCTGGTGGGACCGTTGAGTGGACAGAAGTGGGGGCTGGAGAGCAGGGTGTGGGAAACCTGAGACGGAGGTGAGAGTGGAAGTGAGGAGCATGAAGTGCCTCAAGGGTAGAGGAAAGTGCTGTTGGGTGACCAGGGGAGGCCAGAGTGGGGTCCGTGGGCGCAAGCTCAGTGTTGAGAGGAGAGAGTGGGAGGGGTGTGGGGAGGGGCTCTCTTCTTCTAAATATTAGCCTTTTCCTCCTTCCTCTCCCACCTAGCAGGCGAGGGCTCCCGGGAAGGCTGCAGGTGGGAACTCCTTGATCATGGACAGCGGAGGGTGTGAAGGGATCCCCTAGAGGTGTAGTCAGGTTCCACCCCAGTGTGCCACCACCTTGCTCTGTGACCTTGAGCAAGTGCCATTATTTTTCTGAGCCTGTTTATTTCTAAAATGGGGAAGAGTCGGCACAGATTCGAAAAGATTTCTCAGGCTCCACCCGGTTCTGAAATTCTGTAATTTCCCAACTAGAGTGCTTTCACCCTGTCAGGGACTGGGGAGGGTAGTGGTGAGAAATCAACTTCAGCTGTGAAGCACAGCCCGTTGGCCTGTCTTGGGCTTGGCGAATCCCTGCCCTCCGGAAGGTACTTTGCATGAGAAATTGGGGGGAGGGAATAGGCGGGTGTGTGTGTGTGTGTATGCGTGCGCGCGCGCGCGCGGTGGGGGTAGTGTGGTGTCTGACGTCCCTGGGCAACCTCTCAGCCCGAGACCCCGCTGGGGAAGAAGGGTCAAGTGCAGTGGCAGCGCCTTGGGCTGAGGTGGGGGGCGCAGGTTCCCCGGGGTGCGTCCCTGAGTTGCCCGCCCCAGCCCTAGGCCTTCCCCGGGCCGCACAGGAGGGTAGTGGGCACCCCGGGCCCGCAGGAAGGGCTGGGGAGGGTGCAAAAGCGGAGCCGGGCGCGGTCGTGGCTCCCGGGAGCAGCCGGAGGGTGAGGAGCTCCTCGTCCGGGGAAGCCCCGCAGCCACGGCGCTAGAGCACCCTTTTCTCGGCCTCTGGCCCTCGGGCTGCTTATTTCGGCTCCAGGGGCCCCGGGCCGGTGCTGGGTCCGGCCGGAGGAGCCTCGCGAGTCCGCGAGCTGCTATTTTTAGCTGGCGCAGAGGGTGAGAGGGGACTATTTATAGATCAAACAATCCGCGCTCCCTGCGTCAATGGAACCCCGCGTGCGTCACGCGCGCAGACATTCCAGGCCCCCCCCCTCGCCCCGCCCCCTCGGGCTCTCCGTCCCCGTGCCTCCCCCTGGCCGCCTCCCGCCGGAACCGCGCCGCCCCCCGCGCCCTTGTATGGCCAAAGCTCGCCGGGCCGCGTGCGTCAGTGGCGCCCCCGCCCCTCCCCGTGCGTCACGGAGCGCATAAGAGCAGGGTCCGGCGCGACCGGAGTCCCAGTGGTGGAGGCTGCGAAAGTTGGGGGAGTGTGCAGGAGCGCACGCGGGACCGGGCTGCGACTTGGGGCGCCGGTCCTGGGCAGGGGGAGCAGGAGCCAGCCGGGTAGGTGACCCCCGGGAAGCGTGCATCTCCACAGAGCTCTGTTTTGGGTTGGGAGGGGTTGCTGCATGAAGGAGATGGGTGTTCGCGCGGGCAGAAAGGGTGTTTTAGGGTCAGCATGAAGGAGGGGGGGGGGTAGGATGCAGCTCTGGCGTTGGGGGTTAGCGGTTGGAACGGGATGAGGACCCAGGGGTAAGGACCCAGATCGGACTGGAGTTTACTGAGCGCTGTGTGTGTGTGTGTGTGTGTGTCGGGGGCGGCGGGATGTCCGTGCAAGGTGGAAGCCACAGAGGGTTAGGTTGGCGCCAGCAATGGGGACCTGTTCAGTAGGAGACTGGATAGAGTTGTCTCCCAGGGTCCTTTAGTGGGCACAGGGCGCCTGGGACTTAGTTGCTGGTTGGGGTCTCAGTACGGTGTGCGTGGGGGAGAAGGTGCACAGAGCTTGGGCTGCTGGGATGTATCTGACTCCTACCAGGATTGAATTTCCACAAGGGTCTCCTTCTTCCCAGCTTGTCAGCTCGCACCCCAGCCGTTAGTTGTTAGTTGTTTTCTTAACACTTTAGAAGCTGTGGCTTAGTTTGTGGTGACCCCCAGCTGGAAGTTTCTGCCTGAATTATCTTAGGAGAGGTCTAGATTGTTGAGGTCAGCATTGGCTGAACTGTGCAGGGGGTGCTGCTGTGTGTGGCAATAAAGGAGTCTTCTCACCGGCAAGAGCAGGGTCTCTGGAAGCGTAGGGAAAATTGTTTTTACTGTAGCTTGGATCTGTGTCTGTCTGTATGTGTGTGTGAGAGAAAGAGGGAGCGAGGGAGGGAGAGAGGTGGAAAGCGTCATTCTTCGGGATCCTTGGTAGGCAGTTGTTAATGTTGCAGTCTCTGGTGTGGTACCACCTAGAGGATACCACCCCCGCCCCACTCCCGCCTCAGTCTGTGTTGGATCGTACAGGTAGGGTGCAGCCTGAGGCTTGTTTAGCACAACAGGTGCGAACCACATTGTTGCCAGGACCCGCCTGAAGCTGGATTCTCCTTGCTCCCTCCTTCAACCCCACCTCTTCCTTCTCTCTGTGCTTCCGCCAAAGGCTAGACGTTCGTCCATATCTTGTGTCATTAAGTACCTGCGTGAAGGCAGGAGTGGGGGTAGTTTGGTGGGGATTGATCCGGATGTGGGACGTCCACGTGGAGAAACGGGATTTGAATAAGGCTGGAACACCCAGCCCAACCCTGTGTAGCTGCTGCCTCTTTTCCTCCACCCAAACCCATCCCTGCCCAGGCTGTCGTAGCGCAGGCAGACGTGGCCACCCTTATCTCTTACAGGTGCTCAGTGCCTCTGGACGGGTGCCACTGGGTGGGTGGGGCCAGAGTTTCTGGGGGCTCTGTTGTCTGGGTTGGTTGTGGGAGTGTCAGGTCAGGGGTGGAGCTGCCCTGTCCAGGGCCCAAGGAGGTGGGAGAAAGGCTAGAACCAGAGGACTCCCTGGGCTCTTGGCCAGGAGGTGATGCCAGCCTTTGCCCCCTCCTGCTGTCCCCCTTGGTTATGGCACTCTTTGTTTCAGCTTGCTTTCTTACCCAGCCTCCCTCCCTGACTGATGAGGCCCGGGTCATGGAGACCCCCAAGCCAGGACGTGGGATGGGGAACAGTCCCAGAGCCTCCTCTGTGTTAGTTTTCGACTTGTCTGCGAACTTAAGGATCCCCCCTGAATGATGCTCTTTCTGCTCCTTCAGGCTCCTCAGGTTTGGGGCAGGGTGTAACCCCCTTTGCCTGAGCTCCTGGTTTCTTCAGGGCACAGAACTCTTTAGTGGAGGGACCCAGGCTTCCGTCACTCACCAGCAGGCTCCCCTTCTTCCCTGCATAGCCACCTCAAGTCTCCTGGACTCTGAGTGCTCTCATAAAAGTAACAGGGGGAAATGCTTTGGGGGTAGCAGAGGAATTCCTCTTCAGGACTTCTCCTGGAAGTCCAGGGGCTGCTTTCTCCCTCATGCTCCCCCTTCCAGCATATGGCCTTTAAAGGTCTGGAGCCAGGTTACCTGATCCCTTGGGGAGCTGGGGACTGGGTAAGGAGGCCGGGCTCCCTTTCTCTTTGCTTCTGGGAGCATCCCAGGCAGTGTAGAGTGGGTGCCTGTCCCCAGATGGCAGGACTGGGGTGCGCGTGGGATCTGCAGCCTTTGCTCAGTACATAGGGTGGGGACGGGGGTGGGGTTGAGGGGTGGGGGGTGGAGGGGCACAGGCTCACTGCTGCTTAGGCTGCTTTCGTAGGCAGCTGGGCCTTCACTCCCAGCTCCTCTTCCGTTTGCAGGATGTCCTTCAGCCCAGGCACTGGCACTGTGTGGGGAGGAGGAGAGGGGGTTCTGGAGAGGCTGGGCCATGCCTGGGAATATTCCCAGAAGTGCCAGGTTGGAGGAACAACATATCTGCTGCCGGGACTGGGCTCAGGCTTTGCCCGGCTGCCTCTCCCACCCACCCTTCTCCCAGCCCCCACCCATGCCTTACCCAGTGAGGGAAGGGCAGGGGGCTGGAGGAACACAGCTTTCCCCTGTTCCAGCAGAGAAATGCTGGCTGGATGCCTTCCCTAGGGTTCCCAGGCTGCCTGGGGTGTGGCTGGCCTTCCGACTTGAGCCCACTCTTGCTGGGCCATTGCCCAGGGGCTTTGTGACATGGAGGTCGAGATGGTGCTCTGGCCGGGAGCCAGGATTCCTGGGTTCTGTGGTGGGCTGTGGCCCTAACGCCTCGTGTCCCATGTCTGGCTGGGATTCCTGCCACCTGGCAGCTCAGGGGCCTATACTTAGAGGTCAGGCCTCAGGCTTCTCTCGCTGACTCCCCCGCCTCCCCACTCTTTGGTCTCTTCCTTCTCCAGAGATGCCCTGTATCCAAGCCCAGTATGGGACACCAGCACCAAGCCCAGGACCCCGTGACCACCTGACAAGCGACCCCCTGACCCCCGAGCTCAGCAAGCCCACCATGGACCTGGCCAGCCCTGAGGCGGCCCCCGCTGTCCCCACTGCCTTGCCCAGCTTCAGCACCTTCATGGACGGCTACACAGGGGAGTTTGACACCTTTCTCTACCAGCTGCCGGGAACAGCCCAGCCGTGCTCCTCGGCCTCCTCCTCGGCCTCCTCCACATCCTCATCATCAGCCACCTCCCCTGCCTCTGCTTCATTCAAGTTTGAAGACTTCCAGGTGTACGGCTGCTACCCCGGCACCCTGAGCGGCCCTCTCGATGAGACCCTGTCCTCCAGCGGCTCTGACTACTATGGCAGTCCCTGCTCAGCCCCATCCCCGTCCACGCCCAGCTTCCAGCCGCCCCAGCTCTCTCCCTGGGACGGCTCCTTCGGCCCCTTCTCGCCCAGCCAGACTTACGAAGGCATGCGGGCATGGACAGAGCAGCTGCCCAAGGCTTCTGGGCCCCCCCAGCCGCCGACCTTCTTTTCCTTCAGCCCTCCCACCGGCCCCAGTCCCAGCCTGGCCCAAAGCCCCCTGAAGCTGTTCCCCTCGCAGGCTGCCCACCAGCTGGGGGAGGGAGAGAGCTATTCCATGCCAACAGCGTTCCCAGGCCTGGTACCTGCTTCTTCACACCTTGATGGCTTGGGGATGGTGGATGCGCCCGTGACCTCAGCCAAGGCCCGGAGTGGGGCTCCGGGTGGAAGCGAGGGCCGCTGTGCTGTGTGTGGGGACAACGCCTCTTGCCAGCATTATGGTGTCCGCACCTGTGAGGGCTGCAAGGGCTTCTTCAAGGTACTGGGCTGCCCGGGGGGTAGTTTTTTATGAGTGGTGGGACAGGCCGCTCTGTCACCCCTGCGGGGTCTGTGGTGGCTTCCCTTGGGTTCTCCTCCCAACAAGTTCTGCTCTTTTAGAAGAGGGCAGGCCTGCCAGATGGGCCACTGTCCTGGGAGCAGGGAGTTGGGACCTGGGACCTTTTCCTGCTGGGACTGGGGCTGTAGAGATAATGGAGGGAGGGGTGAGAGCTGGGCAGAGGGTGCGGGCTGCAGGGGTACCCACGAGGGGAAGTTCAGTGACCAGCCTCTAGCTCCCCTCTGCCTGGCCTCCCCCCAGTCAAGGTCCTGGTGGGAAGGGGGGCCCCAGGCACTCGTGTTCCTGGCACAAGATGAAAGGATCTGAGAAGAGGGCTTGGTGCTTGAGGGCTGGGGGCGGACTTGGGAACAGGCTGTGTGTTTGTCCCAGTGCTGGGTGCCTGCTTCGCTTCCCGTCCCCACCCCCAGCCCCTCCTCAGCCCTCTCGTGTCTGCCCCAGGGAAGGGGCAGGCGGACGCAGGCACGTTAAGAAGTACCGGCTGCTGGGGAGCCCTGAGCCCCTAATCTTGTGTCCTGAGGGTGAGGCCGAACCCTCCCCCAGCGTCCCCAAGACTTCTCTCTTCCTTCCCCCACCCATCCATCTCTCCCTCCCCTGCCACCCAAATGTTAGAAAAATAGCCGTGAACAGAGAGCGCTTTTGTCTGCGATGGCAGTAGGATCTGGGCGCTTCCCTCCCCTGGGCTCCCCCCAGCCCCACACTCTGACAGCCTGTTCCGTGTTGCCCCCCCCCCCCCCGCCCAGCGCACAGTGCAGAAAAATGCCAAGTACATCTGCCTGGCTAACAAGGACTGCCCTGTGGACAAGAGACGGCGAAACCGCTGCCAGTTCTGTCGCTTCCAGAAGTGCCTGGCTGTGGGCATGGTGAAGGAAGGTGGGTGGCTGGCACAGGCCCAGTGGGACAGAGGCGGGCCTGAGTGGGGTGGGGCCGGCAGAGGCCCCCAGACATTTGTTCTGGTGGGCCGCAGGGGAGGGCATGCCTGGGCCCTACTTCCTCCCTGACCTCTGGTCCACCTGCCTGCCTTGTGGTGGGGGAGGTCCCTGCAGAGTCCCCTGGGTCTCGGGGGCTCTAGGTCCTTGGACTTGGGGGTGCTGCCCCGCACTGCTGTGCATGGCTTGGGCCGAGAGTCCCTTCCCTGGGTCCCTTCCTCCCTTGCTCACCCCTGCCCATTTCTCTGCAGTTGTCCGGACAGACAGCCTGAAGGGGCGGCGGGGTCGGCTCCCTTCAAAGCCCAAGCAGCCCCCGGATGCCTCCCCTGCGAATCTCCTCACCTCCCTGGTCCGGGCACACCTGGACTCAGGGCCCAGCACTTCCAAACTGGACTACTCCAAGGTGAGGCCCCGCCCACCCCACATTCAGTGCTTTCCTGCACATTAGAAAAGCCCCCCCCAACCCCCAGTTCCACAAATTGAAAAGAGAGGAGGCCCCTGCAGGCTGACCAGATGGGAAAATGTACCCCTTTGGGCAGTGGCCAACTAGAAAAACGTGCTCCTTCCAGCAGCCGCGGCCCTGGGTTAATATGTGAAAGTTAGCAAGCAAGCATGGGCGGAATCTCAGCTCCGCTCTCACCCCCGGGGATCTGGCATCCGAGGGAGGGCACGACATGGCTGTACGTGGCGGCCTCGGTGCGGCGCTTTTCCTGGGGTCTGACCCCGCCAGGCCGCTTCCTAGTTCCAGGAGCTGGTGCTGCCCCACTTCGGGAAGGAGGATGCCGGGGACGTGCAGCAGTTCTACGACCTGCTCTCGGGTTCCCTGGAGGTTATCCGCAAGTGGGCTGAGAAGATCCCCGGCTTTGCCGAGCTGTCCCCCGGGGACCAGGACTTGCTGCTGGAGTCGGCCTTCCTGGAGCTCTTCATCCTCCGCCTGGCCTACCGGTGAGCTTGCAGCTGTCTGCTCACCCCTCGCCCTGCCGCCCTGCCCTCAAGCCCCTCTGACTAGTGTCTGCATCCCTGCCCACCAGGTCTAAGCCGGCTGAGGGGAAGCTCATCTTCTGCTCGGGCCTGGTGCTGCACCGGCTGCAGTGTGCCCGCGGCTTCGGGGACTGGATCGACAGCATCCTGGCCTTCTCTCGCTCCCTGCACAGCCTGGTCGTCGATGTCCCTGCCTTTGCCTGCCTCTCTGCGCTCGTCCTCATCACAGGTGGGTGGCTAGTTCCACAGACCTGGGGAGACGGGGAGGGCTTGAGGGCCTGGCCCTGGATGGGCGGGCATCTGGCGCTTCCTGGGCCCCCACCTTGTGGAGCGAGGGTGATTAGATGCAGAGAGGGGTAAGCATGGCTCAGGGCAACACAGCTGGCAGGTGGCAGAGCCAGGGTTCAGGGCCAGCTGTGGCTGACTGCAAACCAAGCCAGCCTGTGAGTTATCCCAGAGGACCGAAGATGCTGGTGGTGTAGGTGTCACGTGTGGCCTAAAGTTTGGGTTTGCTTTTAAAATCTTACTGAATCGTGTTGCACCCAGGAAGTTTTTACAAACGGAGCATGTGCACATAAATAGCACCCAGGTCAAGAAACAGACATGACCGGGACCCCAGAACCCCTCCCTGTGCCCCCTTCCGGTCATCAGTTCCCCCAAGGGTGGCTGCCATCCCGACTGCTAACAGCGCAGATTAGCTGTGCTTGTTGTGTACGTCATGTAAATATAATTATGCGGGATGGAGTCTTTGGCATTAGATGCGGAGGTTTTCGGGTCTCTTTATTTTTTTAAAGCACCAGAATCTGCCCCCACCTCTCTTTCACTTAATGTTTTTAACTGAAATTTCACAAAGCTACATAGGACAAAAAACTGTAGGACAAAATCTGAGGCACTCTAGGCTGCAGAGAGAGTATGGTGGGTTTTGAGGCCTGCTTTCCCTGGAGGTGGCCTCTGAAACACTGCTGCTCAAACCCAGGGTTTCTCACAAACAGTCTGGCGGGAAGAAAACCAAAAAGCAACGCTGGCCCCGTCAGAAAACCTGCGTAGGGTTTTATTTCCTTTTTGCGACCTTAGGCGAGTCATTTAACCTCTCTGGGCCTCCCTTTGTCACTTGGAAGATGAGGATAATGAGCGTTGCTGCCTTGCTAGGCTTCTGCTGGGGCTCAGAAATGGGCTCCTGTGCTTTTGCACAGTGCAGAGGGCTGTGGGGCCTGGTCACTGGCGGCCGTTCCACAGACCTGGGAGAGGCTGGGTCTGCAGGGGAGAGGGACGTTTGCTCCTCAGCTGTGCAGCTAATCCTGCACCTTCCCCGCAGACCGGCACGGGCTGCAGGAGCCTTGCAGGGTAGAGGAGCTGCAGAACCGCATCGCCAGCTGCCTGAAAGAGCACGTCTCGGCCGAGGCGGGCGAGCCTCAGCCGGCCAGCTGCCTGTCACGCCTGCTGGGCAAGCTGCCTGAGCTGCGGACCCTGTGCACCCAGGGCCTGCAGCGCATCTTCTACCTCAAGCTGGAGGACTTGGTGCCCCCTCCGCCCATCGTCGAGAAGATCTTTATGGACACGCTGCCCTTCTGACCCCAGCCCGGGAACACGTGTGCGCTCTGTGTGCACGCTCATACGCCACCCCACGTGCCTTTAGGCCACGGCCCACGGACCCCTGGAGCACCACCCCTCAGCTTGGGCCTGAGCTGCAGACTGGCCGCCCCTCCCCGCCACCTGCTCTGGGAGGTCGGCAGGGAGTTCATGCCCTGGGGGAGGGGGGGATGCATTCACAGGGGTGACCCTTACTATTTGTCTTACCCCCCAGCCCAGCCCTGGTCTTCATGTTTTTGTAAGATAAAACCGTTTTTAACACACACACCGCCATGCTGTAAATAAGCCGAATGCTGCTGTAAATACAGGAAGGAAGAGGTTGAGGTGGGAGTGGGGTTTGGGAGGGAGGGACGGGCCCCCACCAGCCTCCTCCTACTTGCTCTCTCTTCCCGCCCTCCTTCCACGTGTACATAGACTCACTCTAGGAGGAAGACAAGTGACAGATTCTGACATTTATATTTGTGTATTTTCCTGGATTTATAGTATGTGACTTTTCTGATTAATATATTTAATATATTGAATAAAAAATAGACATGTAGCTGAAGCTAGGATCCTGTATCTCTCTGACACGCTCCCCCCATACCACCCATCCCCAAAATGGCATGAGAGGCAGGGGTGGCACCCATAAATCTTGGATGTTACTAACCTGAGCTTACTGGCCTCGGTTTACTCATTTGTAAAAGGTGGAAATAATCGCAGCTGCTTCATGGGGTTGTTATGCAAAGCACTGAGACTAGTTTCGGTGGCGGAGAAAGCCTCTGGGAAACAGGCCTGGCTCGTGGATGGGGCCTGCACCTGGAGGCTGATTCATCCAGGGATAAGAGCACCGGCTTTGGCTGTAAGTTCCTAACCTGGGGTGATGGCCTCTGATTCGGCTTCCACATCTGTAACACAGGGAGGAGGGCATTCCCCACCTCACCTGGCTGCTGGGATTGCGAGAGTGTGGGTGTGGTGCTCACCATAGGGCTGGGTACAAGGCAGCTCAGGATGGTGATAGCAGCTATCATTACCCAGTATAAGTTTTTTTCCCATCCCCGTTTTCAATATTTCTCCCCACGCGTCTAGCACCCTCTTGGCAGGAAAACTGTTCTGAGGTCCCTACCTGTGCCCAAATACCCCCATGTAGGTTCTCCAACCCCCAAGCCCATCAGATGCTTAGCTGGCTTAAAATGCAAATTCCTAGGGACTTCCCTGGCGGTGCAGTGGTTAAGAATCCGCCTGCCAATGCAGGGGACACGGATTCGAGCCCTGGTCCAGGAAGATCCCACATGCCGCGGAGCAAGTAAGCCTGTGCGCCACGACTACTGAGCTTGCCTGCCACAACTACTGAGCCCACGTGCCACAACTACTGAAGCCCGTGCACATAGAGCCCGTGCTCCGCAACAGGAGAAGCCACCGCAGTGAGAAGCCCGCGCGCTGCAATGAAGAGTAGCCCCTGCTTGCCGCAACTAGAGAAAGCCTGCGTGCAGCAACAAAGACCCAATGCAACCAAAAATAAATAAAATTGATTCTTTAAAAAAAAAAAAAAAAATTCCTAGGCTCTACCCCAAAGACTTGGATTTCACGGGGTGGGGCTCATGGAGCTCTACTTTTACCCAGCACCCAGGTGTTTGTGAGGCTGGAGGCCTGGAGGCCACTCTTTCGAGAAACATGAACGTAGCCTGACCCTAACCCGAGGCCCAAGGTAGCCACGCGGGGTCCGGCCCCTTTCCCTGCTCTCAGTGCCTTTCCAGCCTCATGACCCAGGAGGGCCCTTGGCCCAGGACCCCTGAACCTCTACTTCCACAGCCCCTAGGAACTGGCTGGATGAGGGCAGCCCCTGCTGGATGGAAGTCGAACAAAATAGGGCTCTGCTCTGCAGTAGGACCGAATCAAGGGCCTTCCCTGGTCCTCCAGCCCCAGTCTGCAGGTTCCCCAAGGAGTCCCCAGCCACCTGCCCTTGCTCAGGTTCTGTTCTGAAGGGTCCATGTGGGGTGGACTGGGGAGTCCTGGGCCGTGTGCATGATGACTGCCACGGCCAGCAGTGTGTGGACTTCCAAGCGTGCATCCCTGGCACCCCCGCCAGAGCTCGTGAGTGAGCCTGCATCACAGCACCAGCACCTGGCATAGGTGGGGCTAGGGGTGGGGTGGTTGGGAGATCTGCTTCTGTTCTCAGCCCTGCCCCCAGCTCCACGCTGCTCTCTGAGAAGCCCCTCACTGAGCCTTGGTTTCCTGTCTGTTCCACGCGGAGGTGAGTCTGGTGGCAGTACTCTGGTTAGGAGCAGAGCTTGCTGGGAAGTCCCCCACCAGCTGTGGCTGGACTGAGTCCCTCTCCCTTTGGATCACTCTTTGGCAAAGACAGGGCAGGCCCCTGGGGAAGGCAAAAGGTGTTTGAGGAGGGGCCAGGGGTCGGGAATGGGCCGGGGTAGTGGAGAATCTTGGTCCCTATAGATACCTAGGCCCCATAGTGATGACAGTAGCTACCCCATATTATGCTTTATCGTCCACCAAGTTCTTTTCATATGATATTTGTTATTTCTCGCCCTCGATACCACACTGTAAGGAAAGCGTGCAACACAGCAGAGTGGTAAAGAGCGAGGACTCCAGAACCAGACTACCCGGCTTTAAATCTTGGCTCCAGCTCTTCCTAGCTGTGCAATTTTGGGCAAGTCACTTTACCCTTCTGTGCCTCAGCGTTTTCATCTATAAATGGGGAAATTAGTTGTACCTATTTCACAAAGTTGCTAATCGTGATTACATGAATGAATGTATACAAACTGTTTCCAACAGTGCCTGCCATGTAGCAGGCACCCCGTAAATAATAGCTATTGTTTTTACCAAAGAGGAGAATTCGTTTCAGAGGAAAGGAAATGACTTTCCCAAGGTCACTTGACTTCTAAGTGGCTGAGCTGGATGGGTCTAACTACTTAACCACTAGGTCTCCCTGTCCCTGTAAATGAAAGAAGCTCCATGGACGGTGGCTCCTTTCCAGGACGCTGGCGATTGGGGTACGGGGTGGGGGGCCGATTTCTCCAGCCCTGCCCTGCCCTGCCCCTCCCTGCCCTGCCCAAGGGCTGGAGCCTGCAGGCAGGCCTTATTCTTCCCAACCAGCAACTGGAAGAACTGGCCTCTGACCCTTGCTAGGGGCCAGGAGGGCGAACAAGGGGGCATTGAGCCTGGTGGGGCCTCACAATGGCCGCTCTGTCCCTGCGGCCCGGGGGCTGGGCCGTTTCCGTCGGGGACAATGGTCAAAAGGCAGTGACGCCGGCAGGGCCTGGAATCCCAGGCGGGATCTTCCGAGGCCTCAAATCCCGCTGTTCGTCCTCACACGAGACCCAGGAAGCCTAGCTCCCTGTCTCCCCACAGCCCACCCACGCAGGGCCCTGTGCCTAGAGGCCCTGGCCCCCTCCCCAGTCTGGAGGTGGCTCGGTGACTGGGGCCATAGCTCTGAGGTCTGGGCTCTGAGCAGGGGCCAATGGCCCTTCACTGGGGCCTGGGATGGGGGAAGCCGTCCTACACCCAGACGTGGTTATGGAGCTAGGTGGTGAGGGTCGGCCTCAAGGAAGTCGAGAAGCTTCTGAAGGGCACAGGCAACCAGCCGGTACTTGAGCTGTACGATACCGCACGGTTGCTCTGAGTGTCCGTGCGCCGGGCTGGGTGGCAGCCGGCTCTGTGGCCGCAGAGGGAAGCCTGTGACAGCCTGTCAGAGGTGGCAGGCTGCTGTGTGTAGTGGCTGGACGGTCCGCAGGTCTAGCGATGTCCTTCCGTGGCCGTGAGGCAGCTGTGTTGGGCCTGTTCCGGCTGAGGGCACTGCTGGGTCCCCTCACGTGAGAGCTGGGGCTGAGGATTCCCAGCGTGTTTTAGCTTAAATCTGGATGAGCTCCAGCCCCGCCGAGCCCCTGACTTTAGCAGTGACCCCAGGGCTGCCGGGGCCTTCTCAGAACATGAGGCTGAAGGGATGCGCCGCCGTCCGTCCGCCTTGCCTCCCTGTCCGGGCCTGGCCTTGCAGCCCCACAGCTCAGCCGGCGGCTGCTCTGCTCCTCCCTGCTTCAGGCTCAGGCCGCTGCCAGCCCTGCCCTGGCCCCCGGGCTGGGGGCTGTTTGGGTAAGGCCTAGGCTGCGTAGTGGGACTTGGAAACGTCCAGCCCCCTGTGGGAAGGGCAGGAAGGAGTGCAAGGCTGAGGAAACCCCCCTCCACCCCTTCAATATCCCCTTCCCCACACAGCTGGGGACATTCTGAGGGCGGGAGGCACATTCCAGGGTCCCCAGCTGGACTCTGAGGGCTCTGGGGCCCTGGAGGCTCTGGCCTCGGCGTCTGCCTCCCGTCCCCCACCCCTAGGCCCATGCTCCGGCCATCCTGCCCACCACCCTGGTTCCCCTTTGCCTCCTGCTGGGCCCTGACCCTGCCAGGCCAGGGGGCCACTTGAGGTCTCCTCAAGGTCTCACCCAGGTGCTGGCTCAGGACCATAAATCATGCCAGCTCGGCTGTGAGGGCCGGGGGTGGGGCAGCTGGGCTGGGGAGGGGAGTGCAGGGGGGGGCCTGTCTCAGTACATGCTGTGTTAGCAGGGAGCAGTGCCCAGCTGCGAGCCGGGCGGGCAGGGTGCTGACTGTCGCTGCCCTAGTCAAGGAACATCAGAGGGAAAGGGCCGCCACCCGGGCTCCCGCCCAGCCTTGGGGTAGCCCAAGCAGCAGACCTGGACCCCATCCCAGGTAACTGATGTACCATGAGGATCGCTACAGAGGTGACCCCACCCGATAGGAAACCTGGGACAGAAAAGCAGCCCCCCAGGAGTAGGTGGAGAGACTCCCTTACCAAGGGTGGGTAAACAGGCCTCTTCTTTTGCAAGGATAGCCTCGCAGAATCCTCTGCCCCAAAGAACAACAGATGTGCACACACTTCCCAAAGGAACAGAGGCGCAGACCTCTCAGGAAGGAGAGATTGACCCCGTACCCCGGCAGGACACAGAAATAAAGCACCGCCCCAGCTTGGCCAGAGAGACAAACACGTAGATCTTCTCAGAGAAAGAGGCACACCACCCTTCCCCATCACAGAAGGACAGAGCCCCATGTATCCCAGGGGAAAGGGCAGCAGATGTGCCACCTCCCACCCAGCCCAGGTCTAGAGGCTGCCTGATGAGACTGGGCTGGGAGCCACCTCTTTCTCATGCTCTCTGCCACTCTCTCATCCGCCCAGCCATTTCCTCTGCCTTGGAAGAGGTGGGGCTGGGAGTGACATCCAGAAAGGGTGGGAGGCGGAGCAACCCCTGCCCAGGATCCCAGGGGGCAGATGTCAGAAGGGGACAGCTGGTCCTCATCGCCCCTGTGGCTTGGCTCAGATTAGAGGGTCAGCAGGCAGAGTGCCGGCTACACAGCCAAGCTGGCCACTGTCAGGGGCCCCCAGCCTGACGTCAGTCCCACTCATTGTTGCTGCAGAGGCTTGAGTCACTCCCTGTGACGCACTGGGGTCAGCTCTGGAGTGGCTGGGGGTGGCCTGCAGGGCCAGCTTCAGGGCTCAGCTCTCCCCTGGGCGCACTAGGATGGGGCGGGGCCATCCGAGGCCACACTCGCCATGCGAAGCCAGCTGCCTACTCCCAAGGTCTTGGGTTGGCCTTCGAGGTCCCTCCACAAAGCCTTTGCTGCAGACGTGCCTCAGAGGGCCTTCGCCAGTCGCCTGTCTGACTGGCTGGCCGTGACTCTGGCTGAGAAGTCAGCTCCCTCTGTCCTGGCCTGTCCTGCCTCGGAACTCTCAGTTCCCACTCTCAGCCCTCAGTGAGACCTCTTTCTCCAGCTCTTTTCTGTCTCCTTCTCCAGGAAGCCTCCCCAGCATAATTCCCTGTAGCCCCACTTCTTCGTGGAATTGCCAAGCCCCCTTCTTGTCCATCTCCTCAGGTTGCTGTTGTGTGCTCTCTGCAGTCGTCCTGGTTTTCCACTGGTGCCCAGTCACCTCCCAGCTTGCTGAGAGCAGGGCTTGGGACTCCTCTTCACTCTGAATGTGTCACTTTCTATTCCAGGCCACAGGCATCTTTCTGGGATGACAGCAGTGGCTTCCATCCTGGCCCCTTCTGGCCCCTGCAAAACCTGCTGCCATTTTTCATACCATTGGTTGTGTTTTCTCACCCAGGTACAACTTCTGGTCCATTTCCTCTGTGAGACTCTGAGTTCCTGGAGGGCCAGGATTGTGACTTGTCCCCCTTGGTAGGACATCGGCCTGGCATGGGGACAGTTACCCAGGTGTGGCATGATTGAATGATTCCATCTGGGTCATCAGGAGTAGTGGCATAGGATGGGAGACTTCATTCCACACAGCCTCATTTTTTTGGGCTGAGACCCTTGCTCCCTGACAGGACCACCCTGCTGTGTGTAGGACTCAGGGTCAGAGTTGCAATGAGAATGGCCCTGTAAGGATTCAGGGAGGTACGAGGAGGCAAGGACTGGCCAGTGTCTGGATGTGAGATAAGATAGGTGAGGGGGCTCAGGCAGGAAAGGCTCCAGGGACAAGGTGAGGTGTGGAGGGAGGAGAGTGGGTAAAAAGACTGGCAGAATGAGGAAAGAGTAGCTGTGTGGCTTTGGCAAGTGTATTAGTCAGGGTTTTCCAGAGAAAGAGATCCAATAGGATGTGTATATATAGAAAGAGATATATTATGAGGAATTGGCTCATGTGATTATGGGAGCTGACAGGTCCCAAGATCTACAGTCAGCAAGCTGGAGATCCAGGAGAGCCGATGGTGCGATTCCAAATGCGGGCAGGCTCGAGGCCCAGGAGGAGCAGATAGTTCACTTCAAGTCTGATGTCCCATCTTGAAAGCAGTCAGGGAGGGTCACAACCTTTTATTCTATTCAGGCCTTCAACTGATTGGATGGGGCCCACCCTCCTTAGGGAAGGTAATCTGCTTTACTAAGTCTGCATTCAAATGTTAATCTCTTCCAGAAAGACCCTCAAAGACACACTCAGAATAATGTTTGACCAAATGTCTGGGCACTCTGTGGCACAGTCGAGTTGAGACATAACGTTAGCCGTCACAGCACATCACTACCTATCACTGAGCCTCAGTTTCATTATCTGTAAATTGGGGGGAACCTGTATTTACTTTCAAAGGCAGTTGGAGAAGTCAACGCACTAGTGCATGTGAAGTGCTGGTGTGGTACCTTGGAAAGCTCGGTGACTGGCAGTGGTGATGATGGGGATGTCAGGACAGTGGCAGTGAAGGGCCCTGAGATGAGTGTGTCAGGGGACAGAGAGCGGTCATTCACTCCCCTCACTCATTGGCAGTCTCTGGAAGTTAGGCTCTGTTTTTTGTTTTTGGTCACAGGGCATGCAGGGTCTTAGTTCCCCCACCAGCGATCGAACCCGCGCCCCTTGCGGTGGAAGTGGGGAGTCTTAACCACTGGGCCGCCAGGGAAGTCTCTAGGCTCTGTTTCTTCCCCCTCCCCGGGGCTGGTTCTAACCTCCCTGGGTCCCCCTCCTTTGGCTCCTTACAGATCCTCCCCTCTCAATATTTTATCCTGATTCCCTTCTGGTTAAGTCCAGGCTCTAGAAGAGGATGCTGGTCTGTAAAGCAGGCAGCTTTCTTCTTCCCCAGACCCCATTTATAGAGGAGAAAATCAGAATGGATGAATGACATCAAGAGGCAGACACAGAGGCAATGGCACAATTACAAGCTTTACAAGAAATGTCACCAGATCCGTCATGGTAGAGCACCAAGACGTGCTCCTGTGTGAAGATAACGGAGTAAGGTTAAGCCCCTTTGTCCAGCATCTTTGTGGGGTCGGGGATCTTGTCTATCATGCACATTGAACAAGCTAAAGTTTTGCCATTCACTCAGAACACTGGTGTGAGCTCATCTCCAGGGCACCTCTCCAAATGGCATGCCCCTCATCTTGGGGGATCGATGCCCCTTCCAGTACTCTGAGCCCAGACTTGGGGCTCTGTTCCAGGGGTGGCTCGCCGCCGATGACTACTCTCGGCCAAGGGAGGCAGCACAGAGCCCATCAGGCCCCTCCTTCCCCCTAATCTCTATGGCGGAAGTGAGTTGTTCCAGCCGAAACACAACATCCTCTGTGGTGGGAGTGAATGGACTCGTCCAAATGAGGGAGATACTTCTTACCATCAAATCTTAAAAGCCGAAAGATAATCCAGAAAAAGGTAGCTTTCAAATTATAGAGCAGCGTATGAGTCTGTTTGTCCTCTGGAGTGGAGGTAGAACTATCTGGGTAGCTGCACTAGTGTCAGGGCTCGGCCAGCCTTGCTCGCGCCCCCGCCGGAGGCCGATGGAGCAGGTGGGACCGGCCAGGCTCGCAGAGGAGGGTCAGGGCTTCCGGCGCCGGCACCGCCTCCTGCCGAGGTGATCTGGCGCCCGCGGGGAGGGTGGTTGCGTGGCCCGAAGGTCCAGGACGGCGATTCGGGGAGGTGGGGGACCGTTCTAGCCGAGTGCCCCCCTTCTTCTGTGCGAGCGCGGGCGCGCCTCGAACTCCCGGGACCGGCCAGGCTGGGCGCGGGGCGCCGCTCCCGAGACCTGGAGGAGTCCGCTCCTCCCGCGTAGCCCTGGACCGTGGAGGTTCGCCGGGACTGGTGGCTGGAGAAACGTGACTCGGACGGGAAGTGCTTCCTGCGTCCGGCCGGGGTTTCTTGATGCGGAGCCGAATAACTGTGTGTTTTTGCGTTCAGCCCATTTCTTGCGGCTCATCGGGCGCGCGGAGTTTGCGGCGTACCTGCGGAGATCGCACCTGCGGAGGGCGTACCTGCGCCTGAGGAGGAGGAAGGGCAAGATCCAGCCTGAGGGACCCGCGCTCCAGCCTCTCCGCATAAGGTGAGGATGAGGGTACCCTGGGCTCCGGCCTGACTCAGAGAAGGCATCAGTCAGCCTCTGCCCCTGTGCTCTGCAGATCTGGGCCTTGGGGACACCGAAGGGACGAGACTTCCCAGGCCCTGCCTTGGAGAAGTCCCCTGCTCACCGGGGTCGGGGGTGAGGGAGCAGACAAGCTCATCACAGACGAAAGGTGGCCGCGTTGGGAAGGAGGCTGAGGTTGGTTAGTATTGACTTCCTGAAGAAGTGGAGTCTAGAGTAGCGCTGAGAATGAGGGAAGAGCCTGGGTTTGGGGCAAAAGTGAAGAGATGGATGGCCTGTTTGATGGTTTGCAGGGGATACAAGAGGGGGTTTTTGGAAGAAAGGGGAGCTGGACCAGAGCTGGGAATCTTTAAATGGAAATTGCTGGATGGAGTTAGACTAGAGAACCAACCCAGCAACAATTCCTGCATCAGGATGAATTGAGCAGTCACTTTGTACTAGGAATCAGGTATACTGAGATTCCAGTGATGACTAGGATACAGTCCCTGCCCTCAAGGAATTGTCTGCCTAGTTGGAGAGATCAGTCAAGATTAACACCTGTGAAAAGATAACTGATAATACAGGTAGTCCTGGGCTGATTGCCAAGCGAGAGGCAGAGCCAGCTTGATCTCTCAGCAGTCCATGGACTGCTGCCCTGTCTTCAGGGACAAAGAGACAGACCAGTACACTTTGAAGAGAGCTGCCAGACCTGAGGATATAAGATGTGATGTCAAGCTGGCATGTTTATGGGGACTGGAGACCTTTAATCTGTAGACGGGGGGGGGGGGGGGGGGGGTAAGGGGGTGATGGAAGAGTTGCCTTTAAATATCCGAAAGGCTCCTTTGTGGAAAAAGGGTGAGACTTATTCTGTGTGTGGCTCTTGATATCAAAACTAAGCTTAGTGGTTTGAAGCACTAAGAGACAGATTCCTTCCATAGAGGGAATCACTGCATAGAGCTTTGAAAAGACGGAATGGCCTGCTGGGAGAGGTAGTGAATTCTCTGTCAGGGGAGGTGTGGTAGGCTGAACCCTCTCAGCTAAGAAATTTGACTGATCCCTCTCCTGCTGGGCTCATATTCAGTTACTGATGAAGTTCTGGTTCTCAAGTCTGTTCTTTTTTTTTTTTAATTTTTAAAATTTATTTTTTTATTTTTGGCTATGTTGGGTCTTCTTTGCTGCGTGCGGGCTTTCTCTAGTTGTGGCGAGCAGGGGCTACACTTGGTTGCGGTGCGTGGGCTTCTCATTGTGGTGGCTTCTCTTGTTGTGGAGCACGGGCTCTAGGCGCATGGGCTTCAGTAGTTGTGGCGCACGGGCTCGGTAGTTGTGTATCGCGGGCTCTAGAGCACAGGCTCAGTAGTTGTGGCGCACGGGCTTCATTGCTCCGCGGCATGTGGGATCTTCCCGGACCAGGGCTTGAACCCGTGTCCCCTGCATTGGCAGGCGGATTCTTAACCACTATGCCACCAGAGAAGCCCTCAAGTCTCTTCTTTCCTTCCCACTCCCTCTACCAGTCCTGTCCTGTAGCCTTGCGTCATCTCTCATCAATGACAATGAAATAATTACAGCAGCTAATACTACTTGTCAGGAACTGCTTTAAGTGCTTTACAGATACTTACTCATCCTGTCCTTGAGACGACCCTTTCAAGGTAGCTATTGTGAATATGCCCTTTTTATGGATTGGGGAAACTGAGGCACATAGGGGTGAGGCAGCTTGCCCAAGATCACACAGTGAGCAGTTGGCAGAGCTGGGGTTCCAACCCAGGCCGTCTGGCTTTAGAGTCACTGCTCTTAACCACTATTCTACTGTGTTTTACATGTGTTATTTTATTTAATCCTCATAACGATCCAAATTTACAGATAAGAAAATAGACTCAGAGGTTGAATGATTTGCTTAAGGTCACAGAGCAAGATATAGGAGAGCTGGGATTCAGACCCAGGCCCTTTGGACGTGAAAACCCCACACTCTGTACTTCACTCTCCCGTATCCCATTGCACTGTCTCTGTGTCACTGCTGTAGTGGCCTCTAACTGGACTCCTTGCCCAGCCCTTTCTGCCTTAAATTGGCAAGTTTTTACCTCAGTCTGTGGATGGAAACGTGAGACTTGGTGTGTATGTGTCAGTCAGGTTTTCAAGTCCAGTCTTCTTAGCTTTCACTGACTTCTCAGAGCAGTCTGTGACCCCAAAATAGTGACGAGCCATTCTTTGCTTGTCAACCAGAGTTAACTTTCTGATGCACAGATTCAGTGTCGGACAGTGATGCATTGACTCTTCACTGCCCTCGGGACAGAGTCCAGATGCCTTAATCTGGTCATTCAAGATCCCAGGAAATCAGATTCCAATCTTCCTTTTCTTCTTATTCCCACCGTGTAGTCTCACCACTCCGGTAATGTTTACCTGCCTGTCTCTCCTCCATCCTGGCAGCTTCTCAAGGGCAGGGGCTGACAGGTGTTGCACAGTGAGCATTTGCTGTAAACCGCACTGCATACCGTCATGGAATTCAGGCCTGGGCTGGTTGTTTGGGCTGGTAACTTTGAGGCTCTCCCCTTCTCTGATGCCGAGAGCCTGTGATTCTCTGCCAGCACGTGCTGCGCAGTGCAGAGACGGGCTGCGGCGGCAGGGGCTGGGCTGGGCCTGGAAGGAAGTGAACGGGTGACACGCAGGTCACGCAGAAGGTGTCCACATCTGATCCGGCTCCTTTTGCAGGGCGGTCCCCGGGTGGGGCGAAGCTCCCCCGTCTTTACTCTCGTCCCCGACCCCGGCGTGGGCCACCGGCTGCAAGATGAACTGTCGCTCGGAGGTGCTGGAGGTGTCGGTGGAGGGGCGGCAGGTGGAGGAGGCCATGCTGGCGGTGCTGCACACGGTGCTCCTGCACCGCAGCACCGGCAAGTTCCACTACAAGAAGGAGGGCACCTACTCCATCGGCACCGTGGGCACCCAGGACGTTGACTGCGACTTCATCGACTTCACCTACGTGCGCGTCTCCTCTGAGGAGCTGGACCGCGCCCTGCGCAAGGTCGTCGGCGAGTTCAGGGTAAGGTGGGGCGCAGTGGGCGGCAGGTGGCCCCTGAGTGTCGTCCCCGCCCCGCCCCGGCTTGCTGCTGGAACAGCTTGCCCTTCCTGGGTGTACTTGTCGGCTTCTTTCAGGTTCTAAGGAACAGGCACTTTCAGAGCTTCTGTGGGTGAGGAGGGCTTGGTGGGGGGCGGGGAGGTGAGGGGACCTCGTAAAAATACAAGGCAGCAGAGCAGGAAGCCCTCGTAGCATTGGCGGTCAGGGCCCCTGGGGTGATCATTGCCCCTGTGCTCTTGACCTTCTCTCTGACCCTGCAGCTCTCTCTACTGATGGCCCTCTGCTTCTGCTTCCGCATTTGGGCCTTTCTTATATGAAACTCCCTGAGAGGGAGGGTTGCTGGGCTCAGGCAGTGGGCGTCCAAGTGGAGTGTCTCTTGGGCAGCGTGGCACGTGTCTGTGTGTGCCTGTAGGGGCGAGGGGAAAGGTGGAAGGGACACGGCAGTCTGCTAATGTTGGTCACCTCGGGGTGGGAATGGAGGCGTGATTTTTATTTTGTCTTCATTCAGGGTTGCAGTGTTTCACTATTTCAATGAGTGCATATTTTTAAATTTTAAAGTAACCAAGGGAATTTCTCTTAAGGTGTTCCCTGAGGTCAGAGGAGGAGGGTTGTCTGTCTGACTTCCATTCCACAGAGGTGTGATCCTTGCAGGGGGTGGACCCTCTCCCAGGCCACAGTGGGCTCCCCACCCCCATCCCTCCAAGGCCAGAAAGGGCAAGTTCATAAGAGTTTCCCAGTGCCCCTTCAAAGGGAGGCAGCGGTACTCAGCCCTCTGTCCTCCGGATGCCTGTGAGCGGCACGTGGAACACAGTGGACTCGTAAGAGCACAGACTCTGGAGCTAGGCTCTACCACCCAGCAGGTGTGTGACCTTGGCCAAGTGAGTCCACTCCTCCCAGCCTCAGTTTCTCTGTGTGTAAACTGAGGATGAAAATTGTACCCACCTCATGGGGTATATGTGCACCATGAGGATTAAATGAGTCAGATACGCCAAGTGCTTGACAGCCTGCACACAGGAAGCATTATAGAAGTGGCAGCTGTCATTACTGTCAGCTGAGGGCACACGAGCTTGGTTTGTTCGTGAAGGAGAGACTTACTCCTGATGGGCAGTTAAGGACTTGAGGGAGGCATCCTTACCTTCTGGGTCGGCCCTGACTCGGAAAGGTGCTTTAGGGTCTCGACTGCACTAGGAGGAGGAGTGTGGGGTCGCCACACCCCACGGGGGGGACAGGCAGATTTATTGGACCAGGTGGCCCCATTGGCTTCTCAGAGGAGAAGAGGGAGAAGCTCCAGGTCTGGTCTGTCCTTCCCCTCCTGTTCCCCTTCGGTTCCTTGGCTTCTGTCTCTCTATTTAAGGATCACTGGGCTTTTCTTTAGAGGCTGTGAGTTTACGTTGTCATTGAGTGAATGAAGTAGGATTGTGCTTAATTGGCCTGGGGAGAAGGAGACGTTGGAGAGAAGGTGGTTTTGGAGAACCTTCTGAAGGATGGGGGCCAAAGGGGCGGGGTTGTGGAAGGAGAAGGAAGGCCCTTCTTGTAAAGATGAAAGGCAAAGATTTTGAAATCTGGATTCAAACCCTGGCGCCGTCATCCACTGGCCTGGGACTTTGGCAGGGTGACTTGCCAGTGACTCTGAGCCTCATTCTGCCTCAGTAAAATGGAGGTTACATACCTGCCGCACAGAGCTGTGGAGAGGAGCGAGCAGGATTGTGTGTGTAAAGCGCCTGGCCCAGAATATGTGCTTAAAGACATCACTTCTGAGCAAAGCTGGAGGAGTTGGGTGAGCACACAGATTTTGTTTGCTTGAACCATTCAGTTTTAGGCCGACAGCTTGCTGTGGCACTTCACACGAATCCTTTACTCTCCGGGTCTCATCCCCTGCCCTCCCCGAAGGACTAAAGAAGCTAGGAGAGCAGTTCCCTGGGGCATAGGAAGCAGGCCCTCACAGAGCGAGAACCCCTCGGAGGCTTTGGCTGCTCACTCTTGCTCCTCCTTCCCCAGGATGCTCTGCGAAACTCCGGGGGCGATGGGCTGGGGCAGATGTCCTTGGAGTTCTATCAGAAGAAGAAGTCTCGCTGGCCTTTCTCAGACGAGTGCATCCCCTGGGAAGTGTGGACGGTCAAGGTGCACGTGGTGGCCCTGGCCACGGAGCAGGAGCGGCAGATCTGCCGGGAGAAGGTGGGTGAGAAGCTCTGCGAGAAGATCATCAACATTGTGGAGGTGATGAACCGGCACGAGTACCTGCCCAAGATGCCCACGCAGTCGGAGGTGGACAACGTGTTTGACACAGGCTTGCGGGACGTGCAGCCCTATCTCTACAAGATCTCCTTCCAGATCACCGACGCCCTGGGCTCCTCCGTCACCACCACCATGCGCAGGCTCATCAAAGACACCCTGGCCCTCTAGGCCTCGCTGGGCCTTGGGCGCTCCTTGATGACTTGCGGACCTTGGCTTCTGGGGATCGTACTGGTAGGCCCTGTTAGCCCTTGGGGCTCTGGAACCCGCTCCGGGTCCTTGATGAGACTTGGAAGGGCCACCCCTGGCTTCCTGTTGTGTGGTTGCCAGTCTCTGGTCATCCTTGTCACCTTCACTGATGGTCAAGTCCGGCCTACACTGTCTCTCCGCACCCCTGGTGGGGGTCCCCTTTCCTACACTGTACAGAAGAGCCGTCACTAGGATGGTGAATAAAGTCGAGAATGTGAGCTTGGGTTGAGCCATCTCTCCCTTGGCTGGTGTTCTGCCCTGAAACATTAACACTTTTATAGCAGACCTGCCAGGACACACGTGTGTGTTGAGGGCAGTATTCCAAGATGAGGGGAGTGGGTGGATGGGATTAAAGATAGATTAAAGCTGATTGATTTTGTACTTTGTTGGACATTCACATAAGCAGGTGTGACCATGGTCAGTCCCATGAATGAGGACACAGATCAGGATCTACTGCTTTCGGATATGACTGTGCTATTTCTCCTCCCTTCCTAAGGAAACTATGACATCCCTGCCTTCTATATTATCTGGTCTTCCTTCAGATGACCCCAAAGAATATCTCCTCTGTCTTCATAGAGCACACACAGGCCCCCACTTGCACCAGAAAGCTCATTTGATTTGGTGTTTCTCTCTCTGGAGAGAGGTTGGCCACCTTGAGACTGGTGTCCGGTAACACTTCTTCCAGTTTGGGCTGGCCCTCGCCAGTTGTTAGGACATTGGTAACTCACTCATTTCTAGGCAAGCATGCTCAAAATCAGTGAACTCCACTGTGTGCTTTTCATTGATTTAGTCTTCCATATTTTACAATGCTTTTTGTTACATAGGTGCCAGTTCTAACCAAACTAAATGAGCAGTACATAAGCAGCTGTGCTAAGGGAGAAAGGGGCTGGGGGTCTTGTCCATGGTCCTGGAGCAGTTAGGTGCCAGGATGGCCAGGAAGTGTTTGCACTTTTGTCTCATTCCAGGCCACTCTTGGCCATGTGCTATTTCATGAGGGGTTTTCTGATGTCCTACCCTTGACTTCTGGGGCACTGGGGAGTTGGAGAACTCAGGAGGTTCTCAGGGGTTTGGAGATGGGGAAGGCCAATTCTCAGCAAGTCCTTGATGAGGTGTGACCCTAGCTGGCCTGCTGCAGTCTGGGGGACCTTCTTTTCCTCCTAGAGGCCATCAGCTCATCCCTTCTGGGGAGTTGGCTGAGTCAGGTGTTTGCCGACAGTGACTTTGTTTTAAACCGAGCTCAGGGTTGCTACAGGAGTTCTCAGGAGACCTGGGCGGGAGGATCTTTCCTCCATCCCAGCTTCCCCAGACTTTCTACTTTTTTGCAGCCAGGCTCTGCTCCAGTCTCCCACCCTGGCTTGGCTGTGGGACACCCAGTTGGCAGCAAGCTCCCCTTAGTGGGCAGTTCAGTAACATCTCCATCCCTTTTTGGTGGTGTGATTTCCCGGAGGTAGGGGACTGATTTACTCAAGGTCAGGACAGGAGCCCTGGTGACTCAAATCTGTGCTTTCCCCTTGGTCTGTAACTCTCCTTGACCTCTGGGGCCTGAGCAAAGGAATGGGGGCAGGCCTTAAAGTCCTCCTGCCCTCCATCTCCCTCCCCTGGGACCAAGGAGGCACTGGCCTGCTCGTCCAGCCCCAGGAGGCTCCCAAGGGCATGATGCACGATGAAGGCTATGATCACTAAGGGTCTAGAGGCTGCTCATTTGTCTCCTGTCCCAGTGGCCACCTGGGCCACCTAGCAGTATTGACCTTTTTGGCCCAGGGACAGAAAGCCCAGGAGTGGGGATGGCCCTTGTTTGTCCCGTGTCCCTCTCAGCGGGGGCAGCACCCTGCCAGCACCTGGGATGTGGTCTGGAAGATCTTTTCGGGATTCTGAGGGAGGGCTATCTCCTGACCTTTGCTAACGGGGAGGGAGAGCCCTGGGGACAGGACTCCTGGATTTGGCCGGTTGGGTGCGTGCGTGGTTGTGTGGGCCTTTGGGCCGAGAAGTAACAACCGGCCCTGGGATTCTGGGCCATAGCTACACTGGAGGAGCCCTTTGTCTAGAAAGGGCCTGAGCGCTCCGACGCAGGGGGTGGGGTCGCACGGCGCCTGGGATCCGCCCCTTGGGCCCTTCCCTGACGCGGCCGCCGCCCACCCGCCGGCCCCGGGCTCCCGCACATCTGGCGGTCCCCAGCACTTCTGGGCAGCCGGCGTGAAGCATGAACGGCTCGCAGGCGGACGTCACAGCCCGGGCCGCCTGGCTGAGCTCCTGTTGCAACCAGTCGGGGGTGCTGCCGGAGCCCCCCGAGGGGCCGCGCGCCGTGCAGGCGGCGGTGCTGGGCGTGCTGTCGCTGCTCGTGCTCTGCGGGCTCCTGTTCCTGGGCGCCGGCCTCCTGCTCCGCGCCCAGGGTCTGACGGCGCTGCTGGCCCGAGAGCTGCGCGCGTCCCGGGAGGGAGAGCCCGGCGGCGCCAGCGGAGGCGAGGATGACTCCTAAGGCGCGCCCGGCTGCGCTCGGGGGTCGCGGCCTCCCGGCGGCCCGCAGACTCCACGCCCGACTTCGAGGGAGCGGCCCCCAGCGCCAGACGGCTGCAGCGGGAAGCCCTCCGGCGATGCTGGCGCGCGCACACAGGTGAGAGCCCGCCCAGATGAGAGCCGCAGCGCCTCGGGACTGGGGGCGCAGGGGCTGGAAACCGTCGTATTGACCGGGCTCGCTGCGCTCAGCCACAGACCCAGCTTTTCAGCGACTCCCGTTCCAGCTCTGGAAGCCCACGGGGTGGGGCCGGCGGCTATCCCAGGGGTGCCGGGATCTGAGCGGAGAGGCTGCCCTTCCCTCCCTCTCCCGGTCGTCTCTCCGGCCCAGCGGCGCCCCGACCCACCCACGGCCTTTTTCTAGGTCACTGTGTAACTGCGGGAGAGGGAGAAGCAGGGCGGATCAAAGAGGAGGGAGTCTGGAGGGGCCACAGCGTGCTGGGGGGCCCTTCTTCCCTGCACCCACGCCACCCCGCTTTGCGCCAGCCCCACCTAGTGCTAAGGCCCAACTTGGTGTCACCCCAGCACTGCCCATCCCACTGGGAGGCTGGGGAGAGCCATGGCCACAGGGACTCAGCCAACCCAGGCCCCCGGCTTCTGCTTCCTCCCGTCCTCTCCTTCAGGAAGCCTTTTCCCCGGAGAGGGGTTTGGGTATGATTCCTCGCTGTGGCCTCCCTCTTGAGGCAGGGATGGGAGTGTGGATCGAGTTTTAGGGCAGAGCCAGGAGCCTGGATGACCCTGGGGGATGGGGAGGTGTGCTGGGGCCTCCTCCCCCCAGCCCCTGCTCAGGTGGGGGGACGTGTGTGTCCCAGAGCAAGGGGCTTTGGGGTGTGCGTCGGGGGGGTGGGTAGGTGACAAGATTCCTAACAGCTGGGGGGCCTCAGGAGCGCGCTGCTCCAGGAAGCTGGGGCTGAGGGTTCCCAGCTGTAGGGGCTCCATCTGGCCCTCCTGCCTCTGTCTCTCCAAGGACAGGAACCATCTGGAGGGAAGGGCCTGGGTGGCCTAAAGACAAGGTAATTCTAGGCCAAGGCTGCCTTGGGCAGAGCCATAGGGGTTGGCGAGGGAAGCCTTCTGTGTCTGTCTCCTCTGTTCAGTGTTGTACCGAGGGATTCCCAGGTTTCTGTGGGTGGGGCTGTTCACCAGGGGTGCCTCTGACCTCTCTTGCCCCTCCCACTCTAAAACCCCTCCCCTGCCTGCCAGGGCAGAGGCAGGGTCCCACCTTCCCTCTGAGAAGGGAGTGAGTGCTGGCAAGGAGGGGCCGATGAAGGGTGAGGGGCCGGAGTGGGCAGGGTTCAGCTGTGAAGCTGACGACGTGTGATCCCTGTGCAGAGCAGCCCAGGATTTGGTGCTAATCCCGGACAGCTGTGCCACACTGGCCTTGCTGAGCTGTGGACTTCTCACCTCAGGCATGCTGATCCCACCCCCTTGGAGAGAGGGCTGGCCAGGTGTGTGTGTGTGTGTGTGTGTGTGTGTGTGTGTGTGTGTTTGTGACTGCTCCTGGCCTTAGGGCGGCAGGCCAGCCCAGGAACATTCCCCACCTCCCTTTGTGTCCTGGGGGAGGGGCTGGAACTCCCCCTCTTTATTGTGTCCAGGTTCACCCACCCCCTTTCCCATAAGTTCTGCTGAATTTGCTGCATTTCCATCCTTTCTCCCATCTCCATACTATGCTCTTTTCTCCTTCCCCATCTGGGACAGCGTCTCCAGTTCTGCTGTGAACCCTTCATTTTACAAATGGGGAAGCTCAGAGAGAAGAAAGTGACATGCTCAAGTGAATGACAGAGCCGGAACTGGACCCTGGGGCTCCTGCTTGATTCCGAGCTCAGGGGGTGGGGTGGCATCCCTGAGTGAGAAGGACCCCTTGGGTTGCCCTCTTTGCTCTGTCCTCTCTTTCCCTGATTTCTCACCACTCTTTGAGATGCTGATGCAAAATATGGCCTCTCTTCCCAAAAGAATGAACCTTCACACCACATTCGGCATATGGTTTCCGGGACTGGAACCTCAACTCCTCCCTTCCCGCTCCGTGTCCTCCTTCCCATCCTTACTTCCCAGCAGCCTTGCTAGATACCTTCTTGCTGCTGGGAATGGCCTTCCAGGTGCCTCAGCAACTCCCCAACCAGCTGGGCTAAGCTTTCCTGGCCCGAACCTGAGGGTGGGGGTGAGCTCAGAGGGTCAGCTGGAATATATACACCTATGGAAAAAAAATCCAAGTGGACAGGGCAGAGGGATCGGAGGTCAAGGTGATGACTTGCGTTGGCCTTTGGGTTCAAGTCTGGCTGGTGTTAGAGGCGTAGAGAGATTTGATGGAGGGACGGACTGTGCCCCCAGCATCATGGTGTCTGCTCGCACCCAGGCAGGGCTGGGGGTGTCCCGGTGGGGTGAGAGAAGAGGGGGTAGGCAAAGGCTTTCTTCATCCAACTTCCTGCCTTTGCTGTCCCTTCAGCTCAGTGCTTGGGTAGCTGGCCCGTGGCATGTGCTGGAGACCTCAGTGTTCCTGGAGAAAGATACTGAGATGTTTGCTGTGGAACTCTGACCCTGGTCAAGGCTGTCAGACTGAGTGGGGAGGAAAAGAATTTAGAAAACTGGGAAACGGGTGCTGCTGTCAAGGCGTTTCTCAGACTCCGGCTGGGAGGGAGAGGTGGGGCATGGCTGTAGGTCTGAGTGCCGTGGAGTGAGGCCAGGCACCTGGTCACCAGCAAGATGGCCCATTAGCCTATGCTGTCCTTGATGGAAAGGCCGGGGCCACAGATGGTTGGACGTCTTGCCTTAACCTTCCTCCAGCCCCTGAGTCTCACTCTGAGCTGGAAAGGTCTGTCATTCCTTGGCTCCCTTCCCAGCAAAGACAGGGGGTGGCTGTCTGTTACAGATTCCCGAGCCTTGCGTGGTCTGTCTCCCAGAGAGCTCTCATTCCAGCGCACCGGCTGCACGGGGAACTCCTGCTACCTTTGATCCATGTGCGGTGCAGATGACAGCCTGGGAGAAACCTGGATTGTGCTGAGACCTCAACTTGGGATCCTTGCACTCAGCTGCTGCCTCTGATCTGCTCCATCCAACCTCCTGAAGTGCTCATGGTGTGGGTCTGGGAGGTCAGCGCTCCAGGAATGAATGGGCCCCCGGGGAACTGCTGTGTGTCCTGGACACTGAAGAGGCTACACCCCCAGGATGCTCAGTGCCCGCAGATGCTGACCAGCCCCCTGCCTGCTGGGCCCTGTCCCATCTCTGATGCAGGGTGGCCGTGGTCTGACAAGCCAGTGACTTGTCCCTGCTGAGGGCTGTGGGTCACTGTCCCCCATCTGGAGGTCTTGGGTGCCCCAGCAATGCCCCATCACTGCCCTATCTCTTCCTTTGGCTTGTTATTAAATATGCTGGTAATGCAAGTTTGGGGTATACGGTCTATGTTTCCAGCTCCTGACTCTTGGCATTAGCGGTAACCCCCGGGCCCCGCTCCAGTTTGGACTGTTTCTGGCAGATCCTGAAATAGCAACCCCAGACATGGCCCCTCTCCCCTGGTCTCTCCTTAGCGCTGGCTATTCCCTTTCCACACCCAGATCCAAAGCTTTCCAAGGGTGGGTAAGAGTGGGGCAGTGACTCTCACGCCAACAATCGATTGCCCCCCTGTGGCCAGTGTGGGCAAGAACACGTCTTCATTCAGCTGACCTATTGACGTCTGATCATAGTCTGGCCAGAGCTTGTGCCTCAAAAAAAGAGTGGATTTTGTGAGCGTGTGCACTGAATTCTACACTGTAAACCTTCATGAACCTCAGTATCTTCCTCCATAAAATGGAAGCAACAATGGCATGAGGATCAAATATATAGTGTGCTTGTCTGTAGATAAAAGGCGGTGATCGTCATGTGACGTTGTTATTTTTTCCTCCGAACCTGGCCACCCCCAGAGAAAAGGTATAGAACCACCCACCACCCACCCTGTTCCCGGGAACACTCCGATTATTCATCTTTTCCATGAGTGTTTATTGAGGGACTGCTCTGTGCCAGGCTGGCTCTGGGGCTGCGGATGAGATGAATGAGGCAGAGGCCCTGCCCTCAAGGAGCTCACAGTCCAGTAAAGAGTGATGCTTACGAGACTGAAGCTAACGCAGACAGTAAGAAGCGCCCAGCGTTGACAGAGCCAGGAGCAGAGCGTGACTGGCTCGGCTTGTAGAGGAAGGGGTACTGAATGGGCATTCACGGAGCGAAGAAGGGGAGGAAGAACGTCCGGGGCAGAGGCGCAGTGGGGTGTGGGGCTGGTGGTACCCTAGAAGCAGGTAAGTAGAGCTGGCTGTGAAGGGACGTGAGACCAGAGGAGTGGTAGCCTGGACGGGAGTGGAATTTACCCTGGAGGCAGTGAGGGCTCTGGAGGGTTTTAAGCCGGGAAGTGACATGGTAAGATCTGGATCTTAGGGAATGGGGGGTAAGTCTGTGGGTGGGAGCAGGCTGGAGGTAGAGAGACAGCAAGGAGGCTGTGATCAAGACCCAGCAAAAGGGCTTTCCTGGTGGCGCAGTGGTTAAGAATCCGCCTGCCAATGCAGGGGACACGGGTTCGAGCCCTGGTCGGGGAAGATCCCACATGCCGCGGAGCAACTAAGCCCATGCGCCACAACTACTGAGCCTGCGTGCTACAACTACTGAAGCCCGCATGCCTAGAGCCCGTGCTCCGCAACAAGAGAAGCCACTGCAATGAGAAGCCCGCGCACCACAATGAAGAGTAGCCCCCGCTCGCCGCAACTAGAGAAAGCCTGTGTGCAGCAACAAAGACCCAGTGCAGCCAAAAATAGATAAATAAAATAAATAAATTTATTTTTTAAAAAATGGTGGCCTGGACTGGGGTGGAAAGAAAAGGGGGCAGATCCAAGTGATGTTTGGGATTCAGGCTTTGGTCTCTAGTTGGATGTGAGAGATGAAGGAGAGGGAGCAGGGAGGACGAAGCCCCAGCTCTTGGACTGAATTACTGAGCGGGTGGTGATGCCTGCCACCCACTGAGGGGCTGTGTTATCAGTTACGACCTTTTTGGTCTGAATTTACAGGAAACCCAAAAGATATTTGGCTTGAGCAGAGGGGAATTTATACTGCACATAACTGCAAAGGCTAGCGGCAGTTCTGGCCTCAGGTCCGCCCTGACTCAGGTCTGACAGTGAGAGCAGGCCTGGCCTCTATGCCTCCCATGGCTTGGTTGGTCTGCAGCCTCTGTCAGCCTCTGACAGGGTGGTCTCGTGGTCAGAGCAAGGCCTTGGAATCAGGTGGCTGGATTGGAAAGCTGGCACCACATTCTCTAGCTGTGTGACCTGGGCAAGGTACTTAACCCCTCGTGGCTCAAATCCCTCCTCTTCAGAGTGGGGAAAAGTGGGGCCGAGCTAGTACACGTTTTGTTAGGATGAAATGAGATCCCCATGTGTAGAGAGCCTGGCACAGTAAGTGTGCCTGTTATTAGTCTCAGCCTCTATTTGAAGAGGGGATGTTGGCTTCATGGCCTCTCAGATTCATATCTATCACGAAAGAGGCGGGGTTAGGGTCCCTCAGGTCCCAGGTCCCTCAGGCCAAACCCTGGGAACAGCTGTGGCTGTGTGTTACCCTGGAGGTACTGTGCTGCCAGTATGGAATGTCCTAAGCCTTGGTCACGTGCTCTACTCAGACACCCCAAACCACAAGGCCTAAAGGAGCGGTCTGTTGCCTCACCAAATCTAATCCCGGTTCAGTCCTGGGGTGAACAGAGGCTGGGTGTCCATAAACTGACTCATGGCTGTTGCAGATGGGGGCGCCGCAGGCAGAGGGGGCGGTGATGAGTCCAGCTCGGGTGCGTGGGGTTGGAAGCACGTTAGGGACATCCAAGGTGGACAATTAGTGTATGGGGCTGGGGCTCAGCAGAGGGACTTCCAGGCCATGGTGACTCTAGAGGCAGAAAATGAAGCTGTGGGAAGGGACCAGGTTGGGGGGAGAAGGGAGGAGGCCGAGCAGGCCACCCCTTAAGGGCAGGACGAGAGGACATGGTGGGCTGTGGAGGAGGGGCGCCCAGAGAGGTGGGAGGGAAGCCGGGTAACAAAGGATTTTGGAACTGGGGCGTGTCCATCTACCCCCACCCCCACCCCCCGCCCCGCAGTTCTGGAGGGAGGGAGGGCGGAAGGCTTCTTTCTGGAGCACATGGCTTCCCTGAGCTACCCCTCCCCACCACTGCCCTAAGCCTGTGTGATGGGGGAGGAGCCCCCATACAGAAGAAAGTGGGAACGTGGTCCCTCTGGGCCGGCAAAGCCATTGTAGGGAGAGGGATGGGTTTCCTTTCTATAGTTTACTCCTTTGTATGTGTGAATGCTCTAACACACACACACACACACACACACACACACGGCTCACCTAGGCAAAACAAAACAACACAAAACGCACACACAGCAGACCTCATCCTACTCCACGGCTACTGTGCTTCCCTTCCAAGCTGCAGTGACTTCTGTGAGGCCTGCATCCTGCCCGGAGGGCTGAGACTTCAGCCACATCTCCCACACCCACGGTTCCTCTGTTTACCTTGACACAGCTGGAAACTACTCCGTCTTTGAAGTCCCTACTTCAGATGCTGCTGTGCTTTATGTCACACCTTTACTCTTTCACTCTGTGCATTTCAACATTTTCATTTGTCCCTACTTCCTCCTTAACCCTCAGCGCCTCCCCACCCCGACTCTCTTCTCCTCCAGGTTAGACTCCGTGGTGCGTTGCCCCAATCCCATTTGCCCACTGCCTGACCTCACTCCTCGCATGGAGCCCTCCTGGTACAACCTCAGCCCTGGATGCCTGCCAAGTGCCCCCAAAGAACACCTCACCAATGGCACCAAGAATGGTCACCAGACCGACACGGGACCCTTTCCGGCCTCGGCCAGCTCTGCCGAAGCTGAATTACTGCAGACCACTCCCACTCTCACCTCTGCCCCTGCTCCCACCCCACCCCTCATCTCTCATTTTCTGCTCAGATGCCCTCACCTCTTACTTCTCACAGAAAGGAGGCGCCTTCCGACAAGACTCCCTCCACTCTGTCCCCAGACCTCCTCTGGAGCCAGGGGCTTTCCATGTGTCCCCAGGAAAGGACCCCTCTCCCCCCCACTGGATGCTCTCTCCACCTCTGCACCTCACCCCCTTCACTTTAGTTTTTTTAATGCTCCTTTAACCACTCCTTCTCTGCTGGCTCCAACTTCAAAACACTCAGGTTTCTTCCACCTTAAAATAAC